>NC_023753.2:16264544-16606192 GCF_000499845.2 Phaseolus vulgaris
CAAAAGGATTCCAAAGTGTATCTAAATAACATCAAGTTTTACTATCCAAAAAGAGAGACAATAAAAGGAGAATGAAATAAAATTATCTTCCGACTACAACTATATCCAACAGTATTTAATAAAAAGGATGAGGAAGCACAACATGAAAATTAAAGTTTGATAACTTATCTCAAAAACACCATAATTCATATTACAATCAACATAGCTCTCAAAATAATCAACTCATAATTTACTTTAAAAATTGTCACAAACAATTTTCGTTCATAAACTGAATCATCAAGAAATATTCAAAATATATATGCTCTGAAATTGTCAAGAAACAAATCATCACAAACCTTTTTCAAATACATTCAGTAATTCATTCAATTCCAAACTTATATACATTCTACATCATCTACTATATCTAAATTTTACATTTCAATCTCAAAACAGTTTCAATCTCAAACAGTTTCAACAAAATCCTGCAAGCAAAAACAATTGAAATTGGTGACCACGTCACCTCCAAATCCAGAATCTTCTAACCTATGGTTTCATTGAAAATAATAAGACTAGCTTCCCTTACCTGAACTTTAGCTGATGCTCACTAAGAGCTCCAAATCTACCAAAAACCTAAAGGTAATTAACCTGCACCACAGAGTCCTAATCAAAATCTAACTATATAACTAGGACCTTGAGTTAACAGAGATTAACCCGTACAAAATCTAAGATTAACCCGTACAAAATCTAATAATATCAAAATTAACTCAAAAGAAAAAGGAGCCAAGAAGGAACTTACTCCATCTGAGATTTTGATCCGGCAAACTTATAGGGTTCACTACCAAGAGTCCAACGGCAGACTCCGATCGCCAAACTGATAAGCGAGGTAGTAAGAATCTTAAAGAAAAGGGAGAGAAAAGGAAAAAGAAGAACAAAACTGAACTTACTCTATAAGAGATTCTGATCGGGTAGACTTGTAGTCTTCGCTGCCAGGAGTCTAACGGTATATTCTGATCGTCAAACTGATGAGCGAAGAGATCAGAATCTTAGAGAGAAGGGAGAGAAAGGAAAAGGAAACTTTTAGAGAGATGGTGGTTCTTTTAAAATGAAACCTGAATAACTGATTTTTCTATTTATATGCCCTTTTTCATTTTAATAATAAAATATTCAGGTATCATTTAAATATACCACTTCTACTCTAAGGTTATTTTCTAGATCCTTACACACGTGGTGTGTATAACGCATGAAGGCGCAACATGTGAGGGTAATCCTGGGAGGCGTTAAAGCCCATTAAGGTTAGGGTTTCGAGTGAAAGCTGCATGCATGGCACGTGAATATTTAGGGCACCCACAAAGTAGATGGCACTAGAGAATAGGTGTACAAGTTGGTACCCAAGCGCCTACTCTGATGATTTGTTGCACTCTAGTTACAGGAGGTTTTTGTGCCAGATACACTAAGATTACCTAAATAGCGGCGCAGGACATTTTCCAAGGAACCCTAGATAAGGGTAACAACATGAAGGTAAACCCTAGTTTCAACCTATATAAGGGTGCCAAGAACCCTAGTAAGGTACGCAGTTTCTAAGATTGAAGCTAATATAAACACTTGGTGTTTCTTTGCCCTAATACTGACTTGAGCGTCGAAGTGCAAACGACCGCTAGGGCGCCCCTTTGTCTTTTGCAGGTGAGAGGTTTCTTGATCAAGAAGGTACGTTTCTCGGGCAAGACTGAAGGGCGACATTATTCGTTAGAGTCAACCAGTGAAGCAAGTCATCCGACAGGAACATTTGGCGCCCACCGTGGGGCCTGTTAAAACAAGGTGCCACTCGCAGTTACGTTAAGAGTCTTTACCAACAATATGAGGAGTACGAGACAAGCAACTACTGGATCTGCAGGAAGGGTACCCTCCGGGGGGGACAATGTTACCACGCAACAAATCTTGGATACAATGCGTGCCCTCCAAGCAGAAGTAGCGGCTTCCTAGCGAACAATGCAGAATTGCGCAGAGCCAATGAAGAATTACGTAGGGATTTGCAACAGGTGGGGGAATGCGCGACAGATGAACGTGCCCCGCCGGCACCACCTAGGGCACGTCCCATGCCGTTCTCACGAGCAATCATGAATACGGCGTTACCAACGACGTCTCTAGGCCCGAAGGTCTCCTTCACAGGAGTAGAGGACCCAGAGGCCCATCTCACAGTGTTCCACATCCAGATGATTCTCACTGGAGGATTTTGATGTCGTGTACTAGAAAATGCTGATGAGCACGCTATCGGGCGTGGCGTTGGAGTTCTTCGTTAGCCTTCCCGACGGACACATCACCAACTTCGACCAGTTTGCTACATTATTTAGGGAGCAGTACCTTGTGAACAAGGCCCCCACCCGACTTTCTTACGACGTTTTCGATGTCAAACAGTACCAGGGGAAGTCCATGAAGGACTACCTGAACAAGTTCAGTGTTCAAGTGGTGAGATTGAAGCTCACTGATGAAGCCATGATAGTACATGTCTTTGTCAAGGGAATGCTGCCGGGACCTTTCAGTGAGTCAGTACTAAGGTTCTACCTGAAGACGTTCACAGAGATTAGATGTCGTGCGTTAGCCACATCGCCGCAGATGATCGAATAATGCAGAAACAAGGTCTTGTCCACTGTGCCCGACCTCGAGCGGCAGCATGACCTCCACAAATGAGGGTGCATGAGGCAACCACGGTGAAAAAAGGGGCGGGAAAGCCCTATGAGCAGACACACACACGCGCGCGAAAAGACCCACCCCCGAAGCATAACTTTCTTGTGGAACTCAAGGAGTTGATCGCCATCCTGAAGGTACCGGCAAAGACAGATAGGAAGATGGGGCCCAACAAGAACACTTGGTGTGTTTTTGACCAGGAAAATGGCCACTACATATGTTCCGTCCGGTTGACCGGGACGTCTTCGTGCGTGGCCTCAATCGTCAGCTAAGGACTCCTTCCCATTGAATGCCTGCAAATTTCCTGCAAAAAAGAGGACAAAGAGGCGCCCTAGCAGCCGTTTGCACTCCGACGCTCAAGTCAGCCAGCAAGAAACACCAAAAAACTGTCCACCCACGTATCTGAGCACCGCGTGTGGCACTCTGTAGGTGGTAAAAGAACTGTGTATCTGTGTGTGTGTTGTCTCCTTTTTGCAAAAATCTTCTCCAGTCACTTGTACGTAACCCTAAAGCACGGGCAAGCAACCAAAGAGTTTCTCCTAGGTTTGCCAAAGGTTCCAACCCTTTTTCCGACATTCCCAGCGCTATTTAAACTGCCCCCAGCATTTAAAGCGCCTTAAAGCGCTTTTAAACTCAAACGTAACGCGCTCATTAAAGCGCTTAATTATGAAACGTAGCGCATTAAAGACGTTGAAACGCTTGGGAGCCAAAATAGTACCTGAATGCCAAAAAGGGAAACTGTATTGAATATCTTTAATTACCTGGCACCTGACTAGAGGGTGTTTCTATTCCGGCATTGCTGTCATACACGTGGAGGGCCTCACGACGCCTTGACCCCATCTGGGGGCGTTTCTGCCCATCTGGGGACGTTTCTACGCGTGGGTCCTCCTGCTGGGAGTGCTACTGCGCTAGGGGTGGCTTTTTGGGTGCCAACTCATGCCCCCAAGTATCTAGCCACTTACTCTGAGAGCGTATCTGCCTTCCTCTCGCACCCTGCACCCGGTTATCCTGGGCGTGACCTTCCTCTTGGGTCGTATCTGTCCCGAAGGCGTCTCTGGGGCGGCGGGAGTACTTCGCGAGTCAGGCTGCCCTTCACTGGTACTATTACTATGGCCTTGGAGCCACCTTTCCCTTCTCTTTATCACTTTCCCGAGATATCGGGACCTGAGGCTTTCCCACGACGTAGCTCCCTCCATGGTCTTTCCTACCCATGGGTATCGGGGAACCACACCGTGATTGCCTTGCTTTTACACTGTTTAATCTGGCGACGTTCTCACCAGGGCGACGCCTTCACCTAGGCGACGCCTTCACCTAGGCGACGCCTTCGCCTAGGCGACGCCTTCGCTTAGGCGACGCCTTGCCTTAGCGACGTCTTGTCCTGCCTTGGCGACGCTTTCTCTTGGCGTCTCTACATCTGGGCGACACCTCGAGTTGACTTTGACTTTCCTGTTGTTGACTTTGACCTTGACTTAGTCAACGCCCTGACACGGGACGGTACACATGCCCCCCAGTCTTAAGCCGAAGACTTGTCTTCAGCGCAAAGACTAAAGCCTTGCCCCCGCCATCCACGTGCTTTCTTGATGACGTGTCATTCTCTGCTGACTCAGCAAATTTTCGAATTACTGACGTGACATTATCTGAACCACAGGGGTATTCTTAATGACCGATTGGACATTCCCTGCAATGGGGATGATTACACCTTTTGGGCTACCCTTTATCGCGCGCCACGTGGCCCATCGCGTGGCCCTCCTTTAGAGACCTTTGCGCTTCCCCTGGGCAATCGACCTTCTGACGCGTGGCTCGATCCCACGGCCCTCAATTTGCGCCTCTTGGGTTACGAAATGTAACGTTTAAGTTACTCCAAACCCCGCGCTCACCCTACTGTTACATTCATTCGCTCTGCAACTCCGCACTGTTCATCGCCTTCGAAAACCTTTTTTCTCTGCAACTGCGATTCTCTCCTTCCTGTGCCCTTCTGCTGCCTCCATTCCAATAGCAAAGGTATGATCTCGGATACTCACGACCTTTCCCCTTCGTCGCATTAGATTGATTTATTGAACTGCCTGGGACTGTTGTTATTCACGTATTACTGCATTTCTCCGCTTCTTCTTCCTCCTCTGATTTTTCTCGCGTGGGTGACGCTTCCTGGGGTTCTTTCCCCTTCTTGCCATGGCTAAACTTGCTAAACCCTTTTTCCTCTCTTCTTTCTCCAGCTATCTATTTTCACCATGACGCGCGCGAACGCGGAGCCTGATTCTTCCCCTACGACCCCCAAGTCCAACTACAAAGCCTTCTACCCCTGGGCCTCCGATGAGCTCCTGAGTGAATGCACCAGCCTGACTTCCTTCCAGGACCTGGAAGCTCACCGGGGGGATCCCCATTTGTACAACTTTAACGCCTTCTGCCGCACCCACGACGCCCACATATCCGTCCGTCCCGGCAGGCCTGGGGAACCTGTTTGTTTGGACGACAGACCTAGAAAGGGGAAACCCTTCTTCTTCATGTACCAGACCGTGTTCAAGCGCGTAGGAGTGCGTCTCCCGTTCACTCCCTTCGAACGGGAGCTTCTTACTGAAATCAACACTGCCCCCGCCCAGCTTCATCCCAACAGCTGGGCATTTGTGAGGGGCTTTCAAATTCTTTGTGGATACCTGGGCATTCCTCCTTCCGTAGATGTCTTCTTGCATTTTTTTGAGGTGAAAAAACAGGGGAAAAGCTTCTGGGTAAGCTTTTCCGGGATCGCTGGCAGGATCCTCCTCTCCCTCTTCCAGAATTCTTACAAGAACTGGAAAGGGAAGTTCTTCAGGGTGTGCTGCGCCAAGCATGATCCCACAGCTTTGGATGGCTTCCCCCTTTACTGGACGGAACGCCCCAAATTGCTCAGGGCCAAAACCCTGGAAGAGCTATCCCCCGCCGATAGGGAGGTAAGCAAAGCCTTGGCGGGGTTGGGGATCGTCTTTGATACCTTAAAGCTGGTCGCTAGCGAGTACAATGCCCACGCCCTGACCACCTATTTTGGTAAGGGGCTCTCCCCTCATCTTTCTTGCTATGAACAGCCTGCTATCAAGCGTTTGTTTCCCCATACTATTATGCTTGTTTTACACTTGTACCATGTTACTTGCATTTCACGTCTCTTCGCGTATCGTGAATTCGCATAGCTGTTTTAGTACTAATCCTTGCTGTTTGGTCTGCCTTGGTGTAGGATCGGTGATGGGTGCTTCCAAAAGAATGATGTTGGCGAAAGCACTGAAGGAGGCTCGTGCCGCCAAGGCAGGCGCCTCCTCCAGCCCTGCTGCCAATCCGAATCTCGCGCCGGCTCCGACACCGCCGCCTCCAGTCACCGCTGAAGGTGCTTCTAGCCCATCTCCGACGTCTCCACCTGGCTCTGACGTGCTTCCAACTCCCAACTCTCCTTCGCCTATCGCCACTGTGCCCCTAGCTGCGGCCTCGTCACCGGCTCCAACCCCCCTTGACAAAGGAAAAAGGGTTTTGGAGATTCTGTCAGATGATGAGGAATCAGAAGGCGTGGCACCCTTCAAGAGGAGAAAATCCGCGCGGGTTCCTCTTTTGGTAGAGACGCCGCCGCAGGGAGGGAACCCCTTTATGGACAACCCTCCAAGCGCAACCTCACTCCCTCCTATGATTCTCCAAGAGGAAAGGGGCGAAGGTGCTGAATCTGCGCCGCCTCTGCCGCCGCCAGAAACCACTGCTTCCCCGGCTCCCGATGCTGCTGCCCCCGACTTCATTGCCATCCCCCTCCAATCATGCATCTGATGAGGGGTTTCAGTGGCGGGACTATGCCGGAAGGTACCGATAGGAGGGAAGGTATGCCTTTCTATTTGGGGGCCTTCTTGGCGGTGGCTCTTGAATGGTGCTCCCAGGCCAGAAACGCTGTCTTGCAAACCCAAACCCTCCAGGCCTTGGAAACGAAAGCAACCACCCTGGAGGAGGAGATGAAGGCCCTGGGACGCCAGAACGAGGCTTATTGTTCCTCTCTGAAACAAGCACAAGAGTCCAGGGCAGAAGCTGAGAGGAAATTGGCAGAGGCCTTGGAGCTCCAGGCTGACTTCTACGCTCGTGAAGTTGCTCTCCAAGTACAGGTAGCGGGTCTTCAGGAATTGGTCAAAGCAGACGCGGAAACCCAAAAGGACCTGAAGGACCGCTGCTGTGAACAAACTGCCAAGGTGGAACGGATAGAGGAGGAAATGGCCACGCAGGCCAAAGCTATGGACCTTCTCCGAGTTGACTACGACGAGCTGCAGGTCGAGGTTAGCCGGCTTCGTGTGGAGAAAGAGGCTCTGGAGAAACAGGTGGCCTCCGGAGACGCCGCCATTGAGGAGCTGGAGAAGGAGAAAAAGTCCCTTATCCAGGAGATGGCGGGCACCTTCGAGGAGCGGTTCCAAGAAGCCCTGTCCCAGGCGTCCTGCGAGAATCCCGGCGTCAACCTTTCAAACTGCGACCCCACACACCACGTAGTCGACGGGAAGGTCGTGCCCATGGATTTGAACGACTGAACTGCTGCCCCTCATCCGCCACCTTCCTCTTCAAGCTTAACTCTTCATTCTTTACCTTCGCTTTTTAATTTCATCTGCCAAAAACTTGTAATTCTTTGAACTATCCACACTCTTGTTATTGATTCGGGACACTCGCATGGTTGTCCTTATTTCTTTTTCACATACGACTCCGCCTATGCGATCTCGTTCTCATCTTTTCCCTTTATACGCTTTACTTATTTTATCTGTATCCTGCCCGTTTCTCACACTTCGTTGGGCGGTTTGGTATGATGGGGTAAGGTCGCTCGCCAACCCTTACGCCCATGGAGAGGCTCACTGAGTGGCGCCGTATCGTCCACGGGACGACTCTGATACCGAAAGGCTCTTTCTTTGATCTTTTAGCACTCGGCGCCCACGCCTAAGGAGAGGCCTGCCAAAGCAGCACCGTATCGTCCCCGGGTATCTAAAACGCTGAGTGCTGTGGGGTTTTTGTTCCCTCCATGGTCTTTCCTGCCCATAGGTATCGGGGAACACCCTGCCAGTGACTCGCTGGCGTTTGACGGTCTCGTCTCCCTCCACAATCTTTCCTACCTGTGGGTATCGGGGAGGCGACGCCTGCAACTACTTTGCCTTTCTCTGATTTCTTCTCCCTCCTCAGTCTTTCCTACCTGTGGGTATCGGGGAGGTAACGCCAGTCGGTATTTGGGTTGGCGACGCCCGCGACTTCTCGTCTGTCGTCGCCCTTTACGTCTTTCCTGGCAACGCCTCGGGCGTTACCTTTACTTCGACATTGACTTTAATTCTTGCCTTGGTCAACGCCTGATAACAGCGAAGAGTCCAAGGCTTTGCCTGTGCCATCCACGTGGCGCTTCTTGTACAGTTGATGGGACCTTCTGTCATTCGACTTGATCCACGTGGCGCTGCTTAAATGGTCGGTGGGGTATCTAGTCATTTCATTTTCTGACTCCTGCTGTACCCCTGGCTCATTTTCGACGGCGCATCGTACCACTGGATATTCTGCTGATACGACGTTTTCTGATTTAAACCAGTGGTGGCAGCGTCATCCTTTCACCTTCTGCCACGTGTATCAATCGCACGGTGCATCCGTTCGTGTCGTTTGGCGCTCTAGGCGCTTTATTTAACTCTTCAAACTCTGGAACTATCTTCACCATTTTCTCACTCTTCATAACCTACTTGCGTTCTTTCTTCTTGTACCCTTTCTTCTTGCACCCTTTCTTCTCTGTCGAAGGGTTGTTCTAACTGCTCCCCTCGCTCAACTCTCGCATTTCCAGCCATCTTGATCTTGTTAAAGAATGTCTTCTCACGATGCTTCCTCCAGGGTCCGTCCCAAAGACTTGTACCCTTGGACCTCGAGTGAACTTCTTGATGAGTGTTCATGTTTGCTCTCCACTAGGGCCGTACGGGAACACAAAGGGGAGTTGTGTTCTTACGACCATCGGGCCTTCGCGAGGAGGCACGATGACGACATCGCTGTGCTCCCTTGCACTCTGGGGGAGCCAGTGTGTGGAGACGGACGAGCGAACGACGGGGTCCCTTTCTTTTACTTTTACCAGGTGGTGTTCAAGACCATCGGGGTGCGCTTACCCTTCTCCCGGTTCGAGAAGGAACTGCTGACGGAGATCAACGTGGCTCCAGCCCAGTTATATCCCAACAACTGGGCCTTTGTCAAAGCCTTCGATATTCTCTTTGGGTTTATGGGTTGTGCACCCTCGGTTGACCTCTTTCTTCACTTTTTTGAGGTAAAGAGACAGAGACACAACCTCTGGGTAACTCTCAGCAATGTTCCCGGAAGAGTTCTCTTCACACCCTTCCAAAGCTCGTTTTCGGGGTGGAAAGGCCGGTTCTTCAAGATCTGCTGTACTGATCTTGTTCCCGACGCCCTCGATGGGTTTCCGCTGCACTGGGTGAGAGAGGAAAAAACCCTCAAAGCCAAACCCCTCAAGAATCTGGCTCCAAGTGATCAAATAGCTTGCCGGATTCTTGCTAAGGCGGGAGGTTTTGACTCTGCTACGGTGATCAGCTTGGAGTTCAACGCTAGGACTCTTGAGAAGTACATAAGTAGGGACCACTGCCTTAAGCAACTTCGACCTTCGTTACTTTCTGACTGTGCCTGTCTTTCTTCATGGTGTCTCTAACACATCTTTTCCCCTTGTGCAGGTTCGAAAATAAGCCAAGAAAAGAGGACACGACTTACTCGAGCGCTGCGGGCTGGGAAAGGGGCTTCGCCTTCCTCCAGTGATGACTCTGATGAGCGCTGAGAAGCGGCCTGTTTGTGTTTTTGCATTTTGTACTGAACATTGCTTGTAACAACAATTTTCCAATATCATAATTCTTTACAACGCCACTTTACTTTTCATATGCCTCATATACCGCGCGACTTCCTTTCGTCTCGTTCTGCCAACGATGCATGCTTTTACTTGGGCGACGCCTTCTTTCTGGGCGACGCCAAGACCTAGGCGACGCCTTCTTCCTTGGCGACGCCATGGCCTAGGCGGCGCATCACATTACTTCTAACAAGGGAAAATAATGGCTGAAAACCAAAGCACTTCTTTTTCTCAACTGGTTTTTCCATTTATTAGGGTGACCTCATTATAAAAACCCCCGAAAGGGAAAAAGAGCGTCCCCTTCAACTAGACTGTTACATGCTGCTTACATAAATCAACTGAAATAAAATTTTAAGTTGGCTGCATTCCAACTGCGCGGGATAGGGCCTCCATCTAAAGTCTCCAGGTTATACGAACCGTTGCCCTTAGCCTCAGTAACTCTGAAGGGCCCGGTCCACTTGGGAGACAGCTTATTCTCCAGCTCATAAGGGTGGGCTTTCCTCATCACCAGGTCGCCCACCTGAAACTGTCGTGGCTTTACTTTAGAGCTATATTGCCGCTCCACTCTTCTCTTCATCGCTTCAGCTTTTATTCTAGCTTCTTCCCTGGCCTCTTCTAGCAGATCCAAGTTTACCCGCCTCTCCTCATTAGATTCCTCCATCACAAACTTTTGAAAACGCGGTGAGCTTTCGTGTATTTCTACTGGAATCATCGCGTCCGACCCGTACACCAAACTGAAAGGCGTCTCCATAGTGGAGGATTGGGGCGTGGTGTGGTATGCCCATACAATCCTTGGCACCTCTTCCGCCCATGCCCCTTTGGCCTTATCTAACCTTCTTTTTAACCCCCTCAGCAGAACTCTGTTTGCTGACTCTACTTGTCCGTTGGTCTGGGGGTGTTCAACCGACGCGAACACTTGCTTGATTCCCACTTCCGCGCACAGATTTCTTAACTGCTGACTGGCGAACTGGGTCCCATTGTCAGATATCAGGCGCCTAGGTACGCCAAAGCGACACACGATGTTTCTCCACACAAAATGCTGTATCTTATGCGCGGTGATTTGTGCCACGGGCTCTGCCTCTATCCACTTGGTGAAGTATTCGATGGCGACAATCAGATACTTCATCTGCCTGATTGCCAGTGGGAAAGGGCCCAGGATGTCAATACCCCATGTGTGGAAAGGCCACGGGCTGTATATGGACCGCAACTCTTCAGGCGGCGCCTTGTGCCAGTCGGCATGCTTTTGGCATTGCCTACACCGTTGGGCGTGCCGTGCGCAATCCTCTTTCACTGTTGGCCAGAAGAAACCTGCGCGTATTACCTTGGAGGCTAAGGATCTTCCTCCTACATGGCTTCCGCAGATGCCTTCGTGTAGCTCCGCCATTATCTTGGTGCACTCATCGCCACTGACGCATGTTAGGATAGGGTGAGTGAAGCCGTGCCTGAACAACACCCCATCCACCAAGGTATATCTTACGGCGTTCCTTTTGATTTTCTTACCCTCTTCAGGGTCCACTGGAAGGGCCCCATCCGCCAGGTATCGTTTATAGGGCGTCATCCAGGTGTCTCCGTGGACAGGACACAAACCTGCATCTGCTCTTCCTCAGACACACCGCGTATATACTGATGCGGGGCGCCCTCTGCGTATCTTGGGTTAATGAGGAATGACTCCTCGGCCTTCCCCTTGATGCATAAATCTGGAGGACATCCACCCTGTTGTCTTCCACGAATCGACGCGGAGCTTTGAGGGTCTCCTGGATCACTGTCCTCTGTCTACCCCCCTTGCCTGAGCTGGCCAGCTTTGCGAGCAGGTCAGCTCTGGCATTCTGCTCCCTCGGGACGTGTATCAACTCAAGAGCGTTGAACGCCCCTCTCAACAACTGGACGTATTTGAGATACGCCGCCATCTGTGGGTCCTTCGCCTGGAACCCACCCGACACCTGCCCCGTGACCAACTGGGAGTCGCTCTTCACCAGGAGGTTCTGTGCGCCCATCTCCTTGGCCAAGAGCATTCCTGCAATCAAGGCTTCGTATTCTGCTTGGTTGTTACTTGCCTTGAAGGCAAAACGCAAGGCCTGCTCGATTAGTATGCCGTCGGGTCCTTCCAGCACTATTCCCGCACCACTCCCTTGCTGGTTTGAGGAACCATCAACCGAGAGCAGCCACTGTGAACCCGCTTCCACTTCTTGCTCACCTCCGGGCGAAAGTTCTGCTACAAAATCCGCGTACACCTGCCCCTTAATGGATCCTCTAGGCTCGTACTGTATGTCGAATTCCGACAGTTCCACAGCCCAGCGTACCATTCTTCCTGCCACATCGGGCTTCTGCAGCACCTTCTGTATGGGGAGGTTGGTCATTACCACCACCGTGAAACTGTGAAAGTAATGACGGAGCCTCCTAGCCGAGAACACTACCGCCAGCGCCGCCTTCTCCAGCGCCTGGTACCTTGTCTCGGCTCCCTGTAAGGCTTTGCTTACAAAGTAGATGGGCTTCTGACTCTGGTCCTGCTCTTGTACCAACACAGAACTGATGGCCCTATCTGTTACAGTAAAATACAAACGGAGGGGCACGCCCGTTACCGGTTTGCAGAGAACCGGAGGCGTCGCCAGGTACTCCTTCAGTTTAACGAAAGCCGCTTCGCATTCCTCAGTCCATGCAAAGCGACTGTTTCTCTTGAGGCACTGGAAGTACGGGTGCCCCTTTTCCCCTCCAGCGGAAACAAACCTCGAGAGCGCCGCCATCCGCCCTGTCAACTGTTGAACCTCCTTTACCGATGTCGGACTCCGCATGGCAATAATGGCCGCACATTTGTCGGGGTTCGCCTCTATACCCCTCTCGGTGAGCAGAAAACCCAAGAATTTACCGGCCTCTACCCCAAAAACACACTTCTCGGGGTTCAACTTGAGGCGGTATTTGGATATTGTGTTGAACAATTCCTCCAAGTCTGCCATGTGCTGCATCCTGTTCTGCGACGCCACCACCATGTCGTCCACGTAGGCGTATACATTCCTCCCGAGCATTGGCGCCAGGACCTTATCCATTAACCTCTGGTACGTGGCGCCCGCATTTTTGAGTCCGAAGGGCATCACCTTATAGCAATAACTGCATGTTTCAGTCATGAACGCAGTTTTGCTCTCGTCCCTGGGGTGCATCTTGATTTGGTTATAACCTGAGAAGGCGTCCAGGAAGCTTAACACTTTGCTGCCAGACGCGCTGTCCACTAGGGCGTCAATGCTGGGCAGCGGATAGGAATCCTTTGGGCACGCCTTATTCAGGTCCGTGAAGTCAACGCACATTCTCCATTTTCCGTTTGCCTTCTTCACCAAAACGACGTTGGCGAGCCACTCAGGGTACTGAATCTCCCTAATGTGGCCAGCACTCAGCAGCTTCTGCGTTTCGTCTTTTACCACCTGTTGTCGCTCCTCATTGAATTTCCTCCTTCTCTGACGCACGGGGCGAACCGTGGCGTCCATGCTGAGGTGGTGGCACAGGAAATCGGGGTCGATGCCCGGCATGTCCGAGGCGGACCACGCGAAGGCATCCAGGTGGCGCGAAATCACTTCCGCAACCCCTTCCCGTTCTTCTGGATTTAGCGAGCTTCCTAACTTGAAAGCTTTGCCGCCAATCTCCCTTTCTAGGATGTTGGTCGCGGGTTGCTCCCTATTATCATCATCGGCGGGCGCCGCTTCTTCTACGGGCGCCGCCTCCTCCACGTGTGCTTCCTTCATTGGCACATCTGCTTCGGGCGTCGCCCTTTCTGCTATGAAAACGCCTCTCTTCGTCTTCAGGCTGTTTTCGTAGCATTTTCTTGCCTCCTCTTGGTCTGATCTGATGACTATCACCCGGCCATTGAGGTCCGGTAGCTTCATCTTCATGTGTCGGGTGGAGGATATTGCACTTAGACGGTTTAACGCCGGTCTGCCCAGCAAAATATTATAGGCAGAATTGGCGTTCACGACGAGGTACCGAATGCTCTCTGTTCGGGAGGCCTCTCCGTCTGTGAACGTAGTCCTCAACTCCAGGTACCCCCGGACCTCTATCTGGTTATCCCCGAACCCATACAAACATCCCGTATAGGGACTCAGCAGGTCGGGGGACAGCCGTAACTTATTAAAAGTCGACAGAAACATGACGTCTGCCGAGCTTCCTTGATCAACAAGCACTCGGTGGACCTTTCTTCCAGCCGTGACGACCGAGATGACAACGGGATCGTTGTCATGGGGCACCACATCTCGGAGATCCCTTCTTGTGAACACAATATCTGACTCCCAGGGCTCCCCCGAGAGCCTCTCTTCGATTGAATTTACCCCCCTCGCGTATTTCTTCCGCTGGGAGGCGGTGGGTCCTCCGCCGGAAAAACCTCCAGCAATGGTGTGGACCTCGCCAAGCACAGGCATCTCGTGTGCCGGCTCATCCGTCGGCGACGGCAGGGTGGCGGTCGTGGTGGACTCTGCGACATAATCTTTCAAAAACCCAGTCCTCACCAGCTCATCTAGCTGGTAGCCCAACGACAGGCAATTATCAATTTGGTGCCCGAAAGCCTCGTGAAATTCGCACCAAGAGTCTTTACGGGGCCCTAACACCTTGTCGGTCTTCGCCGGTCGCCTCAGCCTCTCGGCTATGTTGGGCACGGCGATCAAATCCTTCAACTCAACCACGAAGTTGTACCTCGCCGGTTTTGCTCTTTCTCTGGTGGGGCGTTCGCCTCCTGCGGGGCCCCGAGGCTGGGGCTTTCTGGCCTCGTAGGGGCGTCTCGCCTCTGGCTTCTTTCTCCCCGTCTTGGTCTCATTGACTCTGACGGGTTGAGCTCGCGCCGGTCCCCTCGGGCGTGAGGGCACGGTACTGGTGCGCTTCACACATACCTCCCCTTCCGAAGCGATATGCTCCACCGCCCTACGCCGTAATTCTGCGAAAGTCCTAGGGCGATTGCGGATAATAGATTCTCCAAAGGGGCCTGGGCATACGCCTTTCACAAATGCTTACACGATCATAGGCTCCTCTGTTGTACCAACCTTCACGACCTGGGCCCCGAAGCGATTGATATACTCCTTCAGGGTCTCCCCCTGATACTGCTTCACGTCAAACAGGTCGTAGGAGACCGGCGGCGGGGCCTTGTTGGCCAAATACTGTTCTCTGAATAACCGTGACAACTGGCGGAAAGATGTGATATGGCCCTCGGGGAGGCTAATGAACCAGTCCATAGCCATCCCGGTCAGGGTGCTCATGAAGAGCTTGCACTTGGCGGCATCAGAACCGCCTATCAGGACCATCTGCGTGTGGAATGCCGCGAGGTGCGTCTCTGGGTCCTCCATCCCAGTGAAGATTACCTTGGGTCCCGCGAACGTGTTCGGGATTGCTGCGTCTAGGATCTCCTGCGAGAACGGAGTGGAAAACTCCCTTGGTGGGGAGTGGTTCTCCATCTCGTCATGCCCAGGCCACCTCCTATCGTTTCTCAGGCCCTGGCGCAACTCCTCATTCGCACGGTGGAGCTCTTCGTTGCGCTCATGCGAGGCGTCAAGATCTGCCTGCATGCGCTCCTGCTCCATCTTCGAATCCGCCATGTCCTGCTGCAACCCCCTCATTATTTCCAGGACCTGCTGCATGGATAGGTCTGCGGGGGCTGCGCGCGCTGATCTTCGTCTGGTGGAGGCCATTGTCACTCCAACCTCCTTCAGCACTACTGTAACCTGGTAGATTTTCTCGAACTTGTGATGGGACTGATGTTTTATATCGGCCCCACGGTGGGCGCCAAATGTTCCGTCCGGTTGACCGGGACGTCTTCGTGCGTGGCCTCAATCGTCAGCTAAGGACTCCTTCCCACTGAATGCCTGCAAATTTCCTGCAAAAAAGAGGACAAAGAGGCGCCCTAGCGGCCGTTTGCACTCCGACGCTCGAGTCAGCCAGCAAGAAACACCAAAAAACTGTCCACCCACGTATCTGAGCACCGCGTGTGGCACTCTGTAGGTGGTAAAAGAACTGTGTATCTGTGTGTGTGTGTTGTCTCCTTTTTGCAAAAATCTTCTCCAGTCACTTCTACGTAACCCTAAAGCACGGGCAAGCAACCAAAGAGTTTCTCCTAGGTTTGCCAAAGGTTCCAACCCTTTTTCCGACATTCCCAGCGCTATTTAAACTGCCCCCACCATTTAAAGCGCCTTAAAGCGCTTTTAAACTCAAACGTAACGCGCTCATTAAAGCGCTTAATTATGAAACGTAGCGCATTTAAGACGTTGAAACGCTTGGGAGCCAAAATAGTACCTGAATGCCAAAAAGGGAAACTGTATTGAATATCTTTAATTACCTGGCACCTGACTAGAGGGTGTTTCTATTCCGGCATTGCTGTCATACACGTGGAGGGCCTCACGACGCCTTGACCCCATCTGGGGGCGTTTCTGCCCATCTGGGGACGTTTCTACGCGTGGGTCCTCCTGCTGGGAGTGCTACTGCGCTAGGGGTGGCTTTTTGGGTGCCAACTCATGCCCCCAAGTATCTAGCCACTTACTCTGAGAGCGTATCTGCCTTCCTCTCGCACCCTGCACCCGGTTATCCTGGGCGTGACCTTCCTCTTGGGTCGTATCTGTCCCGAAGGCGTCTCTGGGGCGGCGGGAGTACTTCGCGAGTCAGGCTGCCCTTCACTGGTACTATTACTATGGCCTTGGAGCCACCTTTCCCTTCTCTTTATCACTTTCCCGAGATATCGGGACCTGAGGCTTTCCCACGACGTAGCTCCCTCCATGGTCTTTCCTACCCATGGGTATCGGGGAACCACACCGTGATTGCCTTGCTTTTACACTGTTTAATCTGGCGACGTCCTCACCAGGGCGACGCCTTCACCTAGGCGACGCCCTCACCAGGGCGACGCTTTCACCTAGGCGACGCCTTCACCTAGGCGACGCCTTCGCTTAGGCGACGCCTTGCCTTAGCGACGTCTTGTCCTGCCTTGGCGACGCTTTCTCTTGGCGTCTCTACATCTGGGCGACACCTCGAGTTGACTTTGACTTTCCTGTTGTTGACTTTGACCTTGACTTAGTCAACGCCCTGACACGGGACGGTACAACATACGAAATTGTTTGGCCCTGGCGCATCAACTAGATGAATTGGTGATGAGCGGTTTCTTGAAGGACTATCTTCAAAAGGCACAAGATGACTAGGCGTTGGTAGCTGCGGGAGCGGATCAGGGGCACGAGGTGCCTATCGACGGAGAGGTAAACACTATCTCGGGAGGATTCTCAGGAGGAGGGTTGATATGATTCCAATAACAAGTTTCATGGACATGTTATGGATTCAAATTGAGTTGGAATATGATTAGGCACTTTTCTAGAATTGGATCAATGTTCTTTTTTTCAAGAACTCACCAAATCATAAGCAACCAAGCCAAAACTCATTTGGAAACTCATTTCTTGTCAAATGAACCGATTATAACTACCTTGAAAGCAAATGAACCGAAAAAAAGCATGAAAGAAAGCTAATGAACCGATTAAAACAGTCAAGAAATCAAATGAACCTAACAAAACATGCTAGGAATCAAATAAACTGAACAAAAGTAAGTAAAGATGCAAATGAACCGATTACAAAGACTAGAAAGGCCTAAGACATGTTTTAGAGTTTATTTGGGAATGGAAATGGAGGAATAAGATGGAAAGAAGAAGTGAACTTATGTGGTTGGAGTCCTTGGAAAGGAACACGCCACTTGAGGGATGCAAAGCTTCAAGATGAGTGTAGATGCCGCCACTTGAGGTTCCAAGATTGCTCTCAAGATAAGACTAGAATAAGAGAAGACACAAGTCTCTCAATCACTCACCAATTTGGGAGAAGTTCTGTACTCAAAATATCAAATCTGTATTAGAAATACTCAAGCCCTCCTTTTATAGGAGAAGGACCGGTCATGAATGTACAAGAAGCTTACAAAAGAAGCTAACTAAGGTTACCTGCAACTCTTCCACTTCTAGCGCCTAAAGTGGAGGAGGAAGGGATACCTTTCTAGATTCTTCTAAAGCTAGTATCTAAAGATGCTTTACACAAGAGGTATCTTTAGGTTTCCCTCTTAGCACCTACCTAAACACTATCCTAAGCATTTTTAAAGTTTATACAAAATATACTACAAAAGAGAAACATTTGACCACTACTTCCTTATTCTTTAAATTTTCTCCTTGTAATCCTTTGAGGTAAAAAGGATGATGAGGTAATAATCCTCTGAGCATCTTCATCTTCAGCTTCTTTCTCCTCTTGATCTTGATCTCCATCATAGTCCACGAGTTGGAGAGAATTCGACCACGAATTCTGAAGACCTATAGAAAAAGGAGTTAGATCACTGATATTAAAGGTATGACTCCCTAAAAATGTATCAGACATATCTAACTCATAAGCATTATTATTAATCCTATTTATGAATTGAAAAGGTACATCCCCACGAGGCATAAGTTTGGACTTTCTTTGAGTAGGAAAACGATCCTTCCTTAAGTGAAGCCAAACCTAATCACCAACATCAAACAATAATGCTTTTCTCCTTTTGTTGGCAAGTTCAGCTTACTTGCCAACATTCTTCTCAATTCGTAACTTGATGTCATTATGCAAATCTTTTATAAAAGAAGCCTTTTCAACACCATCTTTGCATAACACATCATCAAGTACAGGAATAGGAAGAAGATCAAGAGGTGTGAGGGGATTAAACCCATATACAACCTCAAAAGGAGATTGTGAGGTGGTAGAATTTACTACGCGATTATAAGCAAATTCAACATGTGGTAGTAAATCCTCCCAAACCCTTGGATTCCCGGAAATAAAGCATCTCAACATTTGTCCCAAAGTTCGATTGACCACTTCGGTTTGACCATCGGTTTGAGGGTGGCAAGTAGTAGAAAATAAAAGTTTAGTACCAAGTTTCCCCCATAAGGTCTTCCAAAAGTGACTCAAGAACTTGGAATCCCTATCGGATACTATACTTTTAGGAAGTCATGTAAACGAACCACTTCCTTGAAGAAAAGTTGGCAATATGACATGCATCATCCACTTTGTGGCAAGGAATAAAATGTGCCATTTTGGAAAAACGATCCACTACCACAAAGATGGAATCCTTACCCTTTGATGTCTTGGGTAGTCCTAAGATGAAATCCATAGAAATATCAACCCAAGGCATTGAAGGGATAGGAAGAGGGGTATATAAACCATGGGGTTGCACTCTAGATTTAGCCTTACGACATGCAATACATTTATCACACAAATTATGAACATATTTTTGAATATGAGGCCAAAAGAAATGCTCATGTAAAACATCTAAAATTTTGGCTACCCCAAAATGTCCCATTAATCCTCCCTCATGTGCTTCTCTAACAAGAGATTTCTAATAGAGCTTTGGGGTACACAAAGTCTTATCCCTTTAAAAAGAAAGCCATCTTGTATAAAAAAATCTTTGTGTCCACCCTTAACACACTCTTGATAGATAAGAGAAAAATCAAGGTCATCATGATAAAGATCCTTAATATGATCAAACCCAAGAAATTGGGAACCTAAAAGATTTAGCAAGGCATAACGTCTAGAAAGTGCATCGGCCACAACATTAATTTTGCCTTGCTTATGTTTGATCACACAAGGAAATTGCTCAAGGAATTCCACCCACTTAGCATGCCTCTTATTGAGCTTGTTTTGGCTTTTCAAATATTTAAGAGATTCATGATCACTATGAATCACAAATTCTTGAGGGAAAAGGTAATGTTGGCAAGTATAGAAAGCTCTAACAAGTGCATATAATTCTATATCGTAAGTGGAATAATTGAGATGACTACCTTTCAATTTCTCACTAAAATAAGCCATGGGGTGGCCCTCTTGAAGGAGAACAACCTCAATGCCTATACTTGAAGCATCACATTTTATCTCAAATGTTTTAGTAAAATTAGGAAGGGCTAAAATGGGAGCATTAGTCAATTTTTCTTTTAAAACATCAAAAGTTTTTTGTTGCTTTTCTCCCTATTTAAAAACCACATCCTTTTTTACTATATCATTGAAAGGGGCGGAAATTGTACCAAAGTTTGGCACAAACCTTCTATAAAAAGAAGCAAGGCCATGAAAACTTCGTACGTCATTCACATTGGTGGATGTTGGCCAATTTTGAATGGCTACCACCTTGGATTGCTCTACATGCACCCCTCTAGGAATTCTATATGATCAAGTGCAAACATATATTTAGCAAGGTTAGCATACAAATGTTATTTCCTAAGGGTGTCTAATACTTGCCTAACATGCATCTTATGGTCAATCAAAGACAAGCTATAAATGAGGATATCATCAAAATAAACAACTACAAACTTACCAATGAATGGTCTTAAAACATGATGCATGAGACACATGAATGTACTTGGTGCATTAGTTAAACCAAATGGCATAACTAACCACTCATATAAGCCAAAGTTGGTCTTAAAAGCGGTTTTCCACTCATCTCCCGGTTTAATACGAATTTGATTATACCCACTTTTAAGATCAATTTTGGTAAAAATTTGGGAACCATGCAATTCATCCAACAAATCATCAAGCCTAGGGATGGGATGCCTATATTTAATTGTAATGTTGTTTATAGCCCTACAATCAGAACACATCCTTCATGTCCCATCTTTTTTAGGGACAAGTATAATAGGCATGGCACAAGGGCTCATACTACTTGAACCCACCCTTTAGCAATTAAATCTTCTACTTGTTGGCGACTTTCCCTAGTTTCACTTGGGTTGGTCCTATATGCGGGACGATTTGGTAAAGAAGATCCCAAAATTAAATCAATTTGGTGTTCAATCCCTCTTAAAGGCGGAAACCCTTTAGGAGGATCTTGAAACACCATGAAATTCCTCTACCAAATTATCCAAACAATGTGTACTATCCTCAAGTTTTTCTAACTCAAGAGGTCTAGGAATAACTAAAACGATAGGATTGTGAGAAACTATTTCCTTTTGGACCGCATGGCTAGAAATAAGAAGGGCTTTCTTAGAACTTTTTATATTTTCACTCTCCCTCTTTTTCTTCATAAGAATTTGGTCCTCGTGGACTTCTCTTGGAGAGAGAGATTTTAATATGACCTTGTGACCATGGAAGTCAAAAGAAATTTGATTGGTAAAGCCATCATGAAAAACTTTTCTATCAAATTGCCATGGCCTTCCCAAAAGAATATGTGTAGCTTCCATTGGCACAACATCACACAAGACCTCATCTTTGTATTTTCCAATAGAAAAATTTATGAGGACTTGTTTGTTAACAATGATTTCGCCCACCTCCCTTAACCATTGCAACTTGTAGGGCTTTGTATGAGAGATAGTAGGCAAACCAAGTGATGGAACCATCCAGCCACATATATCCACATAATGATGATGAAGAAGAAGCATTGGATTTTAGGACAAATCCTTTTCAAGAGGGAGGGGATGATGGAAGAGGCCCAAAGCCCATGATAGAAAAAGCCCAAGCCCAAATACAAGTTCAAGCTTCAGCTCAAGCCCAACAAATAGAAGATATGGGCCAACTAAGCATCATTGGATGTCTTTCTTTTGTAATTACTTTTGAGTATTTTTAGTAGAACATAAAGTGAGGTGTAGATATAAATAGAAGAGGTGCAAATGTATAAGGCTAAGCCACACCTTCTTGAATATGTACCGCCCTTATAGTCGGAAGTGGTGACGTGGCATCAAGCTATTATATTGGCGTGTTGGATGGGACACCTGGCTGGCAGAAGGGGAGGAAGTCGGGGGGTTCGCGTAGTCGCCAGTTATTAAGTTGGCGTGCTCCGATCTCCATCATACCTAAACCGGTGGTCACCAAGTTGAAGATGAAGTCGCCAGATGTGAACCCAGGCGACCAAGTGATTAGAGATCGCCGAAACAAGGACATCGCCGAAGATGAAGGCAGATAGTCATTTCCCAGATGGCCAGAGGATGAGGTCGGGAGATAGCTTACTTGAACATGTACAGTGAAGCAGGTAGGGCAGATCATGAAGGCGGCCGGTGAGACCACAGGGAAGGTGTGTACGAAGGCACCCGAACTCGCCATCCAGAAGAGATCACGCTCCAAGGCATCTATGCACTGAGTATATCATGCATAAGTAACTTAGCCAAATAAGAGTCAGAAGTAGTGCCCAAGTCAAGGATGCTCCAGATGATGGCACGTGTACAGCTGGATGCGAGCCACGTGTCCAGATGTGTAACTGCCAGGAGAGAGAAAGTGCCCAGGTATATAAGAGTTTCCAACGAACTTCTGAGGTACGCACGTTCAGATTGTTTCTTTACGCTTGCGAGTCTTGAGTACACTGAGAGAGAACTGGTCACGGTTCCTTAGAGTTCTTGAGTTTTACTCTTAAGTAATTGGTGGTTCAGTCGCTGACTTGGGCGTCGGAGCGTGATCGGCCGCAGCGGTGCCGTTTCGTCTTTTGCAGGTTCTTGAGGTGGATCGCGGTGAAGGACGGAGGCAAACACGGCGCATACGTCGATCCAAGTTTGACGAGGCAAAGCTCCAGCGTTTTTGGTCAACAGGCAGGATCATCAGGCGCCCACCTTGGGGCCGTGTAAAACCTGTTCCCATCCACAACGTGAGTTCTTGGAGGTTTCTGCAGTTTCTGTTTGGTTGTGTGCTGGTGCAACCATTTTCCACCGTTCGTTTGGGTTTTTGTTCGGTGAGGTGAAGTTTTTTGCTGCTTACGCGAGTTTTAATCGGTGAGATCTGAGTTCTGTTGCTCGTTTGGATTCCCGTGGAAGAAGCGTTGGTTTTTGGTGGAGTTGCGAGTTTCTGTGAAGGTTTGCTGTGATCTTTAGGTTCTTCGAAGTTTCGCGAAGTTCTGACCGATTGATCGCTGAATCGATCTTCGCTGAAGAAGGTGTTGTTCGTCGCTCTCTGTGATTTGTCAAGTTTTCATGAGAAAAATGAGAAGCAACCGTTCAGGTCCTGTTGCGCCCGTTGCTGCTGAAGGCGCCATGACTATGGCGCAGATGGTGGAAATCATGCGTTCGCTGCAGGCGAATGTGGAAGCCTCGCGTATAGAGCAGGCAAGAATGCACGAGGACCTGGTCGCCTCTCGGGCCAGAAATGATGAGCTTAGCAGAGTGACTGAGGAACTGCGTCAAGCTCTTCAGGAGCAGCGAGGGCGTCCAGTCGCTGAAGAGGTCGCGCCGTCAACGCCGCCTCGCATTTTCCCTATGCCTTTCGCTCAGGCGATTACGGACACGCCTATTCCTGCGAGTGTGGTACCTGTGAAGGCTGTTTTTACCGGCGTGGAGGATCCTGAGGCACATCTCACCACGTTCCATACGCAGATGATGCTGTCAGGAGGATCAGACGCCGTGTACTTCAAGATGTTTGTGAGCACACTCCAGGGAACGGCGCTGGAATGGTTTGTGAGCCTGCCTACGGGTCACATAACCAACTTCCAACAGTTTTCAAAGATCTTCGTCGAGCAGTACATAGTGAACAAGGCACCGTCCAGGGTGTCTTATGATTTGTTCGACATAAGGCAGTATCAGGGAGAGTCCCTCAGGGACTACCTGAATCGTTTTGGGGCGCAGATGGTCCGCTCGCCAGCCAAAGACGAAGAGATGCTGGTCTACGCATTCAAGAAGGGCGTGCTGCCGGGACCATTCTGCGAGGCATTGATCAGGGCTCACCCTGCCACATTTGCTGAGGTCAGGCGACTTGCGGTGGCCCACATCGCCGATGAAAGTGAGGTCGCCGAGAAGAGGGGAAGCGTGGCTCCCGCTAGGCCACGTGCCCAGACCAGGATCCAGCCACAGAGGGTGCTGGAGACAGCGGCGGCCAGGAGGGATCAGAGGACTCGCCATCCTTACGATCCAAGGAAGAACAAGGGCAGGGGCCAAGGGCGCCCTCAACCAGCACGACGGGAGTACAATCGCCCGCCAAAGCACAAGTTTGTCATGGGATTGGCGGACCTGATCGCCATTCCCAATATATCAGCTAGGCTAAAGGCGCCCGAGAATGTGGGCGACAAGGTGCTGGGACCAAAGCCAGACGCCTGGTGCGAGTTCCACCAAGGCTTTGGCCACACTGTGGACTCATGCTTGGCTTTAGGATACCAGCTCGACGATCTGGTCAAGAGCGGGTTCCTCAACGACTACTTGCTGGATAGAAGGACGGGGGGCGCGTCGAGCTCCCAACCAGCAGGTGGTGAGGCTCAGCAACACGAGATGCCTACCCACGGAGAAATCCACACCATTGCAGGGGGTTTCTCAGGTGGTGGATGCACCGCGTCACAGAGGCAGAAGTATGCGAGGTCTGTGATGACGGTGGATATGTTTGAGGATCACTCGCCGGACGTGGACATTACGTTCACAAAGCAGGATCTTCGGGACGTTGTGCCTCATGACAACGACCCCATAGTCATCTCGCTGATCACAGCAGGAAGGAAGGTCCACAGGGTTCTGGTGGACCAAGGAAGCTCGGCAGACGTGATGTTCTGGCCGACTTTCACGCAGTTGGAGCTACCCCTTGACCAGCTGAGGCCCTATGGAGGGTGTTTGTATGGTTTCGCTGGTGACCAGGTAGAGGTCAGGGGGTACATTGAGTTGAGGACTACGTTTACAGATGAGGCGGGTTCGAGAACAGAGAAAATCAAGTACCTTGTCGTGAACGCTCCTTCTGCATACAACATTCTACTGGGAAGACCCACGCTCAACAGAATAGGCGCTATACCGTCGACCCGGCACATGAAGGTGAAGCTGCCATCTATGGAGGGGGTGGTGATCACCATCAAATACGACCAGAAGGAAGCAAAGAAGTGCTATGAGAATAGCCTGAAGAACAAGAGGTCCGTGAGTTACGTGACAACCACCCCGCCTCCCGGTGTGAAGCCTAGGCCGACGGTAATAGAGGAGACCGCCGGAAGCGACGTGGTGATGGTAGATGCTGAGCTGGGGGAGGGGAACGCCGGTCTAGAGGAAGAAGAGGTGAGGAATCGCCCTGAGGAAGCGAGGGAGCTGGGAATCGCCAGGGCGGTGATCGCCAGAGAGACCAGACCAAAACCCGTCGAGCAGTGGCTCGAAAGGGAGATCGGGGGAAAGATCTTCAAGCTGGGAAGATCTCTGGAGACTGAGCTCCAGGACCAGATCGCCAAGGTGATAGAGCGGCATCTGGATGCGTTCGCATGGTCCGCTTCGGACATGCCCGGGATCGATCCCGACTTCTTGTGCCATCATTTGGCGATGGACAACCAGGTGAGACCAGTGCGACAGAGGAGAAGGAAGTTCAATGAGGAGAGGAGGCAGGCGATCAGAGACGAAACCCGGAAGCTCCTCACTGCAGGCCATATCAGGGAAGTCCAGTACCATGAGTGGCTAGCTAATGTCGTGCTGGTGAAGAAGAGCAACGGGAAATGGCGCATGTGCGTCGACTTCACCGATCTGAACAAGGCTTGCCCAAAGGATTCGTATCCTTTGCCGAGCATAGACGCCCTGGTGGACAGTGCTGTAGGGTGTAAGCTGCTGAGTTTCCTGGATGCCGTCTCGGGGTATAACCAGATCAAGATGCACCCCATGGATGAAGAGAAGACTGCCTTCATGACCGAGAGATCGTGCTACTGCTACAAGGTGATGCCTTTTGGGCTGAAGAACGCGGGGGCCACGTACCAGAGGTTGATGGATCGAGTACTTGCACCAATGCTGGGAAGGAATGTGCAAGCGTATGTGGATGACATGGTCGTGACCTCGCCGAAGAAGAGCAAGCACGTTGCGGACTTGGAGGAGTTGTTCACTACGATCGCCAAGTTTAGGTTGAAGCTGAATCCCGAGAAGTGCATCTTTGGCGTGGAGGCTGGGAAGTTCCTGGGATTTCTCTTAACTGAAAGAGGAATAGAAGCCAACCCTGATAAGTGTGCTGCCATCTTGGCGATGAGGAGCCCGGCTACCGTGAAGGAAGTGCACCAGCTTACAGGTCGGATGGCCGCCCTGTCTCGTTTCGTGTCAGCTAGCGGAGAGAAGGCGGAACAACAAGTTTACCTGGACGAAGGAGTGCGAAGAGGCCTTCGTCAAGCTTAAAGAGTACCTGGCGAGCCCGCCGGTTTTGTGCAAACCGCTGGTGGGAACCCCTCTCAGGTTGTATTTTGCTGTGACTGAGAGGGCGGTGAGTGCGGTGCTCGCCCAGGACCAAGATCAGGCTCAAAAGCCTATTTATTTTGTTAGTAAGGTGCTGCAGGGCCCCGAAACGAGGTATCAGGCCCTGGAGAAGGCTGCACTGGCAGTAGTCTTTTCGGCAAGGAGGTTACGCCACTATTTCCATAGCTTCACGATACTGGTGATGACCGACTTGCCCATCCAGAAGGTCTTGAAGAAGCCCGACGTTGCTGGGAGGATGGTGAAGTGGGCGGTGGAGCTGTCGGAGTTTGATATTAAATATGAGCCCCGAGGTCCGATCAAGGGGCAGATCTTCGCAGACTTCGTGGTCGAGCTCTCGTCTGAGGCAACACGAGTTGAGGGGGATGACTTTCGTTGGGTGCTTTCAGTGGATGGATTGTCGAACCAGCAGGGTAGCGGTGCTGGGGTCATCTTGGAGGGACCCAACGGCGTGCTGATCGAACAATCCCTGAGGTTTGCCTTCAAGGCCAGCAACAATCAAGCAGAATATGAGGCGCTGATCGCCGGTATCTTGCTGGCTAAAGAGATGGGAGCTAGGGTGCTGATGGCTAAGAGTGACTCGCTGTTAGTCACGGGACAAGTAACAGGTGAGTTCCAGGCTAAAGATCCACAAATGGCGGCTTACCTGGAGTATGTACAGGAATTGAAGAGTTGCTTTATCTCCTTTGAAGTGGTGCATGTGCCCAGAGAGCAGAATGCCCGAGCTGACTTGCTAGCTAAGCTCGCCAGTTCAGGCAAGGGGGGTAGGCAGAGGACGGTGATTCAAGAAACTCTGAAGACGCCGAGAGCATTTGTGGCAGATCACCTGGTTCTTCAGATAAGCAAGTCGACAGAGAAAGCGGCGAGGAGTCACAGATCCTTGACTCAAGAGACCTTGAGGTCGCCAAGAATAAGAGCATGTCGGGGAGAAAAGGTGAACATGACGCGGGTCTGAACGACCCATGAGCCAGACACCTGGGTAACACAGTACAAGCGATGCCTGGCGGATGGCCTTCTCCCGCTGGATCTGACGGAGGCTAGGAAGATAAAGAAGAATTCTAGCAAGTTCACAATGATTGATGGCGAGTTGTACAGGTTTGGGTTCACTCACCCACTCCTGGAATGTGTGCACGGGGAAAAATGTACAAGAATCATGGCCGAACTACACGAAGGGATTTGCGGAAGCCACGTCGGGGGTCGAGCTCTGGCCGCAAGGACTCTCCGTGCAGGTTACTACTGGCCAACAATGAGGGAAGACTGCAAGAAGTATGCGCAGTGCTGCAAGCAATACCAGCAGCACGCCGATTGGCACAAGGCGCCTCCCGAGGAGTTGAAGTCGATTTACAGCCCTTGGCCGTTTCATACATGGGAATCGACATCCTGGGACCATTCCCGCTGGCGATCAGGCAGATGAAGTACTTGGTGGTGGCGATTGAGTATTTCACCAAGTGGATCGAAGCAGAGCCAGTGGCCCAGATCACCGCGCACAAGATCGAGAGCTTTGTGTGGAAGAACATCGTGTCCCGGTTTGGTGTGCCCAAGCGCCTGGTGTCGGACAACGGGACTCAGTTTGCAAGCCACCTGTTGAAGAAACTGTGCGAAGGGGTGGGAATTCAACAGGTATTTGCATCCGTCGAGCACCCTCAGACGAATTGCCAAGTAGAGTCAGCCAATCGGGTATTGCTGAGAGGTTTGAAGAGAAGGCTAGAGAAAGCCAAAGGAAGTTGGGCTGAGGAGGTACCCCGTATAGTTTGGGCGTACCACACCACCGAGCAGTCAGGAACCCATGAGACCCCGTTTAGCCTGGTCTATGGATGCGACGCAATGATTCCAGTGGAAATCCAAGAGAGCTCGCCGAGATTCCAGAACTTTGTAGCGGAAGACTTGAATGAGGAAAGAAGGCTGAATCTGGATTTGCTGGATGAGGTCAGGGAGGAGGCAAAAGTGAAGGCTGAGGCGGTGAAAAGAAGGATTGAACGAAGGTATAACTCGAAGGTGATGCCAAGGCAGTTTAGAGAAGGCGACCTGGTGATGAGGAAGGCCCACTAGTACGAGATGGAGAACAAGTTGTCGCCTAAGTGGATGGGACCGTTCAGGATAACCGAGGCGCTCGGGAACGGCGCCTACCGCTTAGAAACGCTGGAAGGAGGGGCGATTCCTCGCACTTGGAACGCCACGCACCTCAAGTTATATTACAGTTAAAAGCGTTGTAAGTAAAAACGAACGTGTAGAGCTTTACAATGTTTCTGTTAAAACAGTTTGAAGGGGGCACTCTTTTTTCCCTAAGGAGGGTTTTTAATGAGGCCGCCCAATAAAGAAGAGTTTTCAAAGTTTAAAGTGTTTTAGATTGCATGCTTGTTGTTTTTCGAAAGTTTTGAAGAAAGACCTTGTCACTTATATGTGATTTAAGCCGAGTTGGAGTTATGTTGCATGCTTTCTAAAAAGTTTCTAAGTCCCCATCGCTTTTCAGCGATTGGCGGCATCAGTTAAAGTTTCAAGTCCTCATCGTTTTTAGGCAATCGGAGGCCCCAGTTAAAAGACCTCAACGCCCTCGCGTGTCCTGAGGCGAGAAAGAGATAAAGACCTCCTCGCCGTCGAGCGAGTGCAGGCGAGTTAGAATGAAAAGTCCTCAGTGCTTCCAGAGGGGAGAAGATGTAACCTCTGGGGCAACGTAGAGGCACCAGTGAAAAGTCCTCAGTGCTTCCAGAGGGGAGAAGATGTAACCTCTGGGGCAACGTAGAGGCACCAGTGAAAAGTCCTCAGTGCTTCCAGAGGGGAGAAGATGTAACCTCTGGGGCAATGTAAAGGCACCAGCAAAAAGTCCTCAGTGTTTCTGGGGGAGAGAAGATGTAGCCCCTGGGGCAATGTAGAGGCCCGAGATAAAGACCTTCTCGCCGATGAGCGAGTTCAGGCGAGTTCAAGACCTTCTCGCCGATGAGCGAGTTCAGGCAAGATAAAATCCTTCTCGTCTCGAACGAGTTCAGGTATGGTGTAAAGGGTGGAAGAAGTTCAGAGGGTGGCTAAGGTAGGTTCGAAGAGAACGCCCAGTCACCCGATTCCTTGTTCTGAAGCTCAGGGAGGTAGAGAAGGATCCGAAAGGCGCCTTTACCCCCAGATGAGGGAACAATGGCCAAGTCGTGAGGGCAAGAGAAAGCTTACATCGCCAAGACCCTCTGGCGATCAGATTCGGGCGGTGGCACGAGCAAAGGCCCATTTAATGGAGCAGATCAGGTAAGTTGTGCCTTAAGCTGTCAGTTGAAGTGAAACTTGATGTTTAGTGAGTAGTTTTATGATGAAGTTCGCTGCTTTTAAAAGTTTACGAGTTGTTAGAATGTTATCGTTCGAAATTCGATAGTTCGAAGCAGTTAGTATACAATTGCGCTCGCAGAGTTACTAAGTTAATTTCGTCTAAGAGATTTGTGCGAGGAAGATAAAATTGACAAGAGAGATTATGTAAAGGAGCGGGAAATGTCATAACATAAGTGGCATCAGTTCAAAATACATGTACAGAAAAAGGGAAAAACCTATTACAAGTGAGTATGTGTAAAGGAGAAAGCATAGGAATAATGGATGGAGGGAAGCAACTAATCTTCAGAAGGAACAATCTTCCCGTCCACCACCTCGTTGTTCAGCGACACCATGGAGAGATCCAAGTCAGGGTACTGGCAGGCGAATTGTTCCAAGGCAGCATCGAACCCAGCAGCGAGGATCTGGGCAGAGCTCAGCTCGAGTTCTTCAATCTGCTTCTTGAGCCCCTCGTTCTGCTGTTTTAGCTCTTCAGCTTGTTTCTTGAGTTCTTCAATTGTTTCCCGAGCTTGAAGGAGGTCCTCAGCAACCTTCTTGGATTCCGCCTGCGCCTGAGCCAGCTTTGTGGCGATCTTCCCATTTTCCTCTTTGGCCTCGGCGAGTTTGGCCATGGTGTCGTCTCTCTCCTTTTCAACCTTCCCCAAGAAGACCTCCCGATCTGCTGACCTCTTCTCAAGGTTTTTTACCTTGGCGGCATCTGCTTTGATCGACGCCTCCAAGTCAGCCACTTTGACGCGATAAGGGACCAGCTTGCTCTCCAGCTCGATCTTCTCTTGAGCTAAGAGCTGCACCTTATGGCGTAGATCGGTGGCCTCCTTGCGTGCCACCCGAAGCTCGGTGCTCATAGCATCCTCCACTCGGGAGTGATCGATCTCCGCGAGCATGAGATTGCAGGATAACTTCTCTGCCTCGATCCTTATTGTGCGATTCTCCTCTTGGAGCACGAAGATGTCATCCTGGAGTTTTTTGCTGGAAGTCTCCACAGCTTTTGATATGATGGAGGGAAAATCCTCTGCCATCATCTTGAGTTTTGCTGAGAAGGGTTCCCACACTCTTTTGACCGCAAGGGAGAGATCTGCTTGTGGAAGCACTGGAGGAGCCTGTTGCTGGTTCTCGCCACCACCTTCTTGAGTTGGCTGTTGAGTCGGAGCTTCTTGACGCGGTGGTGACGAGGGGGACACGGTAATAATGATAGGCGAGTTGTGAGCGCCTTCATTCTCGCCTGGTGCAGCTTCAGCAGTTGAGGCGGTTGAAGGAGGACCCCCTCCAGCAAAAACATATGGCGTGGAGGCGCTCGGGGGGTTCTCCATGAAGTTGGGCTCAGGAGCCTCAACCACAGGAAATGCCGCCGCCAAGGGAACTGCTTGGATTGGCGATGTGGGAACTGGGGGAGGAAGCAGGGTTGGAGGTGGAGCTGGCGTGGAAGGTGGTGTTGATGTTGTAGGAGAAGGTGGAGCGGGTGGTGAAGAAGGCGCCACCCTCTTTCTTTTGGTGATGAGGCCATCTTCAGTTGCCTCATCGTCTTCTTCTTCATCCTCTTGGACCACCTGAGGGGTTTTCCTCTTTGGCTTCCTGAGGATGAGCTTTTTGCGTTGTTGGGCCTCTGAAGGGGCTGGGCCTTTAGGGGGTGATCTGCCCTGGGCAGCGGCGATCTCCACCACTGAATTTGGCACGGTCTAGGAACCCGACGCCAACCCATGGGCCCGGGCGAGCGCCCTCAATTCAGCCAGTTTTCCCTTGCCCAACATGAGATCTGCATAATACAAAGGTACATGGGTCAGCTCAGAGAGAAAGATAAACACATGAGTCAGTATGCAAGTAAAGCAGATAAGTGGTGCAGAAAATAAACCCAAGTCTTGTGCACAACAGACAAGACGCCCAAAAACAGTTAACAGAGGTATCGCCAAGAGCAATAACTTAGATATTGAGGTGAGCTCTAACCTATTCGAGCCTCGAGTTGGTCTTCGAAGAACTCGAAGGAGATGAGCGCAGTGGTGAGGAAAGTGATGTTGGCGTCTGCCACGCTCTTCCAGAAGAGGCACAAATCTTTGTCCAAGGCTCCCATGTTGTCAGGGCTTCTTGGCCTCCTGAAGCTTCCCTTGGAGTCTTTGTTTCCCTTGTTTACCCAGTACAAGGGAAACCCGTCGAGCAGCGAAGCATCCTGGTCGTTTTGGCGTATTTGAATGAATTTCCCATTCCAATCCTTATAGGATTGCTGGAAGATAGAAAGGATCGACCTCCCAGCAATCCCGTTCAGACTCACCCAAAGGCGATCTCCTGGATGCTTGGCTTCAAAAAGGAAGAGGAAAACATCCACTGACGCTGGCAGTCCCAGATGTGCACATATGATTTGAAACGCCCTTACGAACGCCCAGCTGTTGGGGTGAAGCTGGGCGGGGGCGATGTCGAGCTCGGTCAGCAGCTCTCGCTCGAAACGAGTGAAGGGAAGTCGGAGCTTCACCTTCTTGAAGAACGTCGTGTAGAGAAAGCAGAACGACTCGCCATCGCTCGCTTTGTCGTCAGCGCAGATCGGCTCCTCAGGTTGGCAGGGCAGCACGGCCATCTTGCTATCATGCTCCTTGTGAAAGGAAAGATCCGACTGGTCCCCTTTCCTTAGTCGGAGTACCGCCATTGCAGAGTTTATCGAAGAAGTTTCTTTCAGCAGTGCCGAGCTGGCGCAGGGGTAAAGATTTTTATAGTCTGGAGTGGGGACGGAGGCTCCTCCGGCGACCGGTGGAGTAGCCTGAGCCAGGTCAGGGCGAGAGGTTGCAGGCCTCTCAGCCTGGGAAGAAGAAGCACCAGGTGCTCGTGGTGGGTTGTGAGCTTGAGATGAAGGGTTTCGTGACGAGGGAGGAGGATTTGGGGTGATCTTTGAGCGAGGCATCACGGAAACTGCAAAGGAAAAAGAAAGGGAAAGGTGAGCGAAGGTAGCAGAGGCTGACTCGATTGTGAAAGAAGGATGAAAAAAACGAACGAACGAAGGTTCGTTGTAATGGAGACGAAGCCCTAAGTTACGAGAAGGGAGAAATAGAAGAAACAGCCCACAGCGTATGCACCAGACAGTTAATGGATGATGCGAATCGGTCAAAATGCAGGAAAACTCAGCAGAAGAAGTAAAAGGAGTACCTTTCTATGATCGGAAGAACGATGAAGGAAGTTGAGAATCCAAAAGTTTGAAGAGCGTCGTGGGTTTTCGCAGAAGAAACTCAGAGCGTTTGAGAAAGCAAAGAGGTGATGGAACAGTAGAAGTGAAATGGGTTTAAGGGTTTTTCGAATGGTTTTGGAAGCGCAAACGACAACTAAAGGCAACCGTTGGTGCAGCCACGTGTCGAGCGATTGGGAGAATGTTTGGTGGAGCGTCAGGAAAGCAGAAAGTACAAACGTTTGGAATTCTGCGCCAGCGCCACGTAGATCGGCAGTGACGTGACTCCTTTAGTCTTTTCGCTGGACGAGTCTTCGCTTAAGACTAGGGAGCTTGTGTACCGCCCTGGTAGTCGGAAGTGGTGACGTGGCATCAAGCTATTATATAGGCGTGCTGGATGGGACACCTGGCTGGCAGAAGGGGAGGAAGTTGGGGGGTTCGCGTAGTCGCCAGTTATTAAGTTGGCGTGCTCCGATCTCCATCATACCTAAACCGGCGGTCACCAAGTTGAAGATGAAGTCGCCAGATGTGAACCCAGGCGACCAAGTGATTAGAGATCGCCGAAACAAGGACATCGCCAAAGATGAAGGCAGATAGTCATTTCCCAGATGGCCAGAGGATGAGGTCGGGAGATAGCTTACTTGAACATGTACAGTGAAGCAGGTAAGGCAGATCATGAAGGCGCCGGCGAGACCACAGGGAAGGTGTGTACGAAGGCACCCGAACTCGCCATCCAGAAGAGATCACGCTCCAAGGCATCTATGCACTGAGTATATCATGCATATGTAACTTAGCCAAATAAGAGTCAGAAGTAGCGCCCAAGTCAAGGATGCTCCAGATGATGGCACGTGTACAGATGGATGCGAGCCACGTGTCCAGATGTGTAACTGCCAGGAGAGAGAAAGTGCCCAGGTATATAAGAGTTTCCAACGAACTTCTGAGGTACGCACGTTCAGATTGTTTCTTTACGCTTGCGAGTCTTGAGTACACTGAGAGAGAACTGGTCACGGTTCCTTAGAGTTCTTGAGTTTTACTCTTAAGTAATTGGTGGTTCAGTCGCTGACTTGGGCGTCGGAGCGTGATCGGCCGCAGCGGCGCCGTTTAGTCTTTTGCAGGTTCTTGAGGTGGATCGCGGTGAAGGACGGAGGCAAACACGGCGCATACGTCGATCCAAGTTTGACGAGGCAAAGCTCCAGCGTTTTGGTCAACAGGCAGGATCAGAAGATATGGGCCAACTAAGCATCATTGGATGTCTTTCTTTTGTAATTACTTTTGAGTATTTTTAGTAGAACATAAAGTGAGGTGTAGATATAAATAGAAGAGGTGCAAATGTATAAGGCTAAGCCACACCTTCCGTGTGACATAAAAAGAAGGTGTAGGTGTAGATTTCGGAGGTGCCAAAAAAAGAAACCAAGTCACACTTTCCTTGTGACTAGGAATTGGCTCCAAATTCAAATGCTTCTCATTTGAATTTCCCTCCACTTTCTTTTGAATTTCCAGCCCTCTAAACACTATAAATAATAGGGCTTGGCTCATGTATTTGCAAGACTATTTTGAGTAATGAAATGCTGCCCACGTGCCATTCAAATTACTCCCTTGCCAAATTCTCTCTAGAATTAGGTTTTTAGTCTTCAAACATCACCCTCAAATGGAGATGGTCGAACCACTCCAACCCTCATCACTCCTCATGCACCTTCAAGGCACCCACACTTCCTAGAAAGGCCTTGTTCCACTCTCCTCCACTAAGCTTCCGCAATCATCATCATCAAAATCAAAGAAGAGCTCATAGGAATGCCATCATTTGGTATCATGAGCTATGGTTCTTCAAAGATGAGTATCTCTTTGTGTTTTTCTTTTTGAGTTCTTCTTATTTCCTAGTTGTTCATCTTGATTCCAAGTTGTCTTGCTGTTTTTCTGTTTTTAATATGATTTGAATGCTTTTCTATTCAATTCAATCGGTAGTTTTTTGTTCAAATTGTGCTTGAACATCTTATTTCAATTTTGTGTAGGATTCTTGATATCTTTCTGTTGCTGTTTTTATTTTTCGGTTGCTTGAGTCTTGATTGAAATTTTATTCGATTCATATTAATATGTTTGAGTCATTTTATTTTCTGAATCTATAAGTTTTGTCAAGTCTTGTGTTTCCATATTTGTCATCAAATCCTAGTAGTACTTTTTTTTGGCTTATTTGTTTCTTGTTTTTTTGTATAAATGCTTGATCTGAAATCTACTGTGTTTTGATCCTTTGGTGCTTTTTATTTTTAGTTTGAGTTCATATTTGTGTGTTAGATCCACACAAATTCCATTACACTAATTCCATTGTGTTTTTGTTGGTATATCATTCTGTTTTTATTTCCAGATTTTCAGAATCCTCTGTTTTCCACCATTCTATTTTGGCTGATTTTGCTTATGAAAATTGATCCGGTCGGTCATCGGTGGTTGATGACGTCAGCAGAAGACAATCACGTGGACCACTCGTAGGGTGACACGTGGGCCAGTTGGCAGAGAGATCAAGGAGCAGATCATCCAAAGAAGTGATCGGTGGTCAGTAGTCAAGTGGCCATCGACAGACCAGCTGGCAGAGAAGTCAGGGGGCAGATCACCCAGAACGGTGATCGGTGGTCGGTAACCAAGCGGTCATCGATAGATCAGTTCCCGGATGAACACCTGGGGGCGGAACGCGAGAAGCAATAGAGCACCGATCAGTCATCGGATGCATGGTCATCGGGGGCTCGTGTTACACGCAGTTAAGCTGGGACTAAGATTCCCAGCAAGAGCGTTACGCACGGACCTCGCATGAACATGTCTCGGAGAATCGTGCATGAGAGTGGCCTGAGGGGGGGGGGGGGGCTAGTAAACTGGCCAGTGATTGGTGACTCCCTCAACCCATTACTTCGCGAAGGGGGAATCGTTCGCACAGAGAGCAACGCCTGGTGAGTGTGCTTAGACCAGCCACACCTGGCGTCCTCCTGAGAGTATGCGATTTACCCAGATGAAGGGAATGCGCTAAGTTACTCCGCCAGGGGATAACTTAGACACGCAGTGAGAAGCGCTAGAGCCTTCAAGTAATGACACGTGTGTGGTTAGTTGCATGCCTCCACGTGTCATCATCTAAGAGGGACGCGGTCCAGACAAAGGTGCACTCCGTGCCGCCGAAGGTACAGACAATTGCAGACACGCGCAGATACTCACGTTCTACTGATTCTGGTGGTACGTTGCCACAAAAAAGCACAACAGGGTCCTGACACATGCCAGAACGGCATAACATAATTCTGTTAGGCGCAGGTACAGAGGGAGGCATAAAAGAGAATCAGAGTGAGATTCAGGGGAGAGTTTTTTTACACGCTGTTTTTACACACGTTGTTTTTCTAGTGATTCTGTAATCTGACTTGAGCGTCAGAGGCGCCACTGTGTGTTTTTCAGGTTCTCAAAGAGGCTATCTGTGGAGCGGATTTGGAGGGCACGTGGTGTCAAGCTGGTGAGGAAGATTGTGACGAGGCAACGCTCTTGCGCTAAGTCAACCGGCAGGATCATTTGGCGCCCACCGTGGGGCACGTATAAAACGTGATTCCCAACCATAGTTTGTGTTGGTGGTGCCTCGAGTGTTTTCTGTTCAGCTGCTCTCTATCTCAGTCGACTCCTGGAGTTTCCGCTTGTTTGGAGTTCTTTGAGCTGCTGAGTTTGTTGCGGAAAGATGAGGACAACGCTCCAGTTCAGTTGCGCCATCAACCGACGAAGATGTTGTGTCCATGACGCAGGTGATGGACATGATGAGGACGTTGCAGGAGAACGTGGCTGCATCGCGTTCTGAGCAGGAAAGGATGCACGAGGCGCTGGTGGCCTCGCAAGCAAGGAATGAAGAGCTCAACAGGATCAACGAAGAGCTGCGCAAAGCCCTTCAGGAGCGGGAGGAGCGTGCGACAGGGGACAGATCCGCACCCCCATCCCCACCACGCAGTTTCCCTATGCCATTTTCCCAAGAGATCATGGACGCAGTGGTCCCGGCTAGCACTGTGGCAGTGAAAGCATCTTTCACTGTGGTGGAGAACCCTGAAGCCCATCTCACGGCGTTTCATACTCAGATGATGCTCTCAGGGGGCTCAGACGCGGTGTATTGTAAGGTGTTCATGAGCACCTTGAGCGGAACGGCGTTGGACTGGTTCGTCAGTATACCTACTGGCCATATCACCACGTTCCAACAATTTTCCAAGATGTTTGTTGAGCAGTACATAGTCAACAAGGCGCCACCTCTGGTGTCTTACGACTTGTTTGACATAAGGCAGTACCAAGGGGAGTCCTTGAAGGATTTCCTGAACAGATTCGGGGCTCGGATAGTCCGTTTGCCAGGGAAAGACGAGGAAATGTTCGTGCACGCCTTCAAAAAGGGTGTATTGCCTGGGCCCTTTAGTGAGTCGCTCATCAGGAACCACCCCGCCACGTTCGCCGAAATCCGGCGACGTGCTGTGGCTCACATCACTGCTGAGAGCGAGGTTACAGAGAAGAGAGGAAATGTGGCCCCAGCTAAACCGCGCACCCAAACGAGGGTACAGCCTCAGAGGATAATGGAGGCGGCGGCGGGAAAGAGGGATCAAAGGACGCGTCACCCTTACGACCCTAAGAAAAATAAGAGCAAGGGGCCAGGGCGCCCCAGGGAGAGTAATCGCCCCAGGGGGGGTAATCGCCCCCCGAGGTATGAATTTGTGATGGGTTTGGCTAATTTGATCGCCATCCCAAACATAGCTGCCAGGCTCAAAGTGCCTGAGAAAACGACGGAGAAGATTTTAGGGCCAAAGCCAGACGCCTGGTGCGAGTTCCACAAGAGCTTTGGCCACTCTATCAGTTCGTGTTTGGCCTTGGGGCACCAGCTCGCCGAGCTGGTCAAATGTGATTTCCTGAAGGATTACTTGCTAGAGAAGCAAGCGGACCAGGCATCAGGGTCCCAACCGGCGAGCAGCGGAGGGCAACAGCACGAGGTGCCTATCCACGGCGAGATCCACACCATAGCTGGCGGATTCTCCGGCAGGGGGTGCACAGCGTCGCAACGAAAGAGGTATGCGAGGTCGATAATGTCGGTTGAAGCCTTCGAGGATCACTCGCCCGATGTGGACATCACGTTCACCAAGGAGGACCGCAGGGATGTGGTACCTCATGACAACGACCCTATTGTGATCTCTCTGGTCACGGCGGGGAGGACCGTCCACCGGGTGCTGGTTGACCAAGGAAGCTCAGCAGACGTGATGTTTTGGCCAACCTTTGAGAAGTTACACCTGTCCCCTGATCAGCTAAGACCGTATGGGGGCTGCTTGTACGGTTTCGCCGGCGACCAAGTGGAACTGAGGGGGTATATCGAGCTGAGGACAACCTTCACTGACGGTTTGGCCTCACGAACGGAGAAGGTCAGGTACCTTGTCGTGAACGCCCCATCAGCATACAACATACTGCTGGGGAGGCCAACGCTCAACAGGACGGGAGCTGTGCCTTCGACGAGGCACATGAAGGTCAAGCTGCCGTCTATGGAGGGTATGATCATCACTATTTGCTCCGACCAGAAGGAGGCAAAGAAGTGTTATGAAAATAGCCTTAAGAACAAGAGGTCTGTGTCTCACATAACCACCACGCCTCCCCCTGGCGTGGAACCGGAACCCTGACGAGTTTCGGATGTGGCGTTAGAGGTGGTCACCGAGGACGATGTGCCGATGGGGAATGTAGAGGCGAGATCGGAGAGAAACTGCTCGGAGACCGCCAGAGAAACCGGTATCGCGAGGGCGCTGATCGCCAGCGAGAGGAAACCTCAGCCGGTAGAAGAATGGCTCGAGAAGGAGATCAGTGGTAAGGTGTTTAAGTTGGGAAGAACCCTGGATAGCAGGACGCAAGACTAGATCGCCGAAGTAATTAGTAGGCACTTGAATGCGTTTGCGTGGGCTGCTTCAGATATGCCAGGGATCGACCCCGATTTCTTGTGCCATTTGTTTGGCAATGGACCCCCAAGTCAGGCCCATCCGCCAAAAAAAAAGAAAATTCAATGAGGAGAAGAGACAGGCGATCAGGGAAGAGACACGGAAACTACTTGCGGCGGGCCACATCAGGGAAATCCAATATCCAGAATGGCTCGCTAACGTCGTCCTGGTCAAGAAGAGCAGCGGGAAATGGCGGATGTGCGTTGACTTTACAGACTTGAACAAGGCCTGCCCGAAGGACTCTTACCCCTTGCCAAGTATTGACGCCCTAGTAGACAATGCATCAGGGTGCAAGCTGCTCAGTTTCCTGGATGCCTTCTCGGGGTACAACCAAATCAAAATGCACCCCATGGACGAAGAGAAGACCGCCTTCATGACGGAGAGGTCGTGTTATTGCTACAGGGTGATGCCCTTCGGGTTGAAAAATGCAGGGGCCACGTACCAAAGGCTGATGGACAAGGAGCTCGCGCCCATACTCGGAAGGAATGTGCAGGCATACGTCGACGACATGGTCGTGACGTCCCTGGTAAAAGACAAGCACGTCGCAAACTTGGAAGAGTTGTTCACCACAATAGCCAGGTACAAGCTAAAACTGAATCCTGAAAAGTGTGTTTTTGGTGTAGAAGCAGGGAAATTTCTGGGGTTTCTTCTGTCAGAGAGGGGAATTGAGGCTAACCCCGAGAAGTGCACCACCATTTTGGCAATGAGGAGTCCCGCCAATGTGAAGGAGGTGCAGCAACTCACGGGGCGGATGGCCGCCCTGTCCCGATTCGTATCGGCAAGCGGAGAGAAGGGTCACCCATACTTCCAATGTTTGAAGAGAAACAACAGATTTGTTTGGACAAAGGAGTGTGAGGAGGCCTTCGTAAAGCTCAAGGAATATCTGGCAGGCCCTCCAGTTCTGTGCAAGCCTCAAGACATAACACCCCTCAGGCTGTACTTTGCCATAACTGAGAGGGCGATCAACGCAGTGCTAGTGCAGGATCAGGACCAGACCCAAAGGCCTATATATTTCGTTAGCAAGGTGCTACAAGGCCCGGAGGTAAGGTACCAGGCCCTAGAAAAGGCAGCATTAGCGGTTGTATTCTCGGCGAGGAGATTGCGCCATTACTTCCAGAGCTTCACGGTACTGGTGATGACTGATCTGCCGATCCAGAAGGTTCTGAAGAAGCCCGATGTGGCTGGAAGAATGGTGAAGTGGGCGGTCGAGCTTTCCGAGTTCGACATCAAGTATGAACCCCGGGGATCGATCAAAGGGCAAGTCTTCGCCGATTTCGTGGTCGAGTTGTCCTCCGAGGTGGCACAGAACGCCGAGGGTGACTTTCGCTGGGTACTCTCTGTTGATGGTCGTCTAACCAGCTGGGCAGCGGGGCTGGGGTCATCTTGGAAGGGCCCAACGGAGTGTTGATAGAGCAATCATTGAGGTTCGCCTTCAAAGCAAGCAACAACCAGGCAGAGTATGAGGCTTTGATCGCTGGAATCTTGCTAGCTAAGGAAATGGGGGCGAGAGTGCTGATGGCCAAGAGCGACTCGCTGTTGGTCACGGGACAAGTAACTGGCGAGTTCCAAGCCAAGGACCCGCAGCTGGCAGCCTACTTGGAGTACGTGCAGGAGCTGAGAAGATCTTTCGCTTCATTTGCGGTGGTGCACGTGCCAAGAGAACAGAATGCCCGAGCTGACTTGCTAGCCAAGCTCGCCAGTTCGGGAAAGGGGGGTAGGCAGAGGACTGTCATTCAAGAAACTTTGAAAGCGCCTCGAGCATTCGTGGCAGACCACCAAGTTCTCCATGTCTGCAGATCTATAGGAAGACCGGCGAGAAGTCATAGATCCCTAACACAGGAAACTCTGAGGGCACCGAGGGTCAGAGCGCGCCCAGCAGAAGAAGGGTTAAGATCGATGCAGATTTGCGCTGTCCACGAGCCAGACACGTGGATAACGCCTTACCAGCGTTATTTAGCAGATGGTGTGCTTCCAGTTGACTCAATTGAGGCCAGGAAGATAAAGAAGAGCTCCAGCAAGTTTACCCTTATTGACGGCGAGCTGTACTGGTTTGGATTCACGCACCCCCTTCTTGTATGCATACACGGAGAGAAGTGCACGAGGATTATGGCTGAGCTCCATGAGGGAATTTGCAGGAGCCACATTGGAGGTCGATCGCTGGCGACAAGGACTATCCGTGCAGGCTATTACTGGCCTACGATGAGAGAAGATTGCAAGAGATACGCCCAGCGTTGTAAGCAATGCCAGCAGCACGCTGATTGGCACAAGGCACCCCCAGAAGAGCTGAAGTCGATTTACAGCCCCTGGCCGTTCCATACTTGGGGAATTGACATTCTGGGACCCTTCCCATTGGCAATCAGGCAAATGAAGTACTTGGTGGTGGCGATCGAATACTTCACCAAGTGGATCGAAGCAGAGCCGGTGGCCCAGATCACCGCACACAAGATCGAGAGCTTTGTATGGAAGAACATAGTGTGCCGGTTTGGTGTGCCTAAACGCTTGGTGTTAGACAATGGGACGCAGTTTGCAAGTCACCTCTTGAAAAAGCTGTGCGAAGAGGTGGGGATACAACAGGTGTTTGCATCTGTCGAACACCCACAGACGAATGGCCAAGTGGAGTCTGCCAATCGGGTGTTGCTGAGAGGTTTGAAGAGAAGATTGGAGAAAGCTAAGGGATCGTGGGCTGAAGAGGTCCCCCGCATAGTTTGGGCATACCATACAACTGAGCAGTCAGGAACCCACGAGACCCCCTTTAGTTTGGTTTATGGATGTGATGCGATGATTCCAGTGGAAATCCAGGAAAGCTCGCCGAGATTCCAGAACTTCGTGGCGGAAGACTCCAACGAAGAAAGAAGAATGAATCTGGATTTGCTGGATGAGGTCAGGGAGGAGGCGAGAGTGAAAGCCGAAGCGGTAAAGAGAAGAGTTGAGCGAAGGTACAACTCTAAGGTAACGTCGAGGCAGTTTAGAAGCGGCGATCTGGTGATGAGCAAGGCCCATCAGTATGAGATGCAGAACAAGTTATCGCCCAAATGGACGGGACCGTTCAGAATAACCGAGGCGCTCGGGAATGGCGCCTACCGCTTGGAGACATTAGATGGAGGGGCGATTCCCCGCACTTGGAATGCAACACATCTCAAGTCGTATTACAGTTAAAGCCTTGTAAGTAAAGACGAATAGGATGAGATTCGAATAGTTTCTGTTAAAACAATTTCAAGGGGGCTCTCTTTTTTCCCTAAGGAGGGTTTTTAATGAGGCCACCCAATAAAGAAGAGTTTTTCAAAGTTTAAAGCTTCTAATTTTGCACGCTTACGGCTTTTAGAGTTTTAGAAAAAAGGCCTTATTACTCGTATGTGATCTAGGGCAACAGTAAAGTCATATTGCATGCTTCAAATGAGCTAAAGTTTTAAACTCCCCATCATTTTTCGGCGATCGGTGGCAATAGTAAAAGTTTTAAAGACCCCATCGTTTTTCGGCGATCGGTGGCAATAGTTAAAGTTTTAAAGTCCCTGTCGTTTACGGCGATCGGTGGCAATAGTTAAAGTTTTAGAGACCTCATCGTCCTTTGGCGATCGGAGGTACCAGTAGTGCAAAAAGCCATCAGCGCCCTTGCGCATTTTGAGGCAAGAGAAAAAGTCCTCAGTGCATCCAAGGGGGGGGGAGATGTACACCCTGGGCAAGTTGAGGCACCAGATAAAGTCCTTCTCGTTGTCGAGCGAGTTCAGGCAAGAAAAAGTCCTCAGTGCATCCAGGGGGGGAGATGTACACCCTGGGCAAGTTGAGGCACCAGATAAAGTCCTTCTCGCCGTCGAGCGAGTTCAGGCAAGATAAAATCCTTCTCATCTTGAAGAAGTTCAGGAATGGCGTGAAGGGTGGAAGAAGATAAAGGATAACTGAGGTAGGTTCGAAGAGAACACCTCACTATCCAGATCATTGTTCTGAAAGTTTGGGAGGAAGAGAAGGATCCGAAGGGCGCCTCTACCCCCAGATGAGGGAACAATGATCAAGTTATGCAAAGAAGAAAGATAACGTCGCCAAAACCCTGTGGCGTGAAGGTTGAGACAGTGAAAGGGTTGTGCGGCGAGTGCCAGATCAGAAGAGTTCCGGGCGATGACAGAAGTAGGGGGCACTTCACTTGGCAGATCAGGTAAACTGTATTTTAATACTAGTTTGAGTCAAAACCTGCTGCCTAGTAAGTGATTTTATGTTAAGGTTTATTGCCTTGAGTTCACAAGTTTTATTGAACGTCATCGAAGAGTTGATAGTTGCTCAAATTTACTTTGAGTTAACAAGTTTGCCAAGTTTGTTATAAGGTTAAACAACTTGCTCGAGTTAAAAGCGGTGCACGGAAGGTCAAGTATTGCTGCGTTCACGCGGTTGAGCAAGTTTCGCCAAACAAGGTGCCACCTCTGACGATCGGTGCCCTCTACGCACTTAGCACTAGAGCGACAGACAAGCGAAGTGAAGTACAAAGAACGATGACTGATCAGTTTTGCCTTGTCGGAGGAAACTTTTCCAAACAAGTTCCTACACAGCAAGCTAGCAGACAGGCTACGCCTTGTCAGTCATCCAGTACAAAGCAGTGCACAAGAGCTGTTAAGGACGAAGCTAAGGGAGTTGTTAGTCGCAATCAAAGTAGAGGCCAAGATCAAAGAAGGCAGATCGCGCTAAGCCTAGGTTGGTTAACATTTAGTCGTGTGCAAAGAGAAAGACAAAGTTTAAGAAAATGCGGAGAAAAAGACATGCGTCTGAAACTAGTATATATTAAGCGACAAAGTTTGTACAAGTTCAGGCACAACGAATTGTGCAGAAGTGTAAAATTACAAAGAAAAAAAAAAGAGAGAGAAAGAGCTCAAGGAGGAGGGGTGAGCTTTCCATCTACCACTTCGTGATAAATGCTGAACTGCGAGAGATCCAGATCTGGGAGAACGCATCGGATCTGCTCGAGCGCCAGCTCGAATCCGTCAGTGAGGGCGTCAGCACCCACATTCATAAGGTCGGCGTTCTCAGCCTCTAATTTTTGCTTCGAGGCCTCCGCAGCATTTTTCTCGGTGGTAAGGGCAGTAAGGGAAGAGGCAGCTTTTTCCAATTGGCCCTTTACTTCAGATAGCTGGCCCACCACCTCCTCAAGTTTCTTCTCCCCAGTAGCGGCCGCTTCCCTGGTGGACTCGAGCTCCCCCACTAGTTGTGAGTTCAGTTGGCGTAGGGAGGAGGTCTCGGCCCGCAGTTGCGCCACCTCGCAGTCCAGGGAGTTGACAGCTTGCCCCATCAAGATCTCAGTCTTGATGGTCTCTTGGACTTGCGCGAAGTGCTCACCCCTGGATTTTTCCACCATACCCCTCAGCAGGGCTACGGACTCTTGGGCAGCTTCGAAGTCACTCTGCAGTGACCACTTGTCGTGCTCAAGCTCCTTTACCCTCTTCTCCAGGGCTATTTGCTTGCGGTGCTGGGTGGAAAACTCCAAGGAAAGCACAATTTGCTTCGCCAGGTGCATGTCCACCTCGTCCCCATTCCACTCAACAAGCTCCCGGCTGCGAAGGAGCTGTCGGACCAAGGCTATGACTCGGCTGAAGTTTTCGTTGCTGGCTCCAGAGCCGCTTGGTCGCGAGCTGCCCCCACCTTCGGCGGTAGCAGCGGAGGTTGGTGGTGGCGGTGGTGATGCAAGGGGCCCTGGGAGACCCCCCGAGGGAGCAGAATCACCCCCAGCAGGTGAGGTAGATTGGCCAAGAGCTTGGCCTGCTGGGGGAGGTGATGGAAGTGGAGTTGGAGAGGGCAGTCGGGGAGTGGGAGAGGGCAGTCGGGGGGTTGGAGAGGGCAGTTGTTGAGCAGAGGGAGGCAAGGTTGAACCTTCCTCTATCTCCACCGCCTCGACTTCCCCAGGTTGAAGAGATGAAGCCCCCCCAACCGCTGGAAGTTTCCTCTTGCGGTGTATGAGAGGAGAGCCAGAGCTCTCCTCTTCGGTTGAGGGAGCAGGGGCAGCAGCAGATGAAGGAAAGGCCTTCACCAGCTTCCTTCTTTTCCTCCCTGGCTCGGGGCCTTCAGCTGGCGCGACCGAGAGAGGAGGGGCTGCAATAGGGTCGGTGGTGGAAGAGGAGGAGCCAGTCCCTTTGCCCCCCGGAGTTTGGCGAGCTCCAGCAAAGCTTTCCTCCTATCTTTCCCTGACATTGTATCTACATCGAAGGGAAAAAGAAGAGTTAGATAGCCTAGTTACGCAAGTAAGTCAAAATGTATGCAATTATGCATGAGAATGTGCAAGTATCCTAAGAGGTGAAAGAAGAAGAGCTACCTATATATTTTTTCAGAGCCAACACATCAAACTCATGTTTGATGAGGAGTGTAGAGTTGTACTTGGCCCCCAGGAACAGCCCACATAGCTCGCGCTCATAGGGGGCCATGGCTTCGAGATCCCGGGGTTTCTTGAACTCAACCGCGGGAACCCAGTAGAGGGGGTACCCCTCGAGCAATGTTGGACTTTGTGGGGTGGCCGATATCATGAAGAACCTGCCTTTCCAGTCTTTAAAGGATTGCTGATACAGGCCCAAGAGCACCCGTCCAGCAACCCCATTCAGGCTCACCCAGGACCTGTCCCCAGGGTTCTTCACCTCGAAGAAGTAGAGGAACACGTCCACGGAGGCGTTATGCCCGAAGTAATTGCAGAGAATTTCAAATGCCCGGATGAAAGCCCAGGCATTTGGATGGAGTTGGCAGGGTGCGACGTTCAACTCCATCATCAACTCCTTCTCGAAAAAGGTGAAGGGTAGGCGTAGCTTCAACCTTTTGAAGATGGTAGAGTAGATGAAGACGAAGGGCACCCCATTGGTGGCCCTATCGTCCGCGCAGATGGGCATCCCTCGAGGAGGAATGCAGACGCGGATGTTGAAGTCGTTCTCCCGATCGATGGCGCAAGAGGGCTCATCCGGGTTGCTGCTCAGGAGGGACTTCAGGTGCCCTTGCGGCAGCAAGGTAGAGGTTTCAGCGAGCAGCGCCAGGGGAGCCCAGTTATAGACCCTGGCGTTGTCGTGGTAGGAGGTTGCAACGGGTGGTGGTGGAGCTGGAGCACTTGCGGAAGGCTGTGCACCAGAAGACGAGGCGATGGTTCGAGCGGTCTGTTTCAAGCGAGCCATTGATAGATAGCTGCAGTGGGGGAAAAGCGAAAAGTCAGAATGAATGGAAGGAGAGGAAATGATGAATGGTTCGGTGAAAAACAGAGGAAGGAAAGGAGAGAAAGGTCCAGGTGGAAAGAGGAAGAGGGAGAAGCAGAGAGCAGAGTGAAGAGTGCGAAAACCCTAGCCTGGGTCGAGAAGAGGAAAAACGGAGAAGATGGATGCATGATGATGAAAGGGACGAATGCAATCGATGAAAAGAACCTAAATGGACCAAGAAAGAGGAAAAACCATACCTTTGAATGATCGCGAAGGTTCTGAAGGTAGAAAGCTGGAAGAAAGATGGAAGCGCAAGAGGGGATTCGCAGAGAGTCTGGGGGTTGGTTGAAGAAGATGAAGAAACAGTAAAGGCGCGCGCCTATTTGAAAAGAAGAGAAGCGCTAGCGACATTCCACGCTGACCGTTGATGCGCCCACGTGTCGCGAGATTAAGGGAGGTAGTCGTAACGTTAAAAGGCAGCACGTGAGGTAGCACATGACGTGGGCCCACTTGCCACGTGGACCAAGGTCGCGACCACTTGGTCTCTTCGCTGAGAACGAGTTCACAGCTCGAGACTGAGGGGCTTGTGATCCGGTCGGTCATCGGTGGTTGATGACGTCAGCAGAAGACAATCACGTGGACCACTCGTAGGGTGACACGTGGGCCAGTTGGCAGAGAGATCAGGGAGCAAATCATCCAAAGAAGTGATCGGTGGTCAGTAGTCAAGTGGCCACCGACAGACCATTTGGCAGAGAAGTCAGGGGGCAGATCACCCAGAACGGTGATCGGTGGCCGGTAACCAAGCGGTCATCGATAGATCAGTTCCCGGATGAACTCCTGGGGGCGGAACGCGAGAAGCAATAGAGCACCGATTAGTCATCGGATGCATGGTCATCGGGGGCTCATGTTACACGCAATTAAGCTGGGACTGAGATTCCTAGCAAGAGCGTTACGCACGGACCTCGCATGAACATGTCTCAGAGAATCGTGCATGAGAGTGGCCTGAGGGGGGGGCTAGTAAACCGGCAAGTGATTGGTGACTCCCTCAACCCATTACGCGCATGACTTCGCGAAGGGGGAATCGTTCGCACAGAGAGCAACGCCTGGTGAGTGTGCTTAGACCAGCCACACCTGGCGTCCTCCTGAGAGTCTGCGATTTACCCAGATGAAGGGAATGCGCTAAGTTACTCCGCCAGGGGATAACTTAGACACGCAGTGAGAAGCGCTAGAGCCTTCAAGTAATGACACGTGTGTGGTTAGTTGCATGCCTCCACGTGTCATCATCTAAGAGGGACGCGGTCCAGACAAAGGTGCACTCCGTGCCGCCGAAGGTACAGACAATTGCAGACACGCGCTGATACTCACGTTCTACTGATTCTGGTGGTACGTTGCCACAGAAAAGCACAACAGGGTCCTGACACATGCCAGAACGGCATAACAGAATTCTGTTAGGCGCAGGTACAGAGGGAGGCATAAAAGAGAATCAGAGTGAGATTCAGGGGAGAGTTTTTTTACACGCTGTTTTTACACACGTTGTTTTTCTAGTGATTCTGTAATCTGACTTGAGCGTCGGAGTGCCACCGGCCGCAGAGGCGCCACTGTGTGTTTTTCAGGTTCTCAGAGAGGCTATCTGTGGAGCGGATTTGGAGGGCACGTGGTGTCAAGCTGGTGAGGAAGATCGTGACGAGGCAACGCTCTTGCGCTAAGTCAACCGACAGGATCAAAAATTAAATGCAACATAAGAAAATTCTGAGCCTCTGGATTTTTCTAGATTGAGGTGTTAGAGAAAGGACAAAAAAAGAATCAGTTCAAAAAAAGAAATAGAAAAAAAAAGATAAATATTACAAAACAAGTGTGCAAATCTGACGCTACAATTGGCGGTTCTGAGCACTGATTTTTGGAAAAATTATTAAAATTAAATGGTGCATGCGTTTGGAGTGAAACCAACGCCAAAATTATTTTGAGATCTTGATATGTTTGAATATAAATTTTCAGAAGCAAATATTAAAAGGCCAGCTCAGCATAAATATGTGAAAATCACGCATTCTGGACCACAACAATTTGTTTCAGTGGTGCTGTTTTTTTGGTTTTTAAATCAAATCTAGTACTATTCCATAGGTTCCTTTTTGTGTGCCATCCTTTCTTTGAGTACCTTTTTATTTGCTCGTCTAATTTCATTGGAACTCTTTCTAGTTGTCACATTTAATTCCATTTGTGTGGTACTGTTTTTCAAATTAATTTGTTTCTTGCTTTCTTTCTTTGACCTCTAAGCTTTGTGGTGGATTAAATATCAATTGGTACTTGTTGAGTGGGAATTGACTTGAGAGGAGTCTAGCTTTGCTTGATAGGTGCTGGATTGAAGATTTTAATTACCTAATTCCAAGAGGAACAAAGGCAAGGGCAGCAACAAACACATACTAAATACACCACACACATTGGAAGACCCAACAAAGAAGAGACGACAAAGGAAGTGCAAATAGAAAATCAACAAAGGGAGTTCCATCTAATTTCTTTGCAACTTAACTCTTGTTATTTACTTGTTAATCACGCAATTAGACGGTGAGTGTGTCTTCAAGGGCTCCAAGTGTCCAAGAAGCCTCACCTAGGGCCGACTAGCTTAAAACTATCTAGCTTAGCTTTTGTTAATTGCTTTAATTACATCAATTGCCTTCGTTTGCTACGCTTGTTTTGCTTTGCTTTTTTCTTGTTTAATCTTTGATAATTTTGCTTGGGTTATTAGATAGTTTGCATTGTTTCTTGCATTAAAAATTTGATTTCTCCAACCTCATTGTGTTTTAAGTGGTTTACCAAGAGAAAGATTTGTGAAAGATCTTGAGGGATAGTTTTTGGCTAAGGCAAGACTTGGTATTTAAGTAGTCCATTGTGACTCACCTCTCTTACCTGGAAAACTACCTTCTTTAACTTCCCTCATTTTTCTCAAAGTAAAACATTTCTAGACACAAAGTTCTAGTCATGTTTTCTCATTCTTCAAAGTCTATGGAAAGTGATGTGAAATCCATCAAATCCCTTTTGAAACAACTTTCCAAGGATGTTCAATTAATTTCATATAAACAATTGGAGAATGAGGCCAAAACTAATGTATTGACTAAAGCAAAGGATGAGAATTCTCAAAATTAAAAAAAATTACATTCTGATGCATCTATCTCTAAAGATCATGCTTCTTTTGGGGAGGAAAGTCTTAGAATAAATGAATATTATCAACCACCCCCTAGGAGGAATAGAAGGAGAGAGCAAGAAAGCCCAAGAGAGGTTAGGGTAGACCTACCCCATTTCCATAGAAAAGAAAATATAGAAGCTTGCCTAGCTGGGAAATTAGGGTAGAACAATTGTTTGCTTCCCATAAAGTAAGAAAGGAAAGAAAGATGCAAGGGAAAAGATCAAAAGAGGAAGACAAAAGGAAAACTAGTGAGAATGAAGAAAATGAGAAAGAGAAGAAGAAAGAAATAGAAAAGCCAAGTGAGGGGTTGTGTGAATCTAGAAAAAATGAGGAATATCTTACAACATCCCTTGCAAGCCTAGTGAAAAAGGAATCCTTAGAGAAGGATTGCCTAGACAAAAAGGTAGTAAATTATTTTGAATATGTATTAAGATATCACCAACAACTGAAGGTCAAGTTATCTATAGGCATCTACAAAGATAATTTTTTATGTGAGGTAGTGCCTAAAGAAACTTGTTATGTCTTATTGAGACAACCATTGCAAAGTGTTAAAATTTCCATGATCAATGGTTGTACCAACGAGACTACCTTCACAAATAAAAGAGAAATTCTTCATGAAGGAGAACTCATGGGCCAATTTAGAGTTGATAAAATTCTAAAGCTTTTAAAAAGAAAATTCTTTTGGTCACCCATGAGAAACGATGTTCAAAGACATTACCCTAGATGCATTTCTTGTTTTAAAACTAAAATTAAGGCAATGTCTCATGAACTCTATACTCCTTCACCTTTTGCAAATGTTCGATGGGAAGATATAAGCCTAGATTTTATATTAGAGCTTCCTAGGACAACAAAAGGGTTTGAATCTAATTTTATGGTTATGGGTAAGCTCTTCTTTAGAGAAGTGATAAGACTTTATGGTTTATCTCCAAGCATAGTGTTAGATAAAGAACCAAAATGTGAAAACCATTTTTTGAGGATTCTTTTGGAAAAACTTGGAACTAAGTTAAACTTTTCAATTTCTTATCATCCTCAAACAAATGGCCAAAATGAAGTTGAAAATATAATTCTTTCTACTATGCTTAGAGTAATCATGAGAGACAATCACAACTCTAAGGATAATTATAAAGTAGTTCACAAGACTACTAACATTTCTTCATTTGAAGTTGTATATGGGTTTGATCCTCTTATTCCTTTAGATTTATTTCCCCTTCCTAATACAATTACCTTTGTGCATAAGGAAGGAGTTACAAAAGCAGAATTTGATAAAAAAAATGCATGAGAGGATTCAAGAACAAGTACAACAACAAATAGAGAAATATTATGAGAAGTTGCCAAAAACAAAAGGAATGGCAACTTCCTAAAGATGATTATACAACTGCTCCAACTAACTCATTTGATTTGTTTGATGACTCACAGAGATGGACATTTGATCCTGGAGGACGAGCCTAGTTTTCAAAATAAGAATAACGCTGTTGTTCGAGATCAAACCTGTAGATCTGAGGACAGATCCTCTCAAGAAGGAGGGGACGATGGAAACCATCCAACCACATACATCCACATAATGATGATGAAGAAGAAGCATTGGATTTGAGGAAAAATCCTTTTCAAGAGGGAGGGGATGATGGAAGAGGCCCAAGCCCATGATAGCAAAAGCCCAAGCCCAAGCCCAACAAATAGAAGATATGGGCCAACTAAGCATCATTGGATGTCTTTCTTTTGTAATTACTTTTGAGTATTTTTAGTAGAATATAAAGGGAGGTGTAGATATAAACATAAGAGGTGCAAATGTATAAAACTAAGCCACACCTTCCATGTGACATAAAAAGAAGGTGTAGGTGTAGATTTAGGAGGTGCCAAAAAAAAGAAACCAAGTCACACTTTCCTTGTGACTAGGAATTGGCTCCAAATTCAAATGCTTCTCATTTGAATTTCCCTCCACTTTCTTTTGAATTTCCAGCCCTCTAAACACTATAAAAAAGAGGGTTTGGCTCATGTATTTGCAAGACTATTTTGAGTAATGAAATGCAGCCCAAGTGCCATTCAAATTACTCCCTTGCCAAATTCTCTCTAGAATTAGGTTTTTAGTCTTCAAACTTCACTCTCAAATGGAGATGGCCGAACCACTCCAACCCTCATTACTCCTTGATCCTGCCTGTTGACCGGAGCGCTGGAGAATGCCTCGTCAAAGGATCGACGTGCGCGCCGCTTCTTACTTCCGTTCCTCCTCTGGATCTATCTCAAGAACCTGCAAAGAAACGATACGGCGCCGCTGCGGCCGATCGCACTCCGACGCTCAAGTCAGTGACGGTATCACCAAATACTAAGAACTGGAACCGTGCAAATCTCTCTCACAAACAGCTCTGTCACTCGCAAGCGTAAAGTGTATGAACTGAACGTGCGTACCTTAGAAAATCTGTTAGGAACTCTTATATACCTGGTGGTTTTCTCTCTCCTGGCAGTTACAGGCTTGGACACGTGGCCTGCATCCAACCGTACACGTGCCATCATCTGGAGGCTCACTGACTTGGCGCTCCTTCTACTCTCATTTTGGCTAAGTTACCTATGCATGGTACTGCCCAGTGCATAGCTAACTCAGGAGTGCGATCTCTACTGGAACTGGCGAGGTAGGGCCTTCATACACCTTCCCTGTGGTCTCGCCGGCCGCCTTCATAATCTGCTTCTCCTTTAACTTCGGCGATGTATTTGTTCTGGCGATCTCCGACTGTCTGGTCGCCTGAGTCTGTATCTGGCGACTTCGTCCTCAACCTGGCGATCGCCTATTCTGGTAAGCTAGAGATCGGAACACGCCAACTTAACTATGGGCGACTACACGTGCCTCCTGACTTCCTTCTCAACTGTCAACCTGGCGCCTTGTCAACACGCCTACACTGCAACAGGATGCCACGTCATCGCATCCGACCATCAGGGCGGTACACAAGCCCCCCAGTCTTAAGCGAAGACTTGTCTAGCGAAAAGACTGAAAAAGCCTTCGTTAACACCGGTCTACGTGGCATGGGCGCGGAATTCCAAGCGGTAGTACTTTCTGTTGCTCTGACGCTCCACCAAACTCTTCACGCATCATTCGACACGTGGCTCTCATCAACGGCCATCTTTATCTGCCGTTAGCGCTTCCCAAAACCGTTCGAAAACCCCTAAACCCCTTACGCCCCTACTGTTCCATCACTTTCTTCACACTTGCATACACTCTCCTTCTCTTCTGCGAAAGCTCTCAACGTTCCTCGACGCTCCAGATCATCAACTCCCCTTAACATTCTCCCGATCATCGAAAGGTAACTACTTTCCTTCATCTGCTGGGTTTTCTTGCATTTTCACCGATTTGCATCATCCTATAACTGTCTGGTGCATACGCTGTGGGCTGTTTTCCATTTCTCCTTCTCGTAACTTAGGGCTCTGCCGATCGTCGCAACGAACTTACATTCGTTCGTCTTTCTCCTTCCCTCCCTGATCGAGTCAGCCTTTGCAACCCTCCTGATTATTTTTCCTTTCTTCTTCGTTTGCAGTTTGCTACCATGACCCGCACGAAGATCACCCCGAACCCCCCTCCGTCAGCGCGAAACCCCCATTCACAAGCACACGACTCTACGCAAGTTCGTGGTGCCCCCTCTTCGCAGGCTGTGAGGCCCGCGTCTTCTCAAACCACTCTGGCCCAGGCGACTCCACCAAACGCTGGAGGAGCCCCCACCCCACTACCAGACTTCAAGACATTATACCCATGGGCCAACTCAACCCTCCTAAAGGAAACGTCGTCGGTGAACACCGCGGGAGCGGTTCTGCGATTGACCAATGGGGACGAGGCCCACCAATCATTCCACAAGGAGCACGATGAGAGAATGATGGTGCTACCTTGCCCAGCCACTCTGCCAGTGTGCGTAGATGATAAAGTGAGCGCCGACGGGCCCTTCTGCTTCGTCTACACCACCCTCTTCAAGAAAGTTAAACTCAGGTTCCCTCTCACTCGATTTGAGAGGGAACTCTTAACCGAGCTCAATATTGCTGCCGCCCAGCTTCACCCCAACAGCTGGGCGTTCGTCCGAGCCTTTGAGGTAACGTGCGCCCACCTGGGGTTGCCTGCGTCAGTGGACGTATTTTTGTTTGTGTTTGAGGCCAAACACCCAGGCGATCGCCTTTGGGTCAGTCTGAACGCCATTGCTGGGAGATCCATCTTCACCATCTTCCAGCAGTCGTATAAGGATTGGAAGGGGAAGTTCATCCAGGTCCGCGCAAACGACAAAGACCCTTCCCTTCTCGACGGTTTCCCCTTGTACTGGGTGGACAAGGGGAAAAAAGAGTCCAAGAGCTGCTTCAGGAGGCCCAGAAGTCCTGATAGCATGGGAGCTTTGGACAGAGACCTTTGTCTCTTCTGGAAGAGGGTGGCAGATGCCCACATAACATTCTTGACCCCCACCCTGATTTCCTTCGAGTTCTTTGAGGACCAGTTGGAATTCCAAATAGGTTAGGACGCTACATCCTTGTCTCCACATTGCTTCTGATATTGTTTCTGGGCGTCTTGTGCGACACACACAAGACTTTGGTTTTATCTTTTCTGCATATGCCTGCTTTTGTTGTTTCATTGCCTTGTGCACTTACTCTATTCTCCTTTAAGCTAACTTATGCACTTTCATTTCACGCAGACACCATGTTGGGTAAGAATATGCTCGCCGATCTAAAGGCGCTCGCCCGCAACCACGGGTTGGCGACCGGCTCCCAGACGGTTCCCAACTCGGCGGTCGAGAAGGCCATCATCCAGGGGCGATCACCGCCTAAGGCGCCCGCCCAACGAAAGAAACTGGTCCTTAAGAGGCCAAAGCGGAAAGCCCCCCAAGTCGTCCAAGAGGATGAGGAAGAGGACGACGAGGTCACTGAGGATGGCCTCGTTACAAAGAGGACAAGGGTGGCACCACCCTCTCTACCTGCCCCACCCCCCCTTCCAGCTTCAACACCACCGTCAACACCTGCCCCTCCTCCCTCGTCGCCAACGCCACGAGCTCCTTCACCACCAGTCCAAGCGGTTCCCTTGGCCACTGCGCCACCTGCAACTGAGGCCCAAGAGCCAAACTTCTTAGAGGACCCCCCGAGCGCCTCCACTCCGCATATATCAGCAGGAGGGGGCCCTCCTTCCAACACCTCAGCTGCAGGAGTCGTTCCAGTCGGGGATGAGGCCGCTCACACCTCTCCAATCCTAATCACCGAGTCCCCGATTGCGTCGCCGCGCCAAGAAGCAAACACCGAAAATATTGCTAAGGAAGGCGGCGACGAGAACCCTCAACAAGCCCCCCTGGCGCCTCTCCAAGCTGCAAATCTTTCCCTCGAGGTGACGAGGATGTGGGAACCTCTGACTGCTAAGCTCAAAACCATTGCAGAGGATATCCCATCAATCATAACGAGAGCTGTGGAGAGCTCCACCAGGCGGCTACAGGATGACATCTACAACCTCAAGACCGAGAACAGCACAATGAAGGTCGAGGTGGAGAAGGTGTCATTCAGCCTAACGCTCGCGGAAATGGAACATTCTCGAGTGGAGGATGCCCTAAACACCGAGCTTAGGCTTGCGCGCAAGGAAGCTGTCGACCTTCGCCGCAAAGTCCACGAACTTGCCCAAGAAAAAGTCGAGCTTGAAAGCAGAATCGTGCCTCTGCGTACCAAGGCGAGCAACCTGGAGGCTCAAATTCAAGCCAATGCCGACAAGGTACTGAGGCTGGAGCAAAGGTCGATCGACCGCGAGAAGCTACTTGGGCAAGTAGAGAAAGCAAGAGACGACGCCATGGCCGATCTCACCGAGGCAAACAAAGAAAAGGTGAAGATGGCTGCCGAGTTGGCTCAAGCTCAAACAGGATCTAAGAAGGTAGCTGACGACCTTCTTCAAGCTCAAGAGACCAACAAACAACTCCAAAAACAGGTCGAAGAGCTGGAGCAGCAGAACAAGGAGCTTAAGCAGCAGGTTGAAGGATTTCAAAAGCAAATTGAAGAACTTAAGCTAAGCTCTGCTCAGATTCTGGTTGCCGGGTTTGATGCCGCTCGAGAACAGTTTGCATGCCTCTTCCCTGATCTTGACCTTAGCATGGTGTCGTTAGACAACGAAGTAGTAGATGGGAAGGTCGTTCCCGCCGAAGGCTCAACCAACTCTACCCCATCTGCCTCTTTATGAATTCATTTGTATTTATCTTGTAAAAATTCTTGCACATGTATTTTGAACAGCTACTTATTTCAATAGCGAAATTTGGATATGTCTTCTGACTTCTCTTGAGCGCTTTACCTTCTTTGTATGCCTAACTTTGCTGCGTTTAACTTAGCGATTTTGCAAACATGACCTTTGGCGTAACTGCTTCGAGCCAATTCAAACTTAAGCAATAATCGCTTTAAACAACTCGTACCCCTGAGGCACTAACCTGATCGTAAGAAAAGTTCCGAGCAATGAATTGTGGTTCAATCATTGGTTCAAACAACATCCCACTTGACCCGCTTTATCAAACAAGTCTTTCAATCTTCTCGCCGTGTTTGAACTTTCGCGATCACCTAGACCTCTTGGCAACACCAGCTTTCCTTAGCCTCAGGCTTTGGCAGTCATCTCTTTATCTGAGGCAGAAATGCCCTTTGGGACCTTCCTTTACCTCTCCTGAACCTCAGAGCTAAAGACTGGCTGGCTAGGCGTTCTCTTCGAACCTGCCTTAGCCACCTTTCAAGCTTCTTCCACCCTCTCCGCCATACCTGAACTCGTTCAAGACGAGAAGGATTTTATCTTGCCTATACTCGCGCACAGGCGAGAAGGTCTTTTAACTCGCCTGAACTCGCTCATCGGCGAGAAGGACTTTAAACGGCCTTAACTCGCTCGACGGCGAGAAGGACTTTGTCAGGTGCCTCAACTTGCCCAGGGTGTACATCTCCTTCCCCCTGGATGCACTGAGGACCTTTTCTTTCTCACGCCTGCACTCGCTCGACGGCGAGGAGGTCTTTGATGGGCCTTAGTTCGCATAACGGCGATAAGGACTTTATCCGGTGCCTCAACTTGCCCAGGGCGTACATCTCCTCCCCCCTGGATGCACTGAGGACCTTTCTCGCCTGCGCCCGCACAACGGCGGGGAGGTCTTTAACTTGCCTCTACGTTGCCCCGGGAGTTACATCTTCTCGCTCCCAGAAACACGGAGGAATTTTTCTCTTTCTCGCCTGCACTCGCTCAACGGCGAGGAGGTCTTTAACTTGCCTCTACGTTACCCCGGGAGTTACATCTTCTCGCTCCCAGAAACACGGAGGACCTTTTCTCTTTCTCGCCTGCACTCGCTCAACGGCGAGGAGGTCTTTAACTTGCCTCAAAACGCGCGAGGGCGTTGAGGTCTTCCATCTGGTGCCTCCGATCACCGAGAAACGATGAGGACTTTAAAAACATAACTGGTGCCTCTAATCGCCGAAAAACGATGAGGACTTTAAAACTTTAGAAAACATGCGACATATCTCTTCGTGCCTCAAATCATGTACGAATGACAAGGTCTTTCTTCGAAACTTTTTGGAAATAACACACATGCGATCTGAAAACACCTTATACTTCGAAAACTCTTCTTTTATTGGGTGGCCTCATTAAAAACCCTCCTTAGGGAAAAAAGAGTGCCCCCTTAAAACTGTTTTAACAGAGACATCGCAATGTAATATTTGTGTTTGTCTTTACTTACAAATCTCTTAGCTATAGTACAACTTCAGGTGTGTGGCGTTCCAGGTACGAGGGATCGCCCCCCCTTCCAACGTCTCCAAGCGATAGGCTCCGTTCCCGAGTGCCTCGGTTATTCTGAACGGTCCAGTCCACTTAGGTGATAGCTTGTTCTCCATCTCGTACTGGTGGGCCTTTCTCATCACCAGATTGCCTTCTCTAAACTGCCTTGGCATCACCTTTGAGTTGTACCTTCGCTCGACCCTTCTCTTCACCGCCTCAGCCTTCAGCCTTGCCTCCTCCCTGACTTCGTCCAGCAGATCCAGGTTCAGTCTTCTCTCTTCATTCGAGTCTTCCTCTACAAAGTTCTGGAATCTCGACGAGCTCTCCTGAATCTCGACTGGAATCATGGCATCACACCCATAGACCAAGCTGAACGGGGTCTCATGGGTTCCTGACTGCTCGGTGGTGTGGTACGCCCAAACTATTCGGGGTACCTCCTCAGCCCAACTCCCCTTGGCTTTCTCGAGCCTCCTCTTCAAACCTCTCAGCAACACCCGGTTAGCTGATTCCACCTGGCCATTAGTTTGAGGGTGCTCGACGGATGCAAACACTTGCTGAATTCCGACCCCTTCGCAAAGCTTCTTCAACAGGTGGCTCGCAAACTGAGTCCCATTATCTGATACCAGGCGCTTAGGCACTCCAAACCGGCACACAATATTCTTCCATACGAAGCCTTCGATCTTGTGCGCGGTGATCTGGGCCACTGGTTCTGCTTCAATCCACTTGGTGAAATACTCAATCGCCACCACCAAGTACTTCATCTGCCTGATCGCCAGTGGAAAAGGTCCCAGGATGTCGATTCCCCAAGTATGAAACGGCCAAGGGCTATAGATCGACTTCAACTCCTCGGGAGGCGCCTTGTGCCAATCGGCGTGCTGCTGGCATTGTTTGCAGCACTGGGCGTACTTCTTGCAATCTTCTCTCATGGATGGCCAATAGTAGCCTGCACGGAGAGTCCTCGCGGCCAGAGCTCGACCCCCGACGTGACTTCCACATATTCCTTCGTGGAGCTCTGCCATAACCCTCGTGCACTTCTCGCCGTGTATACATTCCAGGAGTGGGTGAGTGAATCCGAACCTGTACAGATCACCGTCAATCAATGTATACTTGCTGGAATTTTTCTTTACCTTCCTAGCTTCTGCTGGATCCAGCGGGAGGAGACCATCTGCCAAGCACTGCTTATACTGTGTTATCCAAGTGTCTGGCTCGTGGGTGGCGCAGACCTGCATCACGTCCACCTTCTCTCCTCGACATGCTCTAATTCTTGGCGATCTTAGGGTTTCTTGCGTCAAAGACTTATGGCTTCTCGCTGCTCTCTCCGTTGACCTGCTTATCTGAAGGACCAGGTGATCTGCTACAAATGCCCTCGGCGTCTTCAAAGTTTCTTGAATCACTGTCCTCTGCCTACCCCCCTTGCCCGAACTGGCGAGCTTAGCAAGCAAGTCAGCTCGGGCATTCTGTTCCCGGGGCACATGCACCACTTCAAAAGAGGCAAAGGAACTCTTCAATTCCTGCACATATGCCAAGTAAGCCGCCATTTGTGGATCTTTAGCCTGGAACTCGCCTGTTACTTGCCCTGTGACTAGCAGCGAGTCGCTCTTAGCCATCAGCACTCTGGCTCCCATTTCTTTAGCCAGCAGAATCCCGGCGATCAGCGCCTCATACTCTGCTTGATTGTTGCTAGCTTTGAAGGCGAATCTCAACGATTGTTCGATCAGCACGCCGTTGGGTCCTTCCAATATGACTCCAGCACCGCTACCCTGCTGGTTTGACGATCCGTCCACCGAGAGTACCCAACGGAAATCATCTCCTTCAACCCGCGTTGCCTCTGAAGAGAGCTCGACTACAAAATCTGCAAAGATTTGCCCCTTGATCGGGCCTCGAGGCTCATATTTAATGTCAAACTCTGACAACTCGACTGCCCACTTCACCATTCTTCCTGCAACGTCAGGTTTCTTCAAGACCTTCTGGATGGGCAGGTCAGTCATCACCAGTATTGTGAAACTGTGGAAATAGTGGCGCAACCTCCTCGCCGAAAACACCACAGCCAATGCAGCCTTCTCTAGGGCCTGATATCTCGTTTCTGGGCCCTGCAACACTTTACTCACGAAATAAATAGGTTTCTGAGCCTGATCCTGGTCCTGGGCGAGCACAGCACTCACCGCCCTCTCAGTCACAGCGAAATACAACCTGAGAGGGATTCCCGCCAGTGGTTTGCACAAAACCGGCGGGCTCGCCAAATATTCCTTCAGCCTGACGAAAGCTTCCTCGCACTCTTTCGTCCAAGCGAACTTGTTATTGCGCCGCAGACACTGGAAATAGGGATGTCCCTTTTCTCCGCTTGCTGACACGAAGCGGGATAGGGCCGCCATCCGACCCGTCAGCTGCTGGACTTCTTTCACTGTAGTCGGGCTTCTCATCGCCAAGATGGCGGCGCACTTGTCCGGGTTGGCCTCTATCCCTCTTTCAGTCAAGAGAAAACCCAAAAATTTTCCAGCCTCCACGCCGAAAATGCATTTCTCCGGGTTGAGCTTCAACTTGAACTTGGCGATCGTCGTGAACAATTCTTCCAAGTCTGCAACGTGCTTGCTTTTCTCCTGCGAGGTCACGACCATGTCATCGACGTAAGCTTGCACGTTCCTTCCCAGCATTGGTGCAAGTACTCGATCCATCAGCCTCTGGTATGTGGCCCCCGCGTTCTTCAGCCCGAACGGCATCACCTTATAGCAGTAGCACGACCTCTCCGTCATGAAGGCTGTTTTTTCTTCATCCATAGGATGCATCTTGATCTGATTGTAGCCCGAGAAGGCGTCCAGGAAACTCAGCAGCTTGCACCCTGCAGCACTATCAACCAGGGCATCAATGCTTGGTAAAGGATACGAATCCTTTGGGCAAGCCTTATGCAGGTCGGTGAAATCGACGCACATGCGCCATTTCCCGTTGCTCTTCTTTACCAGCACGACATTTGCCAGCCACTCAGGGTACTGGACTTCCCTGATGTGGCCTGCAGCGAGGAGTTTCTGGGTCTCATCCTTGATCGCCTGCCTCCTTTCTTCATTAAATTTCCTCCTTCTTTGTCGCACCGGTCTCACCATGTCGTCCATCGCCAGATGATGGCACAAGAAGTCGGGATCGATCCCGGGCATGTCCGAAGCAGACCAGGCAAACGCGTCCAGATGCCGTTCAATCACCTTGGCGATCTGGTCCTGGAGATCGACCTCCAGAGATCTTCCGAGCTTGAAAACTTTCCCCCCGATCTCCTTCTCGAGCCACTGCTCGACAGGCTTGGGCCTTGATTCTCTGGCGATCACCGCCTTGGTGATTCCCAGCTCCCTGGCTTCCTCCGGTCGATTCCGCGCCTCTTCTTCCTCCGGGCCAGCATTCCTCTCCCCCAGCTCAGCATCTACCATCTCTACGTCCCTTCCGGCGGCCTCCTCCATTATCGGCGGTCTGGGCTTCACACCGGGAGGTGGGGTGGTTGTGACATAGCTCACTGATCTTTTATTTTTCAGGCTATTTTCATAGCACTTTTTCGCTTCCTTCTGATCAGACTTTATCGTGATTACCACCCCTTCCATGGACGGCAGCTTCACCTTCATGTGCCGAGTCGATGGAATTGCGCCTATCCTGTTAAGGGTGGGCCTTCCCAGCAGGATGTTATATGCTGAAGGGGCGTTTACGATGAGGTACTTGATTTTCTCCGTCCTCGACCCGGCCTCATCGGTAAACGTGGTTCTCAGCTCAATGTACCCCCTGACTTCCACCTGGTCGCCAGCGAACCCATACAAGCACCCTCCATAGGGCCTCAGCTGGTCAAGGGGCAACTCTAGCTGCGTGAAAGTCGGCCAGAACATCACGTCTGCCGAACTTCCTTGGTCCACCAGAACTCGGTGAACCTTCCTCCCCGCCGTGATCAACGAAATAACAATGGGATCGTTGTCATGAGGCACAACGTCCCGAAGATCCTGCTTGGTGAACGTAATGTCCACTTCGGGCGAGTGATCTTCAAACATGTCCACCGACATCACCGATCGCGCGTACTTTTTCCTCTGCGATGCGGTGCATCCACCACCTGAGAAACCCCCTGCAATGGTGTGGATCTCCCCATGGATAGGCATCTCGTGTTGCTGGGCTTCTCCCCCTGCCGGCTGGGAACTCGACGCTCCTCCGGTCCTTCTGTCCAGCAGATAGTCGTTTAGGAACCCGCTCTTAACCAGATCGTCGAGCTGGTACCCTAAAGACAAACACGAGTCGAGGTTGTGGCCAAAGCACTGGTGAAACTCGCACCAGACATCCGGCTTCGACCCTAGCACCTTGTCGCCCACCTTCTCGGGCGCCTTCAATCTAGCAGATATGTTAGGGATAGCGATCAGGTCCGCTAGTCCCATAACGAATTTGTGCTTAGGCGGGCGGTTGTATTCCCGGCGTGCTGGTTGTTGGCGTGCTGGCGGTTGGCGCGCTTGGCTTCTTCCCTTGTTTCTCCTATCGTAAGGATAGCGAGTCCTTTGATCCTTTCTGGCCGCCGCTGCCGTTTCCAGCACCCTCTGTGGCTGGATCCTGGTCGGGGCGCGTGGCCTGACGGGAGCCACACTGCCTCTCTTCTCGGCGACCTCACTCTCGTCGGCGATGTGAGCCACCGCAAGTCGCCTGACCTCAGCGAACGTCGCTGGATGAGCCCTGATCAAGGCTTCGCAGAATGGCCCTGGCTGCACGCCCTTCTTGAAGGCATAAACCAGCATTTCTTCATCCTTGGCCGGCGATCTGACCATCTGTGCTCCGAAGCGATTGAGGTAGTCTCTGAGGGACTCCCCCTGGTACTGCCTTATATCAAACAGATCATAGGACATCCTGGGCGGTGCCTTGTTCACAATATACTGCTCGACGAAGATTTTCGAGAATTGCTGAAAATTAGTTATGTGGCCATTAGGCAGGCTCACAAACCACTCCATCGCCGTTCCCTGGAGCGTGCTCACGAACATCTTACAATAGACAGCATCCGACCCCCCCGACAGCATCATCTGTGTGTGGAACGTGGTCAGATGAGCCTCTGGATCTTCCACGCCAGTAAAAACAGCTTTAACCGGGACCACGCTCGTGGGAATTGGCGTGTCGGTAATCGCCTGAATGAAAGGCATTGGGAAAACACGAGGCGGCGTTGACGGTGCCACCTCCTCAGCGGAAGAACGAACCTGCTGCTCCTGAAGAGCTCGACGTAGCTCCTCAGCTACCTTGCTGAGCTCCTCGTTTCTGGCGCGAGAGGCGACCAGGTCTTCATGTATCCTGGCCTGCTCGACGCGCGAGGCTTCTACAGTAGCCTGCAATGAGCGCATCATTTCTGCCATCTGCGCCATGGTCATGGCGGTGTCGCCTTCAGCTGCGACGGGAGCCACGGGACTGGAACGATTGCTCCTCATCTTTCTCATCAACTTCAGCGAACCACAGAAATACAGCAAATAACACTTCAACCATGAACGAATCAGCGACCGAACGGAGAAGATTCAAGAAACCGCGTAAGAACCTCAAGAACACCGCAAACCTTCGAAGAAAACCGCTGCTTCACCAAAACCACCGTTTCCCCTCGAACCAAACAACCACTCGAAAGAACTCGAATCCACCGATCGAAAAACCAAACGAACGGTTTAAAACACAAACTTCACCGAACGAAACTCAAAGAAACCAAGAACGACGGTTGCACCAGCACACAACCGCGCAGAAAACCTCGGAAACCTCCACGAACTCACGCTGTGGATGGGAGCACGTTTTACACGGCCCCACGGTGGGTGCCTGATGATCCTGCCTGTTGACCGGAGCGCTGGAGAATGCCTCGTCAAAGGATCGACGTGCGCGCCGCTTCTTACTTCCGTTCCTCCTCTGGATCTATCTCAAGAACCTGCAAAGAAACGATACGGCGCCCCTGCGGCCGATCGCACTCCGACGCTCAAGTCAGTGACGGTATCACCAAATACTAAGAACTGGAACCGTGCAAATCTCTCTCACAAACAGCTCTGTCACTCGCAAGCGTAAAGTGTATGAACTGAACGTGCGTACCTTAGAAAATCTGTTAGGAACTCTTATATACCTGGTGGTTTTCTCTCTCCTGGCAGTTACAGGCTTGGACACGTGGCCTGCATCTAACCGTACACGTGCCATCATCTGGAGGCTCACTGACTTGGCACTGCTTCTACTCTCATTTTGGCTAAGTTACCTATGCATGGTACTGCCCAGTGCATAGCTAACTCAGGAGTGCGATCTCTACTGGAACTGGCGAGGTAGGGCCTTCATACACCTTTCCTGTGGTCTCGCCGGCCGCCTTCATAATCTGCTTCTCCTTTAACTTCGGCGATGTATTTGTTCTGGCGATCTCCGACTGTCTGGTCGCCTGAGTCTGTATCTGGCGACTTCGTCCTCAACCTGGCGATCGCCTATTCTGGTAAGCTAGAGATCGGAACACGCCAACTTAACTATGGGCGACTACACGTGCCTCCTGACTTCCTTCTCAACTGTCAACCTGGCGCCTTGTCAACACGCCTACACTGCAACAGGATGCCACGTCATCGCATCCGACCATCAGGGCGGTACACTCCTCATGCACCTTCAAGGCACCCACACTTCCTAGGAAGGCCTTGTTCCACTCTCCTCCACTAAGCTTCCGCAACCATCATCATCAAAATCAAAGAAGAGCTCATAGGAATGCCATCACCAAGCTTATCTACCACTCTTGTACTAGCCACATTAGTAAAACTACCCCCATCCACTATTAAAGAACAAATGTTGTTTTGAATGAGACATGTTGTATGAAAAATATTTTCTCTTTGACTTTCATCAAAGGGTTGTAAAACTTGACCAAGAAGACGTCTCACAACCAGCAAATCTCCTTCAAGTGGACTTTCGCTCTCATGCTCACTTGATGGCCTAGAAGGTGAAGAATGCTTAGGTGAATCTGAATCATGCTCACTAACTACAATGCCATTATGCACATACATATTCCTTTTAGAAGGACAATTAGAAGCAATGTGACCATAACCCAAAAATTTAAAGCATTTCTTACTAGACGATTTGATTGGAGATTTAGGAGTAGAAGTGGAAGGCTTAGACTCCTTAGGTTTGAAAGAAGAATCCTTAGAAGGAAGTTTTGAAAAAGACTTTTTATTTTTCCAAGTGTTGTTGTAGTAACCATTATTGGGAGAGTTTTTAAAAGCATTTCTCTTAGCAATTTGGGATTCAACCTTCATTGCAAGGTGAACCAAAGATCCCAAAGATGAATACTCTTGAAGTTCAACAACATCTTGAATATCCCTTCTTAGGCCACTCACAAACCTAGGTATCATAGCTTCCTCACTCTCTTTCAAATTGACTTTAAGTAAAAGTGTTTCTAACTCCTTAAAATAAGCATCCACACTTAGCGTGCCTTGTTGAAACCGTTGGAGCTTCAACATGAGGTCTTTCCTAAAGTGCGGTGGCACGAATCTAAAGTGCATACACTCTATCAAATCCTTCCAAGAGACCACGGGAGGTCTCTTGTTATAGCAAATATCCGTTACAATACTATGCCACCATTTCAAGGTATAATCTACAAATTCTAAGGCGGCTATTTTCACCTTTTGGTCCTCCTCAACCTCATAGGCTTTAAAAACTTGTTCACATTTAGCCTCCCACTCTAAATACAAATTAGGATCACTATCACCACTAAAGCTAGGTACTTTTACAAAAGGAACTTGAGGCTTTGTTTCTTGGTGATGTCTTTGTTCACGGTGGTGGCTTCCTCCATTGGAATGATGACGATGCCTCTTTCTTCTATACTCCTCTCCATGGCCGTGAGCATTTGAAGAGTCTTTGGAAGAAGGCCGAGGAGAAGTTTGTCTACCATGAATGTAATGTGAAGATCTTTCTTGCTTTAATTCAACCTTTGCCATTTGTTCTTCTAATCTTTGCAACGCCTCATCTTTGAGGGCAAGAGCTCTCTTTGCCTCTTTTAACTCATTAAGAACATAGCCTTATGAGTAGAATGTGGTTTTGAAGATTCAGCACTTGAATATGTATCCATTAGAAAAGGAAAACAACAAACACAAGAGCAACCAATGGTAAGAAAAACAAGGTTAGCAAAGAACAAATATAAGAATATGCCGAAAGGTAAGAAAATCACTCAAGTCACTCCAAGAAAGAATACTTCCCTTAACCAATCTGCTCTTAAGGCCTTAGTAACCTCAAATGAAAGATGTCAAAGCAAAAGTACTCAATCTCAAAGCCAAAGCACCACAAAACTTAAAGAACAATAAAAGACAAACAAGAAAAGGTGTAAACAAGAAAGGCTATACCAAAAGGAATACAAGAGATATGACAAACACAAAGAATAGTGAATAAAAGACAAGCAAGAAAATAAGGTACTCAATGAAAAGGATGGCACACCAAAGAAACTTAGAGAAAAGCACTAGAATAGATGAAGAAAAAAAAAACAGAACTACTGGAAAAATATTTTTGTGCAAACTGTGCCTGACTTCACAGATTTATCTGGAATTGTATAAAGCAAACTGGATTATGAAATTGTAACCACAGAAAGTTCAAGATCTTGTCTCAACAATGGCACTGGAATAACACAAAAAGAGTAAGCCAATTAATTGCGATAAATTTTGCAAAATCACTGCCCGATTACCTTATTTTTTTTTGGCAGAATTACACACTGAACGTATTTCATTTATCATTTTTTTGTACTTAGAATTTTGATGTACTTCTTTTTTCTACTTTTTTGTAACACCATGAAGAACTCAAATCCAGAATTTCAGAAATTTCCAGTAAGCAAATAAATTGCAATAAATCGAAACAGTCAGCACGTTTTCAAGAAAACAAAAGAACCCTAACAAAACATGCTAGGAATCAAATGAACCGAACAAATGTAAGTAAAGATGCAAATGAACCGATTACAAAGACTAGAAAGGCCTAAGACATGTTTTAGAGTTTATTTGGGAATGGAAATGGAGGAATAAGATGGAAAGGAGAAGAGAACTTATGTGGTTGGAGTCCTTGGAGAGGAACATGCCACTTGAAGGATGCAAAGCTTCAAGATGAGTGTAGATGCCGCCACTTGAGGTTCCAAGATTGCTCTCAAGATAAGACTAGAATGAGAGAAGACACAAGTCTCTCAATCACTCACCAATTTGGGAGAATTTATGTACTCAAAATATCAAATCAGTATTAGAAAGACTCAAGCCCTCCTTGTATAGGAGAAGGACCGGTCATGAATGTACAAGAAGCTTACAAAAGAAGCTAACTAAGGTTACCTTGCAACTCTTCCACTTCTAGCGCCTAAAATGGAGGAGGAAGGGATACCTTTCTAGATTCTTCTAAAGCTAATCTTTAAAGATGCTTTACACAAGAGGTATCTTTAGGTTTCCCTCTTAGCACCTTCCTAAACACTATCCTAAGCATTTTTAAAGTTTATACAAAAGATACTACAAAAAGAGAAAACATTTGACCACTACTTCCTAATTCTTTAAATTTGCTCCTTGTAATCCTTTGAGGTTAAAAGGATGATGAGCTAATAATCCTCTAAGCATCTTCATCCTCGGCTTCTTTCTCTTCTTGATCTTGATCTCCATCAAGGGTGTACTGCCTCCCAGCGAAAGAAGTACGCACGAGGGGTGATGGCAGAAGAGGTACTACAGACGAACCTGATCCCCGACGTCGACCTTACCTTCATGAAAGCTGACCTCCAAGATGTCATACCTCACGATAATGATCCAGTGGTAATTTCGCTGGTCATAGCCGGGAGGAGGGTGTGTCATGTCCTTGTAGATCAAGGAAGTTCAGCCGATGTTATGTTCCTGACAACCTTCAACCGGTTACAGCTGTCCACGGACCAATTAAAGCCTTACACCGGATGTTTGTATGGTTTTGCAGGGGACGAGGTGGAGGTTCGCGGGCACATCGAATTGAGGACCATCGGCTTATAACATACTGTTGGGGAGACCGGCCTTGAACAGGCTGGGAGCAGTTCCCTCCATGAGGCACATGAGGATGAAATTGCCTTCCCTCGAGGGGGCAGTGATCACCATCAAGTCTGACCAAAGGTAGGCTAATAAGTGCTACGAGAACAGCCTCAAGACGAAGAGAGGGGTGTTTTCTGTCACAACTAGACCACCAAGGGAAGACAGAGTGACCCGTGAAGAGATCATCCGAGAAAACCGATCCGAGCCCGCTGGGGGTGTGGTGGAGAAGGAGATCGGAGGAAAGATTTCAAACTTGGGCAGTCTTTGTGTAAGGAGTCACAAGATCAAGTCGTCGGGGTCATAGCGCGACACCTTGACGCCTTTGCATGGACCGCCGCCGACATGCCCGGTATTGACCCTGATTTCTTGTGTCATCGCCTTACTATGGACCCCAGCGTCCGACCTGTCCGCCAGAGATGGTGAAAGTTTAACGGAGAAAAGCATCAGGTCATACGTTGAAGGAGTACCTGGCAAGCCCTCCGGTGTTGTGCAAGCCAGAGTTAGGTACCCCACTCTATTTATACTTCACAGTTATGAAAGAGCGATCAGTTCAGTCCTATTACAGGAGCAAGACTAGGTACAAAGGCCAATCTATTTCGTCAGCAAGGCAATGCAGGGGCCGGAGGTGAGATACCAGGCCTTAGAGAAAGCAACCTTAACGGTGGTATTCTCAGCAAGAAGACTCCGCCACTACTTCCAAAGCTACACCGTGATAGTGATGACGGACCTTCCAATCCGCAAGGTTTTGCAAAAACTGGATGTGGCGGGAAGGATGGTGCGATGGGAGGTGGAACTGTCTGAATTCGACATACACTACGAACCTAGAGGCCCCATCAAGGACCATATCTATGCCGACTTCGTAGTGGAACTCTCCTCGGCAGCCACACACCAGGAAGGGGCAAATTTCAGGTGGGTACCCTCTGTAGATGGTTCCTCAAACCAACAAGGTAGTAGAGCAGATGTTATTGTTCCTGCCAAAAAATCGAGCACCTTCGTGCGTATCTTCTAACGGTGGAACGCGGATCTTCGAGTCTACTCCTCCTCCCGTGAAGATTTCCTGCAACACAGAGACAAATGGCGTGCTCGCGGCCGTTTGCACTCTGACGCTCAAGTCAGTAAACGAGACAGAAAACATCGTGCACCAACGTATCAGAACAAGGCAACAACCGTGCTCTGGAGGTGCGTAACTGAATTCTCTCCTATTCTCTCTCAAGTTGACAAGGGCGTATAGTTTGCCAAATGACAGAGTATCTGGAAAACGTACCTTACGTTGTTTCTCTTTGTGCCTTATATACCTTTGCTGGTGCTTCTGCCATGTGGCGTCCCTGACTTAAGCTTACTAACGAGCGCACCCCACGACACTGTATTGCAGACCTAGGAGTATCCCAGCGCGTGTGGTAGACTTGTTGGAGTGCTGGCGTGCCCAGGGGTGACTGCATGGAAGCCAACGGATGCACCCGTCTCGGAGTCACTTCCCCTAGGAGTCCCCTGAGTTGCCCACGTACCCTGCTTGTAGACGCCCTTCTCGGCGTGGCCCCTTACAGGTCGTATCTGCTCCAGAGGGCATCAGCGGTGGTGCGTTTTGCCGCTGTTCCTACACCTCATGCGCGGGTAAGCCGTGGATAGGGATCCCTCTTTTCTGGTACTAAGGGTGTGGCTTTAAATCCACCTTTCTCAACTATGTTTACTTCCTGACATACCGAGGCCCGAGGCCTCCTGGCCCCTACCATGCCTCACTCCCTATCGGGGGGTGACTTCGTCCAGGCCAAAGCACGCTCTCAGGACAACGGGTTACGCCTTAAAAGTAGGCAACGCCTAAACCTGCTGACGCCCAAAGCTGGCGACGCCCAAAGCTGGTGACACCTAAAGCGGTCAACATATTGACTTTCCCTCTTGGAGCCCCTGGTGGGTCCTACCACATGTTGACTTTGGTCAACGCCCGAAGACGGGTCGGTACACAAGCCCCCAGTCTTGAGTTGATAACTTGTTTTTAGTGAAAAGACTAAGGCCTTGCCCTTCCGTCTATGTGGCATTCTGTTGATGGGACGTTCCTGTGCTTGTGACGTGACAATTTAAGTGGCGCATTAATCTCTCGACACATGGCCCAATCCTGCGGCTGAGACTAAGTGTCGCTAGCGCTTCTCAATGTTTACGTTATACCTTTGAAAATCGCGCGCTCTGAGCACTGTTCCATCATTCACACCCAATCTTTCACTGTTCGTCTTCCTCCTCAAGCCCTTGCGATTTCTTCCTCACAAAGCTCACACCTTTCTTCGATCAACCATCAAAGGTATGATTCTCAACCATTGTTTGCCCTTTAATCTCATTATTCTGTACTGATAAACTGCCTGGGACTGTTTAAATTCTTGCATTTGCGCCCTTCCTCTCTTTCCTTCGTTTCCCCTGTTTTCTGATCTTCTCGCGGGGGTAGGGGTTTCTGGGTTTTCCTCCCATTTCGACACCATGGCCCTTTGCTGACTAAGCCTTTAATCTTCTTTCTGCTTCAACATTCTTTGCTGCACCATGGCACGTACCAAAACCACCGCCAACCCTCCACCTCTCAGCGTCAACTACAAATCTCAATACCCTTGGGCCTTTGATGAATTGTTGGCTGAGACCTCGGCCTTAACCTCCATATCTGATTGGCGGGCCCATGTAGGCGAACCAGATGTTTACAAACTCAGCGCCTTCGCCAAAAGTAACGACGTGTACATATCCATTCGTCCTTGCACACCGGGTGAGCCCGTTTGTGTGGACAACCGGTCAAAAAATGGGTAGACTTTCTTCTTCTTCTACCAGACCGTGTTCAAACGCATAGGTCTGCGTCTGCCTTTCTCCGGGTTCGAGAGATAGCTCCTTACTGAAATAAACGTCGCCCCTTCTCAGCTACACCCCAATAGCTGGGCCTTCATCAAAGCGTTTGGAATCCTCTGTGGATACTTTGGCCAACCCCTCTCTGTAGACATATTCCTTCATTTCTTCGATGTCAAGAAATAAGGGAAAAGCCTCTATGTCAGCTTCAACGGCATCGCCGGGAGGATCCTTCTATCCTTGTTCCAACAGTCCTATAAGCGATGGAGGGGTAAGTTCTTCAGAGTGTGCTGTACTGATCACGACCGCACAACACTGGATGGCTTCCCCTTATACTGGGTGAAGAAACTGAAGCTGACCAAACCCAAGACCATGGACGAACTACCCTCAACAGATCAAGAGGTGTGCTTGATTTTGGCCAGCGTGGGGGTCTTAGATACTGCTGAGTTGATAGCACGTGAGTACGACTCTGCAGCCCTCACTCAATACCTTAGTATGGGAACTACTCCTCACTCATCTTCTTTGATACTTGCTTCCGCTAGTGTTTACCTTTATTCATATGTGAATTGTCTGTTTGCTTTAAGTTTCCATAGTGTATCTGATTATGCTTCATGCTTTGACTTATCCTGTGCCTAACCTCTGCTTTGTTTGCTTCCTTGGTGCAGATTCAAAAATGGATACGAACAAAAGACTGAGGCTCGCCAAGGCTTTGGCAGCCGGAGACAAAACCACATCCAAAGGAGTTGACGCCTCCACACAACCAGCCCCTGAGCCTACTCCTCCAACCTCTCCAACATCTCACTCTCAAACCCTCCCAACAACAACACCTACCCAAGACCTTCCTTCCCCACATGCCACCTACACTCCTAGCTCTCCACCTCCCATCGCGGTCGTGCCCCTCACCATGGTCGAAACTGCAACCACACCAGCCCCCCTAGACAAAGGCAAAGGGGTGGTGGTGATTCCTTTTGAGGATGATGAAGACACCGAGGATGGGCAAGTCTTCAAGAGGAGGAGGACCAACAAGGTCATCACCTCCCACTCTTCCTCCAACCACGGTGCTGAGTCCCTAAGGGAGCACCCTCCAAGTGCCACTTCACCGCCCCATCAACTAGCTTTGGGGGGTGGGGTTGAGTCTGCGCCCACGCCTAATCCTGTGCCGGCCCCAAAGCTTCCCCAACCTGTCCAAGGCTTTATAAGAGGCTTTATGCACCAGGCGACGCCGGAAGGCCTGACTGACACGACCATGGAAGAAGGTGTTGCCTACTACATTGGGGAATACTTTTCTAACGCCCGCTCTTGGCGGGAACAAGCTGCGGAAAAAACCAGCCACTGCCTGACTCTTGAAAAGGAGCTGGCCTTGCTGAAGGAGAAAACTCGGGCCCAAGAGCATCGTTGGTTCCACCAAGAGGTTTCCTACAAAGAAACCTTGAAGGAGGCTCAACAAGCAAAGGATGCTTCCAACTAAAGACTCCACGAGGCTGGTCAGTCCTATGCTGAACTTCTGGGGTAGACTGTGCCTCTTCATGTGGAGATTGCTGAGCTTAAAGATGCTTCCGAAGCCTCCAAGATCAAAATGAAGACCCTTGAGGACCGCTGTGTCACTCGAGAGGTAAAACTGGGCGAGGTGGAGGCAACGCTCAATGCCAAGACTGAAGCCTTCGACCTGCTGCAAGCTGATTTTTCCAAACTGCAGGCAGAGAATGACGAAGATGTGGTAGCCGAAGAGAAAGAGATGGCCTCCCAAGCCAAGCCCTTTGAGAAGGTGGAGAAGGAGCTGGTTGACGACGCCGCGGGCGCTTTTGCTGAGGGGTTCGCAGAGGCCTTAGCCCAAATGGCATGCGCATATCCAGGGATTGACACCTCCAGCTGCGGCCCTCTCAACCACATCGTCGAGGGAAAAATCGTTCCCTTAGTTATTCTTGAGGATTAGCCTCCCTTTTTAACTTTGTACCTTCATAGTTACCTATTACTGTGTACTGCCACACTCAATATAATCGATCATTTCATCTTCATATCTTTACTTATGCTTTTCTTCTTTTACTACTTGGTAAACGTGTCTGTACTTTATCTTCGTGTCGACCATTGTTTCCACTTGCTGTTTCAAAGGTGTATCTGCTACTTTACCTTACTTACTTCGATCTTGTTTACTTACTTTGCGAACTATAGGCAGCACGTGCCTTTCTTTCTCGTATTCTCAACCAAGGCGAAGTGCATACCTTTTTCTTGTCCCCCGAACCCCTTCTACTTTCTAACTCGTGGGATTTTCTTAACCTTTGATCTTTACTTGACCTTCGTGGCCCTGAGGCATCTGCATCCGAAGGTGTTTCTGGCCTTGACGTCGCTCAAAGGCGAAGAAGGGCTTATCTTGGCCGAAGCCTACTTACTCGTACTGGGTGGCCACACTCGAGGAGAGACCTGCTGAACGCAAGGTCGTTTCGTCCTCAGTGTGTCTAGACACTTGGGACAAAGTTGTGCTTTGGTGCCCACGCCCGAGGAGAGGCCTGCTAAAAGTAGCGCCGTATCGTCCCCGGTGTGTCTAAACACCAAGGCAACTAGTCCTTATCTCTGCGCGCTTGGTGCCCACACCCGAGGAGAGGCCTGCTGGGAAGCAGTGTCGTATCGTCCCCGGTGTGTCTAAACACCAAGGCAATCAGCGTACTTGGTGCCCACGCCCGAGGAGAGACCTGCCGAAAGGCAAAGCCGTTTCGTCCCCGGTGTGTCTAAACACCAAGATGACCAGGGACTTGGTGAAGGTTTCCCGAAGGATGGCACGACTTCTATCTGGCGTGTATCTGCACCAAGGCCCCTGGTTCTCCACTGCTCCGTACTTTCTCTCTTGTTTGATGCCCACGCTCGAAGGAGGCGCCCCCCGCCACTTCCTTTCGAGATGTCTAAACATCAGACAACCGGGACTTAGTCGTTCTTACTTGGGGAGGGGGCGTCCCGAAGGAATCCATTAACCCCTGACCAGGGATAAGACGCCCAGATTTTAACTATATTGTGCGTACCTTTCGACCTCGACACCCACGCCTGGGGAGTGCGCTCCCGCCACTCCCTTTGGGGTGTCTAAACGTCAGCCGTGGTTTGTGCGCTCGGGGTCCACGCCCAGAGGAGATATCCGCGTCCCTCCTGCTGGGGTTGCTAAACACCACGGTGGCGGGTTCGTTTCTTAATGAACTGCGCCCTTTCTCTTTAACATTTCTTTACATTGCAAACAAGGAAAAATCAGGACAATGTATGCTTAAACTGATCTTTACTTGGGTGACCTCATTAAAAATCCCCCGAGAGGGAAAAAGAGTGTCCCCTTAAACTGTGCACTACATAAAGTTTTTAGCTAAAGTAAAACTTCAAATTAGCCGCGTTCCAGGTGCGTGGAATGGGGCCTCCCTGCAGAGTTTCAAGCCTGTACGACCCGTTCCCCTTAGCCTCGGTTACTCTTAAGGGCCCAGTCCACTTGGGAGACAACTTGTTTTCTAACTCATACGGATGAGCCTTGCGCATGATGAGGTCCGCCACCTGGAACTGACGAGGCCGCACCTTGGAGCTGTACTGGTGCTCCACCCTTCTCTTTACTGCCTCAGCCTTTATTCTTGCCTCTTCCCTGGCCTCGTCCAACAGGTCTAAATTCACCCTCCTCTCCTCGTTGGACTCCTCTGCCACAAAGTTCTGGAAACGTGGCGAGCTCTCGTGAATCTCCACCGGGATCATCGCATCTGATCCGTACACGAGGCTGAACGACGTCTCCATCGTGGAGGTCTGGGGCGTGGTGTGATAAGCCTAGACTCCTTTGAACTTCTCAAGCCTCCTCTTCAATCCTCTCAACAAGATTCTATTTGTGGACTCCACCTGTCCATTCGTGTGGGGGTGTTCGACTGATGCGAACACTTGTTTGATGCCTACCTCTGCACACAACTTCCCCAATTGTTGGCTTGCAAACTGAGTACCGTTATCTGAGACCAGACCGCCTTGGCACGCCGAAACGACACACAATGTTTTTCCAAACAAAGTCTTGTACCTTATGTGCAGTGATTTGTGCCACCGGTTCTGCTTCTATCCACTTTGTGAAGTACTCAATAGCTACTATCAAGTACTTCATCTGCCTTATCGCCAATGGAAAAGGCCCTAGAATGTCAATTCCCCAAGTATGGAAAGGCCATGGGCTATAAATTGACCTCAGTTCTTCTGGTGGCGCCTTGTGCCAATCGGCGTGTTGCTGGCACTGCTTGGACCACTGGGCGTACCCTACACAATCTTCCCTTACGGTTGGCCAATAGAAACCTACACGTACCACCTTGGATGCTAACAATCTTCCCCCCACGTGGCTTTCACAAATCTCTTTGTGTAGCTCAGCCATTATCCTTGTGCACTCATCTCCACTTACACACGTCAAGATTGGGTGTGTAAACCCATGCCTGAATAACATCCCATCCACCAGGGTATACCTTGCGGAATTCCTTTTCACCTTCTTGCCCTCTTCTGGCTCTGCTGGGAGGATCCCATGTGCTAGGTAGCGTCTGTAGGGGGTCATCCACGTGTCCCCTTCTTCCGGGGCGCACACTTGCATGAAGTCCCCTTCTGTGGGCGAGGTCAAATAGACACTTACGCTAGGGGCTCTCGCCGTCTCCTGAGTCAAAGACCGATGACTCTCCGGCTTTGCCTTGAATGCACTGACCTGGAGGACATCCACTCTGTTATCTGCTACAAACTTTCGCGGCGCCTTGACGGTCTCTTGGATAACCGTCCTCTGCCTTCCCCCCTTGCCTGAGCTGGCCACCTTGGCGAGATTTTTGCTCTCTCGGGACGTGCACCAACTTGAACGCCGCCAACACCCCCTTTAGCACTTGGACGTACCTCAAATACGCAGCCACATGTCGGTTCTTTGCTTGATATTCCCCTGTCACATGCCCCGTGGCCAGCAGCGAGTCACTCTTCGCCAAGAGGCTTCGCGCGCCCATCTCTTTGGCTAAAAGCATTCCTGCGATCAGGGCTTCGTACTTTGCCTGATTCTTGATTGCCTTGAAGGCGAACCGCAGGGCTTGCTCAATCAACACCCCGTTGGGCCCCTCAAAGACTATCCCGACGCCGCTTCCTTGCTGATTCGAGGATCCATCCACTGATAACGACCACTGGGAATCAGGCTCCACCTCCTGTTGGGCGCCTCCTGGTGAGAGCTCTGCGACGAAGTCTGCATAGATCTGTCCTTTGATGCATCCCCTGGGCTCGTATACTATATCAAACTCTGAAAGCTCCACTGCCCAGCGAACCATCCTTCCAGCAACATCTAGCTTCTGCAACACCTTCTGGATGGGGAGATCCGTCATCACCACCACCGTAAAACTATGGAAATAGTGGCGGAGCCTCCTGGTAGAGAATACTACTGCCAGGGCCGCTTTCTCCAAAGATTGATACCTCATCTCCGGGCCCTGCAAGGCCTTGCTAACGAAGTATATAGGCATCTGCACCTGATCCTGCTCTTAAACCAGCACAAAGCTGATGGCCCACTCCGTCACTGCGAAATACAAACGGAGGGGCACGCCTGTCTGTGGCTTGCATAACACAGGAGGCGTCGCCAAGTACTCCTTCAGCTTGAGGAAAACTGTCTCACACTCCTCTGTCCACACAAAGTGGTTGTTCCTCTTCAGGCACTGGAAATATGGGTGGCCCTTATCTCCATCAGCAGATACGAACCTTGAAAGGGCCGCCATGCACCCCGTCAGCTGCTGCACTTCTTTTACTGAGGCTGAGCTCCTCATGGCGATGATTGCTGCACACTTATCGGGGTTCGCCTCTATTCCCCGCTCAGTGAGCATGAATCCGAGGAACATACCCGCCTCGACCCCAAAGACGCACTTCTCAGGGTTCAGCTTGAGGCGGTACTTGGCTATGGTGGTAAACAGCTCTTCCAGATCAGTTGTGTGTCGCTCCCTCTCAAGTGAGGTCACCACCATATCGTCAACATAAGCTTGCACATTCCTACCCAACATGGTCACAAGGACCTTATCCAACAGCCTTTGGTAGGTGGCGCCCGCGTTTTTCAGCCCAAACGGCATCACCTTATAGCAGTAACAACATGTCTCGGTCATGATTGTCGTTTTGGTTTCGTCACGGGGATGCATCTTGATCTGATTGTACCCTGAAAAAGCATCCAAGAAACTCAGCATTTTTCACCCCAAAGAACTATCTACCTGACGAGTCCTTAGGGCATGCCTTATTCAGGTCCATGCGTCTCTTCTTGGCCCGAACGTTTCGTCACCGCGAAGACGCCCCTCTTTGTTTTTAAACTATTCTCATAGCACTTCCGGGCCTCCTCCTGGTCTGACTTAATCACGATCACCCGACCACTAAAATCTGGAAACTTCATCTTCATGTGGCGCATGGAGGCCACTGCCCTTAGCCTATTCAGCGCAGGCCTTCCCAACAAGATGTTGTAGGCTGAATTGGCGCTTACCACCAAGTACCTGATTCTCTCGGTGCGAGATGCGGTGTCATCTGTGAACATCGTTCTCAGCTCCAGGTACCCCCGCACCTCGACCTGATCCCCAGCGAAACCATATAGGCACCCTGTATACGACCTCAACAGATCAGGGGACAACTGCAACTTATTGAATGTGGATAGGAACATCACATCCGCGGAGCTCCCTTGATCCACCAGCACTCTGTGCACTTTCCTACCCGTAGTCACAACTGAAATCACTACGGGGTCGTTGTCGTGGGGGACGACGTCGTGAAGGTCAGCCCTCGTAAAGGCGAGGTCAACGTCCACCGGGTCGTCCACCGCCACTTGCACAACCACGGACGTCACAGAGCGTGCATACCTCTTACATTGTGACGCTGTGCACCCCCCACATGAGAATCCACCAGAGATGGTGTGGATCTCCCCATGAATGGGTATCTCATGAGCCTGATCTTCTTCAGGTACTGCTAGGGTCGTGGTCTTAGAGGACCCGGCCAGATAATCCTTCAGAAACCCACTTTTCACCAACTCATCCAACTGATGGCCCAGTGCCAAGCAGTTGTTGATGTGATGTCCGAACGCCTGGTGGAACTCACACCATGCGTCCTTGTGAGGCCCCAGCACTTTATCAGTCTTTACGGGGGCCCTCAGCCTATCTGCTATGTTAGGCACGACAATCAAGTCTTTCAGCTCCACCATGAAATCGTGCCTCGCCAGCCTATTCCCCTCTGCACGCTTCCTCGTCTAGGGCTTCCTCGCCTCGTAGGGGCGCTTCCTATCCTGACCTCTCTTCCCAGTCGTGGCCTCGTTCACCCTGGCAGGCTGTGCACGCGACTGCGCTTTTGGTGGTGCTGGTGAAACACTCGCACGCTTCTCACACACCTCTCCTTCCGTGGCGATGTGCTCGACTGCGCAACGCCTAATCTCTGCAAAGGTTCGGGGGCGGTTTCTAATGATTAATTCCAGAAAGGTCCAGGGCATATCCCCTTCCTGAATGCGTACACAATCATGGGCTCTTCTGTGGTGCCAACCTTTACCACCTGCGCCCCGAAGCGATTGATATACTCTTTCAACGTCTCTCCTTGATACTGCTTCACATCAAAGTGATCGTACGACACCGGCGGGGGAGCCCGGTTCGCGATGTACTGGTCCCTATACAGTTGCGAAAGATGCGCAAAGGAAGTTTAACAGCCATCTGGAAGGCTGATAAACCGGTCCATGGCCATCCCTATCAACGTGCTCACGAAGAGCTTGCACCTCACGGCGTCGGAGCCGCCAACCAGCATCATCTGCGTGTGAAACGTAGTGAGGTGTGCCTCAGGATCTTCCATCCCCGTGAACGTCACCTTAGGACCTACGAAAGTGTGAAAAATTACCGCCTCCACGATGGACTGCGAAAACGGCATGGGGAACTCCCTAAGTGGCATGAAACACTCACCGTCCTCTGCTTCACGACCCCCCAGGTGATTGCGCAACCCATGGCGCAACTCCTTGTTCACACGACATAACTCTTCATTCCTTGCTTTCGACGCCGCAAGATCCACCTGTATGCGCTCCTGCTCAGCCTTTGATGCCGCCATTGCCTCTTGCAGGCCTTGCATCATCACCATGACCTGTTGCATGGTCATGTCATCACTCTCAGCGCGCATCGAGCTCTGCCTTGTTGTCCTCATTCTTCGCAACTTCTTGAAGAACTTTGAACTGCCACTGCGTTTCTTGGAAAATCCTTCGGTGAAAACCGAGCGAAAATGAGAACAATCAGTGTAAACTGAGGGAAACGGGAAGACAAACGGTAGAACTGAACGAAATAACGAACGGACGGTGAAACTGAAAGAAAACTCCAAGATGAACGGTGTTTCTTGCAAGGTTCTTGAGAAACCTCTACAGAACTCGCTACTAAACCTCCAGGAACTTGCAGGGGGACAAATGTTTTAGATCTGGCCCCACGGTGGGCGCCAAATGTTCCTGCCAAAAACTCGAGCACCTTTGCGCGTATCTTCTAACGGTGGAACGTGGATCTTCGAGTCTACTCCTCCTCCTGTGAAGATTTCCTGCAACACAGAGACAAATGGCGCGCTCCTGGCCATTTGCACTCTGACGCTCAAGTCAGTAAACGGGCAGAAAACACTGTGCACCTCCGTATCAGAACAAGGCAACAACCGTGCTCTGGAGGTGCGTAACTGAATTCTCTCCTATTCTCTCTCAAGGTGACAAGTGCGTACAGTTTTCCAAATGACAGAGTATCTGGAATACGTACCTTACGCTGTTTTTCTTTGTGCCTTATTGATCCTGCCGACAACTCGAGCGTGGAGGAATCGCTTCGTAGCACTCTCTGCCCCGTCTACGCGACTGTGTTATCTGCAAAATCACCCTCAGAACCTTCTCTAGGATCTCCAAACGCGACCTGCAAAACACACAGACGGCGTCTCTAACGGTCGTTTGCACTCCGACGATTAAGTTAGATCACAAAACCACCAATGAGAAAAACTAGTAGTGTGTGTGAAAACTCTTGCTCTCTCCTTTTTTTCTCTCCCCTGAATCTCACCCTGATTCTCTTTTATGCCTCTCTCCGTATCTGGGCCTAACAGAATTCTGTTATGCCCCTCTGGCATGTGTCAGAACCCTGTTATGCTTTTTTGAGACAACGTACCTCCAGAATCAGTAGAGTGTGAGTGTCTGTGCGTGTTTGCGCGTCTCCGCGCTTGTCTGTACCTTTAGCGGTACGGAGTGCACCTTTATCTGGACCGCGCCCTTCTCAGATGATGACACGTGGAGGCATGCGACTCACATCTAACCATACACGTGTCACTACTTGAAGGGCTCTAGCGCTTCTCTTTGTGCGCTAAGTTATTCCCTTGCGGAGTAACTTAGCATATTTCTTCCATCTGGGTAAATCGCATACTCTCAGGAGAACGCCAGGTGTGGCTGGTCTAGGCACACTCACCAAGCGTTGCTCTCTGCGTAGACGGCTTACCCTTCACGGTGTCACGCACGTAATGGGTTGAGGGAATCACCAATCACTGACCGGTTTACTAGCTCCTTCAGGCCACTCTCATGCACGATTCCCTGAGATGTGCTCATGCGAGGTCCATGCGTAACGCTCTCGCTGGGAACCTCAGTCCCAGTTTAACTGCGTGTAACACGAGACCCGATGACCATGCACCCGATGACTGATCAGTGCTCTATTGCTTCTCGCGTTCTGCCCCAGGCGTTCATCTGGGAACTGGTCTGTTGGTGGCCACTTGGTTACTGACCACCGATCACCGTTCTGGGTGATCTGTCCCCTGACTTCTCTGCCGCCTGATCTGTCGGTGGTCACTTGTTTACTGACAACCGATCACGTTCACCCTGATCTATCTGTCACCTGGTCCACGTGTCACCCTGCGAGTGGTCCACGTGGTTATCTTCTGCTGACGTCATCGACTACCGATGACCGACCGGATCACTTATATACCTTTGCTGGTGCTTCTGCCACGTGGCTTCCCTGACTTAAGCTTACTAACGGGCGCACCCCACGACGCTGTATTCCAGACCAAGGAGTATCCCAGCGCGTGTGGTAGCCTTGTTGGAGTGCTGGTGCGCCCAGGGGTGACTGCATGGGAGCCAACGGATGCACCCGTCTCAGAGTCACTACCCTTGGGAGTCCCCTGAGTTGCCCACGTACCCTGCATGTAGACGCCCCTCTGGGGCGTGGCTCCTTACAGGTCGTATCTGCTCTAGAGGGCATCAGCGATGGTGCGTTCTGCCGCTGTTCCTACACCTCATGCGCGGGTAAGCCGTGGATAGGGATCCCTCTTTTCTGGTACTAAGGGTGTGGCTTTAAATCCACCTTTCTCAACTATGTTTACTTCCTGACATACCGAGGCCCGAGGCCTCCTGGACCCTGCCGTGCCGCCCCCTCCACAGTCGCTCCTACTTGTGTGATATGATTCCAATAGCAAGGTAAGCAAGGACTTATGTGGTTGAAGTTCTTGGTTGATGAACACGCCACTTGAAGTGTGAAAGCTCCATGATAAGTGTGAATTGTCGCCACTTGAGGGAACCAAGGCTCTCAATATGAGACTAGGAAGAGGAGAAGGCAAGTTCTCACTACACTCAATCACCAATTTGGGAGAGTTTTGATACTACAAATTCCAATTCTGAATTTAGAAGGACCCAAGCCCTCCTTTTATAGGAGCAAGGGTCGGTCATGAGCTTTACAAAGCTTGTACCACAAGCTACCCAAGAGTCTCCTAAGCTAACGCCTATAGTGACTTATTATGAAGAGTCACCTTCTATAAAATTCTAAACTAAAGCCTAAAGATGCTTTACAAAAAGAGGTTTCTTTAGGTTTCCCTCTGAGCACCTACCTAAACACTATTCTATATTATTTACAAATTTATACAAAAGAAACTATAAAGAGAGACATTAATTGAAGCCTATTCTTGAAAGCGTGTAGACTTCTTTGGCTTCTGGCTTGGTCCTCTCTTTATTTTATGTCTTCTTTGAATTTTGAGAAGACTAGAAGGAAGAACTTCAAATGTGTGGGTGAATAACCTCTTCCTTCATTAATAAAGGCCTCTCCTATGTGATCTCCATCACTGTGGGTATCGGGGGGTGACTTCGTCCAGGCCAAAGCACGCTCTCAGGACAACGGGTTACTCCTTAAGAGTAGGCGACGCCCAAAGCTGGCGACGCCCATTCCTAGCGACGCCCAAAGCTGGCGATGCCCATACCTAGCGACGCCTAAACCTGGCGACACCCAAAGCGATCAACATATTGACTTTCCCTCTTGGAGCCCCTGGTGGGTCCTACCACATGTTGACTTTGGTCAACGCCCGAAGAAGGGTCGGTATAGTTATCTTGGACGGACCAGATGGGTTGTTGATCGAGCAGGCCCTACGGTTCGCTTTCAAGGCTAGCAACAACCAGGCAGAGTATGAGGCCCTGATCACGGGAGTGCTGTTGGCTAAGGAGATGGGAGCAAAGGGGTTGTTAGCAAAGAGTGATTCGTTGTTAGTTACAGGCCAGGTCACGGGGGAATACCAAGCTAAAGACCCTCAGATAGCCGCATACCTAGAATATGTCCAGGTCCTGAAGGATTCGTTCGAAGTGTTCGAGTTAGTTCATGTACCCAGAGAACAAAATGCCCGAGCTGACTTGCTTGCAAAACTCGTCAGTTTGGGCAAGGGGGACAGACAGAGGACGGTGATTCAGGAGACCCTGAAGACACCTCGAACCACCACGGGCAATACGACAAAAATCCAACAGATTAACACATTGGAAGGGACGAGGAGGAGTCATCGATTGTTGATGCAAGAGACAGTAAAAACACCCAGAATAAGCAGGTACCCAGTTGTTGGGGAAATAGCGCCGCAAGTTTGCCAAGTTGAGTTAGGAGAAACCTGGATGACAGCCTACCAGCGCTAATTAGCGATGAGATACTCCCGTTAGATCCCGCAAAAGCTCGGAAAATCATGAAAAATTTGAGCAAGTACACCCTAATGGATGGGAAATTATTCAGGCACATCATCCCATACTGGTATTCGTGGACGATGAGCAATGCACGCGCATCATGGCAGAACTACACGAAGGGATATGCGGTAGCCACATCGGTGGCCGATATCTCTCGTCAAAGGCCATTTGTGCAGGATATTACTGGCCAACCACGAGGGAGGATTGCACGAGATACGCCCAACGGTGCAAGCAGTGCCAACAACACGCTGATTGGCACAAAGCGCCCCTAGAGGAGTTGAGATCGATATACAGCCCTTGGCCATTTCATACCTGGGGAATCGATATTCTGGGCCTTTCCCTTTGGCGGTACGGCAGATAAAGTACCTCATGGTTGCCATAGAATATTTCACGAAGTGGATCTAGGCCGAACCAGTGCCGCTTCGGAATCCCGAAGAGGTTGGTATCCGATAATGGTACATAGTTTGCAAGCCAACAATTGGGCAAGCTATGTTCGGAGCTGGGGATAAAACAAGTATTTGCATAAGTAGAACACCCCTAGATGAACGGACAAGTCGAGTCGGCCAACTGAGTTATGCTTAGAGGTCTGAAAAGAAGGTTGGACAAAGCCAAAGGGACCTGGGCAGAAGAAGTTCCTAGAATCGTGTGGGCCTACCACACTACCCCTCAGTCCACAACCAAGGAAACGCCATTCAGCTTGGTGTATGGTTCAGACACTATGATCCCAGTAGAAATCCAGGAAAACTCACCACGTTTCCAAAACTTCGTGGTCGAGGAATCGAACGAGGAAAGAAAGGTGAACTTGGACCTACTGGATGAAGTGAGGGAGGAAGCAAGGATTAAAGCTGAAGCCTTGAAAAGGAGGGTGGAGTACAAGTACAGCTCCAAGCTGAGACCTCGGCAGTTCCAGGTCGCCGACTTGGTGATGAGGAAGGCCCACCCGTACCAGTTAGAAAACAAGCTATCTCCCAAGTGGACCAGTCCTTTCAGAATAACAGAAGCCCTCGGGAATGGAGCATACAAACTCAAAACATTAGAAGGTGGCGCGATTCCTCGCACTTGCAACGCGACCAACCTGAAGTTTTATTTTAGTTAAATGTTACATTTGTACATGTTTAAGGGGACACACTTTTTCCCTTGAGACGGTTTTTTAATGAGGTCACCCGAATAAAATCTATTCAGTTAAATGTGCAGTGAAATTAAACGAACCTCTCCGTTATAGTGATAAGTCAAGAGTGAAAGTAGTATGGTCCCCCGAGTGGACCTCCCTCTTGCGTAAGTTCACTAAGTCCGAGAATAGTATGGTTTGCTCAAATAAAGGAACCTCTTCCCTTGAATTAATACACAGAGAAGTATAGGTAGTTTAGTCTTCCCAATAAGCCCCTCTCGTGTAAGTTCACCTAGGCGAAGAATAGTATGGTTCGCTAAAAATAAAGGAACCTCTTCTGATATGATTCCACTAGCAAAGTAGAGATGATTCTTTGACATTTTATGGAATCAACTTGAGTTGGAGAAAGAATAGGCACTTTTAATAGAATTGGATCAATGTTCTATGTTTCAAGAACTCACCAAAACTTGCACCAAACACCAAATTCACATGGAAGATCCATCTATTGCCAATTGAACTGATTAAAATGTGTTTAAAAGAAAAAGAAACGAATATAATGCTTCAAATACAGAATTCAACCGAACAAAACAAGCTAGAACAGAAATGAATCGAACATAAAGTGGAAAGGAACCACAACACCGAATAGAAAGAAGCTTAAAACATGTGTAGCATTTCGTAAAGCTTAGGAAATGAAATGGAAGATGAAGGAAAGAAGAACTTATGGAGATGAAGGACTTGGTTTGGTGATCACGCCACTTGGATGGTGAAGGCTCCAAGATAAGTGAGCTAATGCCGCCACTTGAGAGAACCAAATGCACTCAAGATAAGACAAGGTGTTGGAGAAGACAAAGTTCTCACAATTCTCTCTCAATTTGAGTAGAGTTTCTCTATATTCAATTTCCAATCTCATTTTTACAAGAGACCACACCTCTATTTACATGACTTAGCATTTTTGAAAGTATTTTTCTTAGCAAGTTGGGCTTCCACCTTCATTGCAAGATGAACCAAAGAACCCAATGATGAATACTCTTGAAGCTCAAGAATATCTTGAATATCCTTCCTTAGACCACTCACAAACCTAGCTATCATGGCTTCCTCACTCTCATGCCTATTTACCTTAAGCAAAAGCATTTCTAATTCTTTGAAATAAGCATCCACACTTAGCGTGCCTTGTTTAAACCGTTGGAGTCTCAACATGAGGTCTTTCCTAAAGTGTGGTGGCACAAACCTAAGGCGCATTTGATCCTTTAAAGAGTTCCAAGAGTCCACGGGAGGACCCTTGTGATAGATAATGTCCTTTACAACCCTATGCCACCATTTCATGGCATAATCACCAAACTCTAAGGTAGCTAGCTTAAATTTGTGCTCATCTTGGATCTCATGGATCTCAAAAATTTGTCCACATTTAGCCTCCCAATCTAGGTACACATTAGGATCACTATCCCCATTGAAACTAGGAATTTTGACCGAAGGGAGCTTAGCCTTTGCGTCTTGGTAATAGCCATCTTCATGGTGATGTCTATCTTCATGAGCATGAGGTCTATATCCATGAAAGTGTGGTTGAGGTCTCCTTCTTCTATGTTCCTCTTCACGGCCATGATCATTGGAAGAGCCTCTAGATGAAGGTCTATGAACATGACGCTCTCCATGGATAGAATGAGAGGACCTAGCTTGCTTCATTTCAAGGCTTTGCAATTTGTCCTCTAACCGTCTAATAGCTTCATCTTGGAGTGTGATGGTTCGCTTTGCCTCTTTTAATTCACCAAGAACAGAAGCTTTGCTAGAAGAATGCTGTTTGGAAGAACCACTGCTGGAATATGAAGCTATTTATAAAAGAAAATAGCAAACAAAACAACAAACAATGTTAAGAAATCAAGGTTAGCAAAAAAAAAGAAATTGTAGCAAAATGCCGAAGTGAAGTGTCACTTAAATCACTCTAAAGAAAGAATACTCCCTTTACCAAGCTGATCTTGAGGCCTTGAGTAACCTCAAATGAAATTTGTCAAAGCAAGAGCACACAATCTTCAAAGTCAATCACCACAAAACCAATGAATAATGAAAGACAAACAAGAAAAGGTATAAGCAAGAAAAGGCTATAACAAAAGGAATACTAGATGTATGAAAAACTCAAAGAGTATTGGATAAAAGACAAGCAAGAAAATAAGGTACTCAATGAAAAAGAAGGCACACAAAAGATACCTAAAGAAAAGCACTAGAGTAGATGAAGAAAACAAAAAACAGAACTACTGGAAAATATTTTTTATGCAAATCGTGCTTGATGTTCACTGATTTAATTGGAACGATATAAAGCGAACTGGATTATGAAATTTTAACCACAGAAAGTTCAAGATCTTAGCTCAACAATGGCACTGGAATTACGCAAAAACAGGAAGCCAATTAATTGAGATATATTTTTCAAAATCACTGCCAGATTACTGTATTTTTTTCGGCAGAATTGCACACTTTTTGTTTTTGATTTATCATTTTTTTTGTACTTGGAAGTTTGAAGTACTTCTTTTTTCTACTGTTTTATAACACATTGAAGAACACAAATCCAGAATTTCAGAAATTTCCAGTGAGTAAATAAATTGCAATAAATCGAAACAGTGAACACGTTTTCAGAAAAACAGAGGAATCCTAAGAGGAATGAAAAACATAATTAAGAACTAGCAAAGACATAATGGAAATGATGTATAGGAACTTGTATAGGTCTAAAATACAAGTATGAACTCAATACTAAAATAGAAAATGCACAAAGGATCAAGACAAAAGTTCAGAAAAACTGTATTACACCAAAGCAAGAAACAAAAAATACAATAAAAGTACTACAAGAAGTGATGACATTCTTGGAAAAACATGACTATGACAAAACTTGGATGGATTCAAAAAGGAAAAGATACAAACACATGATAGGCACAATTAAGAAAACAGCAATAAAACTCAAAATAAGCCTAAAAACAGAAAGTTAAACAACAAGAATTATAGAGCTCTTGAATTAAAAGTGCAACACAACTCAAATTTAAACAAGAACAAACCTAAACTCTAGATACCACATGATATGATTCCACTAGCAAAGTAGAGATGATTCTTTGACATTTTATGGAATCAACTTGAGTTGGAGAAAGAATAGGCACTTTTAATAGAATTGGATCAATGTTCTATGTTTCAAGAACTCACCAAAACTTGCACCAAACACCAAACTCACATGGAAGATCCATCTATTGCCAATTGAACCGATTAAAATGTGTTTAAAAGCAAAAGAACCAAATAGAATGCTTCAAATACAGAATTGAACTGAACAAAACAAGCTAGAACAGAAATGAATCGAACATAGAGTGGAAAGGAACCACAACACCGAATAGAAAGAAGCTTAAAACATGTGTAGCATTTCGTAAAGCTTAGGAAATGAAATGGAAGATGATCCTGCCTGTTGACCGGAGCGCTGGAGAATGCCTCGTCAAAGGATCGACGTGCGCGCCGCTTCTCACTTCCGTTCCTCCTCTGGATCTATCTCAAGAACCTGCAAAGAAACGATACGGCGCCGCTGCGGCCGATCGCACTCCGACGCTCAAGTCAGTGACGGTATCACCAAATACTAAGAACTGGAACCGTGCAAATCTCTCTCACAAACAGCTCTGTCACTCGCAAGCGTAAAGCGTATGAACTGAACGTGCGTACCTTAGGAAAACTGTTAGGAACTCTTATATACCTGGTGATTTTCTCTCTCCTGGCAGTTACAGGCTATGACACGTGGCCTGCATCCAACCGTACACGTGCCATCATCTGGAGGCTCACTGACTTGGCGCTGCTTCTACTCTCATTTTGGCTAAGTTACCTATGCATGGTGCTGCCCAGTGCATAGCTAACTCAGGAGTGCGATCCCTACTGAAACTGGCGAGGTAGGGCCTTCATACACCTTCCCTGTGGTCTCGCCGGCCGCCTTCATAATCTGCTTCTCCTTTAACTTCGGTGATGTGCTCGTTCTGGCGATCTCCGACTGCCTGGTCGCCTGAGTCCGCATTTGGCGACTTCATCCCCAAACTGGCGATCGCCTATGATGGAGACCGGAACACGCCAACTTAACTATCGGCGACTACACGTGCCTCCTGACTTCTTTCTCAACTGCCAATCTGGCGCCTTGTCAACACGCCTACACTGTAACAGGATGCCACGTCACCGCACCCGACCACCAGGGCGGTACAGAAGATGAAGGAAAGAAGAACTTATGGAGATGAAGGACTTGGTTTGGTGATCACGCCACTTGGATGGTGAAGGCTCCAAGATAAGTGAGCTAGTGCCGCCACTTGAGAGAACCAAATGCACTCAGGATAAAGCAAGGTGTAAGAGAAGACAAAGTTCTCACAATTGTCTCTCAATTTGAGTAGAGTTTCTCTATATTCAATTTCCAATCTCATTTTTACAAGAGACCACACCTCTATTTATAGTGTGAGTGTGCTGGAAAATAGGTGGGAAAATTCAAATGAAACTCATTTGAAATTCCCACCAAAAACAAGTCACATGGGAGGTGTGACCTTTTTCTACTATGACACCTCCTAAAAACTACACCTACACCTACTCTCCTAAGTCACATGGACAATGTGACTTTATTTTACATATTCTCACTCCTTTATTTAATAACCACACCTCCTACAACTATACAAGAGTAATCAAATGATGCTCTTTTATTTAATGCTTGGCCTTGCCCCTCATGGGATGGACTTGGGCTTTTTGGGTTTTGTCCTTCTTGGGCTTGGGCTTTGGGCTTTGGCCTTTCTTTATTTTATGTCTTCTTTTAATTTTGAGAAGACTAGAAGGAAGAACTTCAAATGTGAGGGTGAATGACCTCTTCCTTCATTAATAAAAGCCTCCTTTATTTGATTCTCGTCATCTTCCCTTGAAGTGATACACAGAGAAGTAGAGGTAGTTTGGTCTCCCCAATAAGCCCCTCTCGTGTAAGTTCACCTAGGCGAAGTATAGTATGGTTCACTAAAACTAAATGCACCTCCTTCCTTGAAGTAATACGCAGAAACAGAGGTAGTTTGGCCTCCCCTATAAACCCCTCTCGCGTAAGCACACCAAGGCGAAAGGAAGTATGCTTCGAGTACCAAAGTCTCGTCCCTTGACTTTTGTAGCAAGGGCGAAATTAGCTATCCCCTGACATTATACAACAAGGGTGAAATCAAGAAAGTGTCGTTCATTTGGGGTAGAAACATTAAGGGGGGGGGGGGGGAGACATACGTCCCCTGTTGCATATTAACTCCAAGATCGAACGAGCATACGAAGCAAACGTGCTACCTAAAGGAGAGGCGCCGTATGGAGAGCGAAGCGAATGGAAGCAACAGTTACAGGAATGAATACTTATAAAGTATACATACAAGAAAGCTTGATTGTCAACAAAAACAGAATTACAAAGAGGAGTCATTCTCGTGGCACGATCTGGCAGTCCACAACGCATTTGGACTCACCAAAGAGGGTAAGATCCACCTCAGGATTCGCACAAGAAAACTGAGCGACGGCGTCTTGAAACCCCTCACCCTAAGCCTCAGCAGCATTGTTAGTAAGCTCCTCCTCTGTCCTTCTGAAGGATTCAATCGTCCCAGCCAAGGACTCAGTTTTATCGGCCAACTCGCCTTCAACCCGCCCCAAAAGGACTTCACGCTTCGTGGCCCTCTCTTCCAGGTTGGCCACTTTTCCCTTCAGTTCGACCACCAGATCTTCGAGCTCGACCGCACGAGTACGAAGAGGCAAGATCCTGGCTTCTAGTTCGATCGCCTCTAGGCCCTTGTCATGGATGTCCTTTTTGGCGTCCTTCTCAGATTAGCGAAAGCTTTCCAGCTCCAAGTACATGACAGTTTCGCGATTGGTAAAGATTTTGGTCCTGGTGGTCAAGTCCTCATCGAGCTTTACCACCCTAACCTTGAGGTCCTCGAACACTTGGGTCCTATTACGCGCAAGGTTGGAGGCAAACAGGAGGTCCCCAAGAACATCGGCCACTCGCTCCTGAAGGAGATTGCCGCTTAAACCCTCCACCTCTTGGCTTTGGAAACGACTGAGTGCTTTCGTGAGCAGCAAAGGAAGTGGCAAGGAGGAGGGCGTCTCTTAGCCTCCGGGGGCATTCTCTCCCCCACCCTCGAGAGCAACAACTTGAAGCGGGGAGGAGGTGCTAGGGGGATGATCTATGAAGGTTGGGGTACCGACAGAGGCGGAGGCAGAAGGCGCCACGGTCACGCCCACCCTCGGTCGTTTGAAGACAAGACCTACGCACGTATATTCGTCATCAGATTCGACCGTCACTCCACCTCTTAGCTCAACAGTGACAGGGGCTGGATTGATGGGTTGGAAGCAGGCGCAGCCGAGGATGAAGGGGTTAGGGGCGTTGAAAGGCTCGCCCCAGTAGCAGCCGCCCTTCGCTTGGCCAAGAGGTCGGCCAACTTCTTCTTCTTGTCTTTGTTGAAACCCATATCTGTGTAAAAGCAACAAGTCAATGCGGGAGTAAGCAGACAAGACAAGTATGCAGGCAAAAATGGGATAAAATAAGAGGCATAAGAACAAGGGAGTACCAATATATGTTTTGAGATCTGTACCGTCCCGTATCCGGGCGCTGACTAAGTCAAGGTCAAAGTCAACGACTGGAGAGTCAAAGTCAACGCAAGGCATCGCCTAGGTGGAGAGACGCCAAGTGCCAGCATCGCCAAGAGGAAGCGTCGCCAGGACAAGGCGTCGCCTAGGTGATGACGTCGCCCAACCAGGGCGTCGACAGATCAAACAGTGCTAAAGCAAGGCAATCACGGTGTGGTTCCCCGATACCCATGGGTAGGAAAGACCATGGAGGGAGCGACGCCGTGGGAAGGCCTCAGGTCTCGATAGCCCGGGGCAGCGATAAAGAGAAGGAAAAGGTGGCTTCAAGGCCATAGTGATAGCATCAGTGGAGGGCAGCCTGACTCGTGAAGTACCCCTGCCGCCCCAGAGACGCCTTGGGGACAGATACGACTCAAGAGGAAGGTCACGCCCAGGGCAGCCGGGTGCAGGGTACGAGAGGAAGGCAGATACGCTCTCAAAGTAAGTGACTAGATGATTGGGGGCATGAGTTGGCACCCAAAAAGTCACCCCTAGCGCAGTAGCACTCCCGAGCAGGAGGACTCACGCGTAGAAACGTCCCCAGATGGGCAGAAACGCCCCCAGATGGGGGCACGGCGTCGTGAGGACCTCCACGTGTACGACAGCCATGCCAGAATAGAAACACCCTTTAGTCAGGTGCCAGGTAATTAAAGTCATTCAATACAGTTTCCCTTTCGAGCATTCAGGTGTTATAATGACTCCCAAGCGTTTCAACGTCTTAAATGCGCTACGTTTTCTAATTAAATACGCTGATTGAGTGCGTTACATTTGTAATTAAAGGCGCTTTAAATGCTTGGGTAGTTTAAATAGCGCGGAGAATGTTGGAAACAGGGTTCGAACTTTTGGCAGATTTACCAGAACTCTCTAGTTGCTTGCTCGTGCTTCAAGGTTACGTATAAGTGACTGGGGAATATCTCTGCCTGAGGGAGAGAACACACACACAATACACAGTCCATTTTACCACCTTCAGAGTGCCATACGCGGTGCTCAGAGACGTAGGTGAACAATTTTGGTGTTTCTTGCTGGCTGACTTGAGCGTCGGAGTGCAAACGGCCGCTAGGGCGCCTCTTTGTCCTCTTTTTTGCAGGATTCCACAGGTAACCAGTGGGAAGGAGACCCTAGCTGACGGTTGAGGTCACCCACGAAGACGTCCCGGTCAATCGGACGGAACATTTGGCGCCCACCGTGGGGCCGATATAAAACATCAGTCCCATCACAAGTTCGAGAAAATCTACGAAGTCGCAGTAACGTTGGAGGAGGTTGGAGTGACAATGGCCCCCACCAGACGAAGCACAGCACGCGCAGCCCCAGCAGAACTATCCATGCAACGGTCGCCCCAGTATGCCCCGGTCCTTTTGGAGAATCCATCATCCGCAACCGCCCTAGGACTTTCGCTGAACTACGGCGTAGGGCGGTGGAACATATTGCTTCTGAAGGGGAGGTGTGTGTGAAGCGCACCAGCGTCGTGCCCTCACGCCCGAGGGGACCGGCGCGAGCTCAACCCGTCAGGGTCAATGAGACCACGACGGGAAGAAAGAAGCCAGAGGCGAGACGCCCCTACGAGGCCAGAAAGCCCCAGCCCCAGGGTTCAGCAGGAGGCGATCGCCCGGCCAGAGAAAGAGCGAAATCGGCGAGGTACAACTTCGTGGTTGAGTTGAAGGATTTGATCGCCGTGCCTAACATAGCTGAGAGGCTGAGGCGACCGGCGAAGACCGACAAGGTGTTGGGGCCTCGTAAAGACTCTTGGTGCGAATTCCACGAGGCTTTCGGGCACCACATTGACAACTGCCTGTCGTTGGGCTACTAGCTAGATGAGCTGGTGAGAACTGGGTTTTTGAAGGACTATGTCGCGGAGCCCACAACGACCGCCACCTTGCTGCCGCCGGCAGAAGAACCAGCACACGAGATGCCTGTGCTTGGCGAGGTCCACACCATTGCTGGAGGTTTTTCCGGCGGGGGACCCACCGCCTCCCAGCGGAAGAAATACGCGAGGGGGGTAAATTCAATCGAAGAGAGGCTCTCGGGGGAGCCATGGGAGTCGGATCTCGTGTTCACGAGAAGAGACCTCCGAGATGTGGTACCCCACGACAACGACCCCGTTGTCATCTCAGTCGTCACAGCCGGAAGGAAGGTGCACAGAGTGCTTGTCGACCAAGGAAGTTCGGCAGACGTCATGTTTTTGTCGACCTTTAATAAGTTACGGCTGTCCCCCGATCTGTTGAGTCCCTATACGGGGTGCCTGTATGGGTTCGGGGATAACCAGGTGGAAGTCCGGGGTTACCTGGAGTTGAGGACTACGTTCACAGACGGAGAGGCCTCCCGTACCGAAAGCATCCGGTACCTTGTCGTGAACGCCAACTCTGCCTATAATATTTTGCTGGGCAGACCGGCGTTAAACCGTCTGAACGCGGTGTCCTCCACACGTCACATGAAGATGAAGCTGCCGGACCTCAATGGCCAGGTGATAGTCATCAGGTCAGACCAGGAGGAGGCAAGGAAATGCTATGAGAACAGCCTGAAAACGAAGAGAGGCGTGTTCATGGTGTATGAACGTCCGCCGAGCGCGGACACGACGATGATTGAGGCGACGCCCGCTGGGTTGACGCCTAAAGAGGCCACAGCGGAGAGGGCGATGCCCGAAGCAGACGCGCTTATGGAGGAAGGCCCTGACGACGCGGCGCCCGTGGTAGAGGCGACGCCCGTCGAAGATGATAGCAGGGAACAGCCCGCGGCTAACGCCGTAGAAAGGGAGATTGGCGGCAAGACTTTCAAGTTAGGAAGTTCGCTGAACTCGAAAGAACAGGAAGGGGTGGCGGATCACGCCACCTAGATGCCTTCGCATGGTCCGCCTCGGATATGCCAGGCATTGATCCCGATTTCCTGTGTCACCACCTCAGCATGGACGCCACGGTCCGCCTCGTGCGTCAGAGAAGGAGAAAATTCAATGAGGAACGACAGCAGGTGGTGAAAGACGAAACGCAGAAGCTGTTGAGTGTTGGCCACATCAGGGAGATTCAATACCCTGAGTGGCTCGCCAACGTCGTCTTGGTGAAAAAGGCGAACGGAAAGTGGAGGATGTGTGTTGACTTCACGGACCTGAACAAGGCATGCCCAAAGGACTCGTATCTGCTGCCCAGCATCGACGCCTTGGTAGACAGTGCGTCCGGCAGCAAGGTGCTGAGTTTCCTGGACGCCTTTTCGGGGTACAACCAAATCAAGATGCACCCAAGAGACGAGAGCAAGACTGGATTCATGACTGAGACCTGCAGTTACTGCTATAAGGTGATGCCTTTTGGGCTGAAAAATGCGGGCGCCACGTACCAAAGGTTAATGGACAAGGTCCTGGCGCCAATGCTCGGGAGGAATGTGTACGCCTATGTAGACGACATGGTGGTGGCGTCGCAGAATAGGGCGCAGCACATGGCGGACCTGGAGGAGTTGTTCGTCACAATATCCAAGTACCGCCTCAAGTTAAACCCGGAGAAGTGTGTTTACGGGGTAGAGGCCGGTAAGTTCTTGGGTTTTATGCTCACAGAGAGAGGGATAGAGGCGAACCCCGACAAATGCGCGGCGATTATCGCCATGCGGAGCCCGACGTCGGTAAAGGAGGTGCAACAGCTGACAGGGCGGATGGCGGCGCTCTCAAGGTTTGTTTCCGCCGAAGGAGAGAAGGGGCACCCATATTTCCAGTGCCTCAAGAGAAACAGTCGCTTTGCATGGACTGAGGAATGCGAAGCGGCTTTCATTAAGCTGAAGGAGTACTTGGCGACGCCACCGGTCCTCTGCAAGCCGGTAGCGGGCGTGCCCCTCCGGTTATATTTTACTGTAATGGAGCGGGCCATCAGTTCTGTGTTAGTCCAAGAGCAGGACCAGAGTCAGAAGCCCATCTATTTCGTAAGCAATGCATTACAGGGAGCTGAGACGAGGTACCAAGCGCTAGAGAAGGCGGCGCTAGCGGTAGTATTTTCTTCCAGGAGGCTCCGTCATTACTTCCACAGCTTTACGGTGGTGGTAATGACCAACCTCCCTATACAGAAAGTGTTGTAGAAGCCTGATGTGGCGGGAAGAATGGTGCGTTGGGCGGTGGAACTGTCAGAATTCGACATCCAATATGAGCCTAGAGGGTCCATCAAAGGGCAGGTGTACGCAGATTTTATAGCGGAACTTTCGCCCGGAGGTGAGCAAGAGGTGGAAGTGAGTTCGCAGTGGCTGCTCTCGGTTGATGGCTCTTCCAACCAACAAGGGAGCGGTGCGGGAATAGTCTTGGAGGGACCCGACGGCATACTGATCGAGCAGGCCCTACGCTTCGCCTTCAAGGCAAGTAACAATCAGGCAGAATATGAAGCCTTGATAGCAGGAATGCTCCTGGCCAAGGAGATGGGCGCGCAGAACCTCCTGGTGAAAAGCGACTCCCAACTGATCACGGGGCAGGTGTCGGGTGAGTTCCAGGCGAAGGACCCGCAGATGGCGGCGTATTTGAAATACGTCCAGTTGTTGAAGAGAGCGTTCAACGCTCTTGAGCTGATACATGTCCCGAGGGAGCAGAATGCCAGAGCTGACCTGCTTGCAAAGCTGGCCAGCTCAGGCAAGGGGGGTAGACAGAGGACAGTGATCCAGGAGACTCTCAAAGCTCCGCGTAGATTCGTGGAAGACAACAGGGTGGATGTCCTCCAGATTTATACATCAAAGGGAAGGCCGAGGAGTCATTGCTCTTTGACCCAAGATACGCAGAGGGCGCCCCGCATCAGCATGTACGCGGGCGTGCCTGAGGAAGAGCAGATGCAGGTATGCGTTTTGTCCAAGGGAGACACCTGGATGACGCCCTATAAGCGATACCTGGCGGATGGGGCTCTTCCAGTGGACCCTGAAGAGGGTAAAAAAGTCAAAAGAAATGCCGCAAGATATACTTTGGTGGATGGGGTGCTGTTCAGGCACGGTTTCACTCACCCTATCCTAACATGCGTCAGTGGCGATGAGTGCACCAGGATAATGGCGGAGCTACACGAAGGCATCTGCGGGAGCCACGTAGGGGGAAGATCCTTAGCCTCCAAGGTAATACGCGCAGGTTTCTTCTGGCCAACAGTGAAAGAGGACTGCGCACGGCACGCCCAGCGGTGTAGGCAATGCCAAAAGCACGCCGACTGGCACAATGCGCCGCCAGAAGAATTGCGATCCATATACAGCCCGTGGCCTTTCCATACATGGGGAATCGACATCCTGGGCCCCTTCCCACTGGCGATCAGGCAGATGAAGTATTTGATCGTCGCCATCGAATACTTCACCAAATGGATAGAGGCAGAGCCCGTTGCACAGATCACTGCGCACAAGGTACAACATTTCGTGTGGAAGAATATTGTGTGCCGTTTTGGCGTACCTAGGCGCCTGATATCTGATAACGGGACCCAGTTTGCCAGTCAGCAGTTGAGAAATCTGTGTGCTGAAGTAGGAATCAAACAAGTGTTCGCATCGGTTGAACACCCCCAGACCAATGGACAAGTGGAGTCGGCAAACAGAGTTCTGCTGAGGGGGTTAAAAAGAAGGTTAGAGAAAGCCAAAGGGGCGTGGGCGGAAGAGGTACCAAGGATCGTATGGGCATATCACACCACGCCCCAATCCTCTACTATGGAGACGCCTTTCAGTTTGGTTTACGGGTCGGACGCGATGATTCCAGTAGAAATACATGAAAGCTCACCACGTTTTCAAAACTTTGTGGTGGAGGAATCCAACGAAGAGAGGCGGGTAAACCTGGATCTGCTAGACGAGGCCAGGGAAGAAGCTAGAATAAAAGCTGAAGCGATGAAGAGAAGAATAGAGCGGCAATATAGCTCTAAGGTAAAGCCGCGACAGTTTCAGGTCGACGACCTAGTGATGAGGAAAGCTCACCCATACGAGTTGGAGAATAAGCTGTCTCCCAAGTGGACCGGACCCTTCAGAGTTACTGAGGCTAAGGGCAACGGTTCGTACAACCTGAAGACTTTAGATGGAGGTCCTATCCCGCGCAGTTGGAATGCAGCCAACTTAAAATTTTATTTCAGTTGACTTATGTAAGCAGTATGTAACAATTTAGTTGAAGGGGACGCTCTTTTTCCCTCTCGGGGGTTTTTTAATGAGGTCACCCTAATAAAAGGTAAAACCAGTTTGAGAAAAAGAAGTGCCGTGGTTTTCAGCCTTTATCTTTCTCCGTTTGAAGTAATGTGATGCGTCGCCAAGAAAGAAGGCGTCGCCTAGGTCATGGCGTCGCCAAACCAGGGCGTCGCCAGATCAAACAGTGCTAAAGCAAGGCAGCCACGGGGTGGCGTCGCCTAGATAAAGGCGTCGCCCATGTGAAGGCGTCGCCCAGGTGAAGGCATGCACCGTTGGAAGAACAGGACGAAAGAAAAAGCGCGCGGTACGCGAAGCATATGCAAAGTAAAGTGGCGTTGCAAAAAATCAAGTATGATATAGAAAAGTTGTTGTTACAAGCAATGTTCAATACAATGGGAGTAGTACAAAAGGGGCAAACGCTACAGATCATGCAAAAACACGAACAAGCCATTTCTCAGTGGTCATCAGAATCAGCACTGGAGGAAGGCGAAGCCCCTTTCCCAGCCCGCAGAGCTCGAGTAAGTCGTGTCCTCCTTTCTTGGTTTATTTTCGAACCTGCACCAAAGGAGATAAACGTGTCAGAGACACCATGAAGCAAGACATACACAGTTAGAAAGCAATGAAGGCCGAGGTTTCTAAGGCAGTGGTTCTTACATATGTACTTTTCGAGAGTCCCAGCGTTGAACTCCAGGCTGATCAAAGTGGTAGAGTCAAAACCTCCCGCCTCAGCAAGAATCCGGCAAGCTATTTGATCACTTGGAGCCAGCTTCTTAAAGGGTTTGGTTTTGAGGGCCCTCGCCTCTCTCACCCAGTACAGTGGAAACCCATCCAGAGCGTCGGGAACAAGGTCAGTACGGCAGATCTTGAAGAACCGGCCTTTCCACCCGGTGAACGAGCTTTGGAAGGGTGTGAAGAGAACTCTCCCGGGTACATTACTGAGAGTTACCCAGAGGTTGTGTCTCTGCCTCTTCACCTCGAAGAAGTGAAGAAAGAGGTCAACCGAGGGTGCACAGCCCAGAAACCCGAAGAGAATGTCGAAGGCTTTGACAAAGGCCCAGCTGTTGGGATATAACTGGGCCGGAGCAACGTTGATCTCCGTCAGCAGTTCCTTCTCGAACCAGGAGAAGGGCAGGCGCACTCTAATGGTCTTGAACACCTCCTGGTAAAAGTAAAAGAAAGGGACCCCTTCGTTGGCCCGTTCGTCTCCACATACTGGCTCCCCTAGAGTGCAAGGGAGCACAGCGATGTCGTCGTCATGCCTCCTCGCGAAGGCCCGATGGTCATAGGAACACGAATCCCCTTTGTGCTCCCTTATGGCCCTGGTAGCGAGTAAGCATGAACACTTTTCAAGAAGTTCACTCGAAGCCCAAGGGTACAAGTCCTTGGGATTGACCCTGGAGGAAGCAGCATGAGAAGACATTCTTTAACAAGATCAGGGATTGTCAAGAGTGTAGGGACTGCCAGAAATGCAAGAGTTGAGCGAGGGAAGCGAATGCTGGAACAACCCTTCGTGAGAAAAGAAAGGGTGCAAGAAGGAAGGGTGCAAGAAGAAAGAACGTAAGTAGGTTATGAGGAGTGAGAAATGATGAGGATAGTTTCAGAGTTTGAAGAGTTAAATAAAGCGGTTAGAGCGCCAAACGACGCGAATGGATGCACCGCACGATTGATCCACGTGGCAGAAGATGAAAAGATGACCCTGGCACCGCTGGTTAAAATCAGAGAGCGTCGTATCAACAGAGTATCCAGTGGTACGATGCGCCGTCGAAAGTGGGTCAGGGGCACAGCAGGGGTCAGGACTCAGTGGAATGACTGAATGTCCCATCATCCATACAAGCAGCGCCACGTGGATCAAGTCGAATGACGGAACGTCCTGTCAGCCATACAAGAAGCGCCACGTGGATGGCACGGACAAAACCTTGAGCTCTTCGCTGTCATCAAGCGTCGACCAAGGCAAGAATCAAAGTCAATGTCGAAGTAAAGGTAACGCCCGAGGCGTCGCCCGGAAGGACGTGAAGGGCGACGCCAGCGCGAGACGTCGCGGGAGTCGCCAACCCAAATATCGACAAGGTCGCCTCCTCGATACCCACAGGTAGGAAAGACTGTGGAGGGAGACGAGATTGAAGGGGGCAGAGTTAGTTGCTGGCGTCGCCTCCCCGATACCCACGGGTAGGAAAGACCGTGGAGGGAGATGAGACCGCCAAACGCCGGCGAATCGCTGGCAGGGTGTTCCCCAATACCTATGGGAAGGAAAGACCATAGAGGGAACGACCCCCCCCCCCCCCAAGGCACTCGACGTTTTAGACACCCGGGGACGATACGGCGCTGCTGTAGCAGGCCTCTCCTTAGGCGTGGGCGCCGGGTGCTAAGGATCAAGGAAAGAACTGTTTCGGTGTTAGAGACACCCCGTGGACGATACGACGTCACTAGGTGAGCCTCTCCATGGGCGTGAGGGTTGGCACGTGACCTTTCCCGGGCATACAAGGCCGTCCAACGAAGTGAAAGAAACAGGCAAAACACAAATAAAATAACTGAAGCGCGCGAAGGCGAAGGATGAGAATAAAATCGCACAGGCAGAATTCTCTGTCGCGAGGACATGAGAGTAATTATAACAAAGTTCCAGAGTTGTATCAAGAGTGCAGATGATTCAAAGAATTACAAATTTATCAGAGAAGCTTAAAATAAGTGTAAAGAAATGAGCTGATGATCGGGGGGTGGCGGCTCAATTGTCTGTCTCTAAGGGCACGACCTTTCCATCAACAATGTGGTGAGTGGGATTGCAGCTGGAAATGTCTATCCCCGGATTCGTGCAGACTGCTTGGGCCAAAGCTTCTTGGAACCCCTCCTCGAAAGTACCCGTCATCTCCTGGATAAGGGCCTTTTTGTCCTTCTCTAGCTCCTCGATGGCGGCGTCCCCCGAGGCTACCTGCTTCTCCAAAGCCTCCTTTTCCACACGAAGCCGACTGACCTCGGCCTGTAGTTTGTCGTGGTCAGCTTGGAGAAGGCCCATAGCCTTGGCTTGGGAGGCCATTTCCCCCTCCATCCGCTCCATCTTGTCAGCCTGCTCACAGCAACGGTCCTTCAGGTCCTTTTGAACTTCTGCATCAGCTTTGACCAATTCCTGAAGGCTCGTTATCTGAACTTGGAGGGCGACTTCCCGAGTATAAAAGCCAGCCTGGAGCTCCAATGCCTCTGCCAGTTGCCTCTCAGTTTCTGCTTTGGACTCTTGCGCCTACTTCAGGGAGGTTTGGTAGTTTTCATTCTGGCATCCCAGGGTTTTCTTCTCCTCCTCCAGAGCAGTCACCCTTGTTTCCAAGGCCTGGAGAGTTTGGGTTTGTAAGGCAGCGTTCCTGGCCTGGGCGCGCCATTCAAGGGCCACCGCCAAGAACGCCCCCAAGTAGAAAGGCATGCCTTCCTTCCTGTCGGTGCCCTCTGGCAGAGTCCCGCCATTGAAGCCCCTCATTAGATGCATGATTGGAGGAGGGATGGCGATGAAATCGGGGGCGGCAGCGACGGGAGCAGGGGAAGCAATGGCTTCTGCCGGCGGCGGAGGCGGGGCAGATTCGGCGCCTTCGCCCCCTTCCTCTTGGAGTGTCGTGGGAGGAAGTGAGGTCGCACTTGGGGGGTTGTCCATGAAGGAGTTCCCTCCCTGGGGCGACGCCTCTACCAAAGGAGGAACCCGTGCAGATTTTCTTCTCTTGAAGGGTGCCATGCCTTCTGAGTCCTCATCATCTGATAGAATCTCCAAGACCTGTTTCCCTTTGTCAAGGGGGGTTGGAGCCGGTGACGAGGCTACGGCTAGGGGAACAGCGGCGATGGGTGGAGGAGAGCTGGGAGTCTGAAGTGCTGCGGGGCTATGTGGAGATGACGGAGGTGAACTAAGGGGAGCTTCGGCGGTGATCGGAGGAGGCGGTGACAGAGTTGGTGGGGGAACCGGATCGGCAGCAAGGGTGGAGGAGGCGCCCGCCTTGGCGGCGCGAGCCTCCTTCATTGCTTTCGCCAGCATCATTCTCTTAGAAGCGCCCATCACCGATCCTACATCAAAACAGACCAAACAGCAAAATTTAGGACCAAAGCAGCTATGCAAAATTACAATACACATGGAGGCGTGAGATGCAAGTAAAATGGCACAATATAAAACGAGTAGAATAGTTTGGGGGAACAAACGTCCGGTAGCAGGCTGTTCACAACAAGAAGGATGAGGGGAGAGTCCCCTTACCAAAGTAGGTGGTCAGGGCGTGAGCATTGTACTCGCTAGCAACAAGCTTCAAGGTATCAAAAACGATCCCCAACCCCGCCAAGGCTTTGCTTACCTCCCTGTCGGAGAGGGAGATAGCTCTTCCAGGGTTTTGGCCCTGAGCAGTTTAGGGCGCTCCGTCCAGTAAAGGGGGAAGCCATCCAAGGCTGTGGGATCGTGCTTGGCGCTGCACACCCTAAAGAACTTCCCTTTCCAGTTCTTGTAAGAATTTTGGAAGAGGGAAAGGAGGATCCTGCTCGCGATCCCGGAAAAGCTTACCCAGAAGCTTTTCCCCTGCTTTTTCACCTCAAAGAAATGCAGGAAGACGTCTACAGAAGGGAGGATACCCAGGTGTCCGCAAAGAATTTGAAAACCCCTCACGAATGCCCAGCTGTTGGGATGGAGCTGGGCGGGGGCGGTATTGATTTCAGTGAGGAGTTCCCGTTCAAAGGGGGTGAAGGGGAGACGCACTCCTACGCGTTTGAACACGGTCTGGTACATGAAGAAGAAGGGTTTCCCCTTTCTAGGTCTGTCATCCAAACAGACAGGTTCCCCAGGCCTGCCGGGACGAACGGATATGTGGGCGTCGTGTGTGCGGCAGAAAGCGTTAAAGTTGTACAAATGGGGATCCCCACGATGAGCTTCCAGGTCCTGGAAGGAAGTCAGGCTGGTACATTCGCTCAGGAGTTCGTCGGGGGCCCATGGGTAGAAGGCTTTGTAGTTGGACTTGGGGGTCTTGGGGGAGGAATCAGGCTCCGCGCTCGTGCGCGTCATGGTGTAAATAAATAGCTGGAGAAAGAAGAGAGGAAAAAGGGTTTAGCAAGTGTAGCCATGGCAGGAAGGGGAGTGAACCCCAGGAAACATCACCCACGCGAGAAAACCCAGAGAAGGAAGGAGAAGTGGAGGAACGCAATAATGCATGAATGACAACAGTCCCAGGCAGTTCAATAAATCATACAATGCGACGAAAGGGAAGGGTCGTGAGTGTTCGAAAATCATACCTTTGCTATCGAAGGGAAGATGGAAGAAGAGCACAGGAAGGGAAGAACAGCAATCGCGGAGAAAAGGGGTTTGAAGAAGACGAATAGTGCGAGGATACAGAGGGAATGAATGTAACAGTGGGGTGAGCGCGGGGCTTGGAGATAACTTAAACGTTACATTTCGTAACCCAAGAGGCGCTAACTAAGAGCCGTGGGATCGTGCCACGTGTCAAAGGATCAATTGCCCAAGGGAAACGCAAGGGTCTCTGGAGGCTGGCCGCGCGATGGGCCACGTGGCGCGCGATCAAGGGTAGCCCCAAAAGGTGTTATTATCACCATTTCAGAGGAGGTCCAATCAGTCAGTAAGAGCGCTCCTAGGGTTCAGAGAGCGTCACGTCAACAATTCGAGAATTGTTGAGTCAGCAGGGAATGACACGTCATCAGGATGGCACGTGGACGACGTGGGCGAGGCTTTAGTCTTTGCGCTGAAGACAAGTCTTCGGCTTAAGACTGGGGGGCTTGTGTACCGTCCCGTATCCGGGCGCTGACTAAGTCAAGGTCAAAGTCAACGACTGGAGAGTCAAAGTCAACGCAAGGCGTCGCCTAGGTGGAGAGACGCCAAGTGCCAGCATCGCCAAGAGGAAGCGTCGCCAGGACAAGGCGTCGCCTAGGTGATGACGTCGCCCAACCAGGGCGTCGACAGATCAAACAGTGCTAAAGCAAGGCAATCACGGTGTGGTTCCCCGATACCCATGGGTAGGAAAGACCATGGAGGGAGCGACGCCGTGGGAAGGCCTCAGGTCCCGATAGCCCGGGGCAGCGATAAAGAGAAGGAAAAGGTGGCTTCAAGGCCATAGTGATAACATCAGTGGAGGGCAGCCTGACTGGTGAAGTACCCCTGCCGCCCCAGAGACGCCTTGGGGACAGATACGACTCAAGAGGAAGGTCACGCCCAGGGCAGCCGGGTGCAGGGTACGAGAGGAAGGCAGATACGCTCTCAAAGTAAGTGACTAGATGATTGGGGGCATGAGTTGGCACCCAAAAAGTCACCCCTAGCGCAGTAGCACTCCCGAGCAGGAGGACTCACGCGTAGAAACGTCCCCAGATGGGCAGAAACGCCCCCAGATGGGGGCACGGCGTCGTGAGGACCTCCACGTGTACGACAGCCATGCCAGAATAGAAACACCCTTTAGTCAGGTGCCAGGTAATTAAAGTCATTCAATACAGTTTCCCTTTCGAGCATTCAGGTGTTATAATGACTCCCAAGCATTTCAACGTCTTAAATGCGCTACGTTTTCTAATTAAATACGCTGATTGAGTGCGTTACATTTGTAATTAAAGGCGCTTTAAATGCTTGGGTAGTTTAAATAGCGCGGAGAATGTTGGAAACAGGGTTCGAACTTTTGGCAGATTTACCAGAACTCTCTAGTTGCTTGCTCGTGCTTCAAGGTTACGTACAAGTGACTGGGGAATATCTCTGCCTGAGGGAGAGAACACACACACAATACACAGTCCATTTTACCACCTTCAGAGTGCCATACGCGGTGCTCAGAGACGTAGGTGAACAGTTTTGGTGTTTCTTGCTGGCTGACTTGAGCGTCGGAGTGCAAACGGCCGCTAGGGCGCCTCTTTGTCCTCTTTTTTGTAGGATTCCACAGGTAACCAGTGGGAAGGAGACCCTAGCTGACGGTTGAGGTCGCGCACGAAGACGTCCCGGTCAACCGGACGGAAGAAGATCTTTCGGGCTAAACTCACGCTTAAGTAGCTCCGAGGTGTTCAAAGGGGTAGAGAGCCCAGAGAGAAGCTCGAATACGCCTCGCTCCTGAGGGGAAAGATCCTCAAGACTCCGGGATCTCTGAAGGTTTGGCTTCTCTGTCCAATATAAGGGAAACCCATCTAGAAGAGTGGGCTCCCTCCGATTGCTGCGAACTTTGAAGAAGTTCTTCTTGAACCGCTTGTATGATTGCTGGAAGAGTGTTAAGAACACCCTCCCAGCCGCACCACTGAAGCTGACCCACAACTTTTTCCCTGGATCTTTAACCTCGAAGAAGTAAAGGAAGATGTCTACAGACGGTGTGAGGCCGAGGCTGCAACAAAGAATGGCAAAGGCCCTCACGAACGCCCAACTGTTGGGGTGTAGTTGGGCGGGGGAAACATTCACCTCGATCAGAAGCGTGCGCTCAGAAGGGGTAAAGGGTAACCGAAGCCCCAGTCTTCGAAAGAGGGTGGAATAAATGAAGCAGAAAGGGCTTTCAAGGTCAAAAGCTTCGTTAGAGCATACTGGCTCACCCTCACGACAAGCCACCATCTGCACATACTTATCGTGGTCTTTGCCAAAGACACACGATGGATGGCATGATTGCTTCTTCCTATGGGTTGCTATGCTCTTAAGGGTTGTAAAGGTGCACGTTTCCTCTAAAAGGTTCACCGGCGCCCAGCGGTATAGAGACTTATAGAACGAGGCAGGAGGGAGACGGACTGGTGAAGAAGATGGAACAGAGGGCGACGATGAGGTTGAAGTGGAATTACAGCCTGAGGGAGAAGCCGATTCAGGAACTCGTTCGGCTCGTTTGGTCATCTTGGATAAGAAAGCTAAAAAGAAGAAGAAAAAAAGAAACTTTAGAAGGTTGAAAGTGGCTTAACTCGACAAAACCAGAGAAGCCCAGGAAACAGAGACTCGAAACATGAATAGTAGAAATGAATGTGCAGAGAAATGCGGAAATCATAAATAGTCCCAGGCAGATATGAGCATATTACAAGTAGTGAAATCATAAATAGTGAAATGATCGTGAACAAAATCATACCTTTCGAGTGTTGAGGTTCGAGGGTTTTGTATTTCGAAGAAAGAGAAGAAAGCGTTTTTTCGCAAATGCCAAGTGAAGATTCGGGTAAGTAAAAGTGATGAAACAGTGGTGAAGGAGAAAAGGTTAAAGTGTTTAAACAGTGCACGAAGAAGTTCGAGCACCAACAAGTCTTAGCCCTCGATCCCGACACGTGTACGTTGATTGACGAAGAAATGATGAGATGTCACTTCGGTGTACTGTTCACGCCCGTCACCCAGCACCACGTAGGTCGCCCAGCGCGATCACTTAGTCTCTTCACTGACACAAGTTACAGATCGAGACTGGGGCCTTGTGTCTCGACCAGTCGTCGGTCACCAACCCAGAGATTGACCTCAGACATCTTGCACCAATGCTTGGTGAGGAAAGGGGGCCACGTGAGATGGGCCCTAGAGACACCTACCAGGGAATTGGTTAGTCTTTGGGATTTGTACCGTAAGCCCCAATGTGGGAGATCGAGATCGAACCTCACCAGTAAAGGGAGAAGATCGGACATCGGTCCTCTGAACATTGTAGAAGGCCACGAAAGGTGAGCCTAGAGATTTATTAAGATAACAAGTTAAAGAAAAGAGATATGTGGGAAGCCTAAGTCACGAGGGATCCCATCCACGTGTTGTGTATGACGCATGAAGGCGCAACACGTGAGGATAATCCTGGGAGGCGTTAAAGCCCATTGGGGTTAGGGTTTCGAGTGAAAGTTGCATGCATGGCACGTGAATATTTAGGGCACCCACAAAGCAGATGGCGCTAGAGAATAGGTGCACAAGTTGGTACCCAAGCGGCCACTCTGGTGATTCGTTGCACTCTAATTAAGGGAGGTTCATGCGCCATATATGTTAAGATTACATAAATAGCAGCGCAGGGACATTTTCCAAGGAACCCTGGATAAGGGTAACAACACAAAGATAAACCCTAGTTTCAGCCTATATAAAGGGTGCAAAGAACCCTAGTAAGGTACGTAGTTTCTAAGACTGAAGCTAATATACACACTTGGTGTTTCTTTGCCCTAATACTGACTTGAACGTTGGAGTGCAAACGGCCGCTAGGGCGCCCCTTTGTCTTTTGCAGGTGAGAGGTTTCTTGATCAAGAAGGTACGTTTCTCGGACAAGACTGAAGGGCGACAGGAGTCGTTAGAGTCAACCTGCGAAGCAAGTCATCCGACAGGAACAACGACCATCAACACTTATCTTGGAGGAAAACCACACTCCAAGTGGTGTGATCCATTCTCAATCCATCACATAAGCTTTTCCTTCCTTCATCTCTTCCATTTTTCCTTTACTCCAATTTATCTTTGTGTTCTTATGGGTGAGGTTGCAACAACCAAAATAGCATTAGCCCAAAAAGGCTTGAAATGGTACAAACAAGACAACCAAGAGGAAGGTGGTGGAAGTGACCATAGCTCTCAAAGGGGGGTTGTCATGAGTGACCATAGCTCTCAAAGGTCTAAGTCCCATACCTCTCCAAGAGACTTGTTAGTGATAAGGCGCATGCTTGGTAAAATTCAAAAACCTTTTTATGAAAATAAAAGGGAGAACATTTTTCACACAAGGTGCCTTATCAATAACAAATTGTGTTCCTTAATTGTGGATGGGGGTAGTTGCACAAATGTGGTAAGTACAATAGTGGTGGAAAAGGTTGGGTTATCCACAATCTCTCATACAAAGCCCTAAAATCTCCAATGGCTTAGTAAAGAGGGGAAATCATTGTTAATAAACAAGTCCTCATAACTTTTGCTATAGGAAAATATAAAGATGAGGTTTTATGTGATGTTGTGCAATTGGAAGCAACACATATTCTTCTAGGAAGGCCTTGGCAATATGATAGACAAGTTCTACATGATGGCCTAACTAATCACAGTTCTTTTAAGTTCCAAGGGCACAAGGTTATTTTAAAACTCCTCTCTCCCAAAGAAGTTCATGAGAACCAAATAAAAATGAAAAACAAAAAGAGAAAATAAAAAAGAGAAAGAAAGCAAAGATAAATCGAGTCACAAAATATCATCTTACACAACTAAATCAATCACGTTGACACATGCCATGCTACAAACTGCACCTCCAAGGTGTCTTTCTTGTTTATCTTTTTCATTACCAAATAAATCCAATTACTTCACATCTTGGACTAAAAAATTTGGGATGAACATCAAACACCTCCTAAGAATTCTCACCTTTTGAGAGGATTTTTTTCACCTAGTCCTTTCATCCCCAAATATTATTTCTCAACATGGCTTGTAAGAAGAGCTTACCCTTTTGAACTCCACAAGCTCAAAGAACATAACTTTGTTTCACATCCCACACCCTACATTATCTTATACGTGAACAAACTAACTATGTTGTTTGTAGGAGTTCTAAATTCGAGGTCGAATTCACTCAAACCTGGGGGCATGATACAATCCAAGCCAACAAGGAGATGACGAAGGAAGCACATTACCATTCACACCATGAAAAGTCATCTCAACAATCAAGTGAAGACCTCACCAAGGATCTAGCAGACCTCACCAGAGGGAGAAATGGACAAAAACCACAGCATCTAATGTTCTTCCTGCTAGTCTTCTTAAGAATTAAACAAGTTCTAAATAAATTGGGCTCACTCTAGAGGTCCAAATAGCAAGATAGGCTAGAGTAGGTTCATATAGCATAATAAGGGAGGTGTGCTTATCACTTTAGCTTGTTTTTTACCTAGTTTCTAGAAGAACAAGCCTAAGGTGTGGTTTTGACATAGTCAAACCCTAAAGGTAGCCCCAGTTTTAGGTTTCCCATCCTACCCTTGCTTCTTATTTTCCAAGGCACCATCTCCTATAAATAGGGTTCCATACTCCTTGTGCTTTAGATGTTGAATTTGAATAGAAAAGTTACTCTGGACAATTTATGTGAGGTGTTTGTGAGGCTTGTTTCCTCTTAGCATTAGGTCTCATCTTGAGTGATTTGAGAGCTCTCAAGTGGCGGCCATCAACACTTATCTTGGAGGAAAACCACACTCCAAGTGGCGTGATCCATTCTCAATGCATCACATAAGATTTTTTTTCTTTCATCTCTTCCATTTTTCCATTACTGTAATTTATATTTGTGTTCTTATGTTCTTATTTTCATCCATTGTCAATTCAGTTTCTACCATGCTTTTATGTTTCCTTTCATGTTCATTTAATTTCTTCCCTTCATCATCAATCACCATATACTTGTATTTTTCCTTTGCCCTCTAAAAGCGAACCTTCACACTTACTTAACCACTTGGTTAAGTTCGTGTCCAGTGGGGATCTTCTTTGGGTTCTCACCATATAATTGATAAAATTTCAATCCTAAGTAAAGTGTCTTATCTAAAATGCAATCATCTAAAATGAACTCACCTCAATATGTAACAAATCCTTCATATTTAAGGTGTAGATCCATAAAATTATTCTTGTCCTCAGTCATGTGCTTTAGGCAACCATTATCCAAATACCAGAGGTGTTATTTGGCATTCAAAGATTCTTGCAAAACAATTTATGGAACAAGATGATATGAGTTGATTTTAGATTTTTCCATTTTATGGGTGAGATTTTGTTTAGAATTTGGATTTTTAGCAAATATAAGCTGAGACCTAGGGAAGATCCCCACTGGACACGAACGTAACCAAGTGGTTAAGTAAGTGTGAATGTTCACTTTCAAAGGTAATAGGAAAAACACATTATTTGCTAAAGATGACGCATATTGCGGAATTGAAAGACATAAAAGAAACAAATATGATCAAGGAAGCCAAATTGAAATTGGAAGTACAAAACAAGAACATAAACACAAAGAACAAAGGTGTAATGGAAAATGGAAGAAGAGATGAAGGAAAGAAAGCTTATGGTGGTGGACAAGAGAAGAACACGCCACTTGGAGTGTGGATTCACCAAGATAAGTGTGAAGGGTTGCCACTTGAAGAGCTCTCAACTCTCACAAGATAAGACCTAAGCTAAGAGAACATAAGTCTCACACAAATTGTGCAGATTTTTCCTTCTTTATCAAAATTCAACATGAAAATACATGGAGTAAGGCACCCTATTTATAGGAATGTATGCCTTGGAAAATAAGATGAGCAAGGATAGGATGGTAAATGTGTGAATGACTGCCTTTAAGGTTTGACTAAGTCAAAACCACACATTAGGCTTGTTCTTCTAGAAGCTAGGTCAACTTTCCTTCCTAAAGGGCTAGGAACAAGCTAAAATGATAACTACACCCCCTATTATGCTAAAGGCAACTATTCTAGCCTATCTTGCTATTTGGACCCCTAAAGTGAGCCCAAATTATTTACAACAAGTTTTATTTTTAAAAAGACCAGAAGAAAGAAAATTTTGTGTTCTAGTCTATGCCCACTCCTTCTTCTGATGAGATCCACAAGATCTTTGGTGGTGTATTAACTTGATTGTTGAGATAACTGCTCATAATGCGAATGGTCTCTTAAGGCCTTGGTCCATCTCCTTGTTTACTTAATTGTATCATAAGATTGGTCTCTTTATTAATTTGGTTTCAGTGTTGTTAATTAAACTCTCAGGCATCCACTTAACAAGACCCTTTAGCAAATCATACTTTCTAATTCTGAAGCATCAAACAGCACGACCTTTTTTTAAACATTAGAAGCAAATTACAACATGTTTATACATTGGTTTCTTATAGTCCAAACAAGGTTTTCCAAAAACACAGTTTTGAGAACCAATAACAACTTCCATATTTGACTTCCTTCTCGAGAATTTGTCCAAGGTTTTTACAAGTTAATAATAAATCTTCTTTTGGAGAGAGTCACAAATTTTGCAATTCTTTAAGTCAACAGATTTACATGAAAAGCTTTTATAAATGATTTCTATATTTTCAAAATCATTTTTGGTGTTGTTTAAATCTTTCTCTAAAGACTTGACTTTATTTTCCAACCAGCTGTTTAAACCTTTCAACCGATTCTTTAATAGAGCCAACATGTTAGCTTCTTCATGTATTTCTTTACAAGCATCAAGCAATTGAATATAATTTTCAAAAAATTTAGAGGAGTTAAAGCTTACATTACTCGTGTCAGAAGCATCTTTAGCCATTAAGAACATATTTGCCTCTACATCATCCCTTGATGTTGAGCTTGAGGAAAAGTCGTCATTGTCTTGCCATGCAATGTATGTTCTTCTAGATGTCCCTCTTTTCTCCTATTTTCTTTGCTAACAAAATTTGGACATTCAGTTTTGATATGTCCTTTCTTCCATAACCTAAACAAGTATAATTTGAAGAATTAAAATCAATTGACTTCTTTGGATTATGAGAGTCTTTATATCATTCACGTCACTGGATTCTTAATTTGTTTTTTGGACAACAGATTTCAAGGCAATCTCTTTGACTTGCTTTTCTTTAGTTTATTGCTCATTCAATTTGTTCATTTCTAGCTCATGCTCCATGAGTTTTCCAAATAGTGATGCAATATGGTCAAGGTTGTTAAATCTTTTTACTCAGAGATGAGAATGATCTTTGGTTTCCTTAACTGGTCCAAGCATTTGAGGAATTTGAAGTTCCGTTCCTCTCCAAGATTTTTCCAAGACCAATGAGATGATTTACTATGTAAGTAAATATTTTGTCCACCTCTGTTATGGTTTCTCCTTTCAACATTCTGAACAACTCGTACTCTTGAATCAAGACACGCTTCCTTGCACTTTTCACATCATTAGTTCCTTCACGAGTCATGATGGCAAATTTCATGAAGGTCTTCTTGAATCATGTAAGAAAATGGTGCGGAAGCAATGGATGTGTGTGTGCAAGATCCTCCTAAGAGTGGTGTTGATCTTGAAGGTGCATGATGTGTATGAACATTGGGAGGTTCGGCCAGCCCAAGGAGAGGTGAAGGATGTGAAGTTTAGAGCCTAGAGTTCTAGGGAGAAGCAAAGCTTGGCACAAAATGGCAGCATAACTTTACTCACCATAAACTTGAAAATACAAGGTGTAGGCTCCTCCTTTTTATAGGCTAAGGAGGACCATAATGCAACCCTAATGCTAGCCAAATGAAATGTAAATGTGAAGCACATGGGTGCACATGGCACATGGGTGCACAAATGAGCACATGGGGAGGGGTGTGTCTAGTTTTTATGCTCACCCCCTCCATGGGCTTTCTACACTGGCCTTGGTAAATTTAGAGGTTTTTTTAGAAACTATAAGTTTACCTAGGTTGGTGTTTTAGGTGCCAAAATTAATTCTTAGAAAATTACAAATAAAGTTCCTATGCTAATTTTGACAAGAAATTAAAGTCTACTCTACACTAGAGTTTATGGCATTTGAACATGTAAAAGAACGTCTTCTTGGATCCTCTTGGCCATAACTCTATGGTTGGCCCAAATCTACCCTTTGGTGGGCTTGTAAGTGGGCTTGTGCTTGGGCCTCTTCCATCATCCCTTCCCTCTTGGAAAGGATTTGTCCTCAAATCCATTGCTTCTTCTTCTTCATGGCTAGGGGAATGGATGTGGCTGGATGGTGTCCATCATCTCCTTCTCCTTGAGAAGATCTATCCTCAAATCTAGAGATTTGATCTCGGATAGCAGCCTCTTGCTTCTTCAACTATGCTTGCCCTCCCGGATCAAACGTCCACCTAGGGGAATTATCAAATAAAGCAAATGAGTTAGTTGAAGCAGTTATATACAAATCAATTTTATGAAGTTGCCATTTTTGTTTTTCTTTTGTTTTTGGCAACTTTTTACAATATTTCTCTTTTGATGGTTGCATGTGTTCTCTAATCCTCTCATGCTTTGTAAAATTTTCAATAGTGGTTACTTGTTCCTTAGGCATAATTCCTTTAGGAAGTGGTAACAACGCAAAAAGAGAAAGAGGACTATGTTCACATACAACTTCAAATGTAGAAATATTAGTAGTCTTGTGGACTACTCTATTGTATGCATGCTCAATAGAAAAAGGATACTCATCCCAAGAATTGTGGTTGTCTTTCATGATTTCTTTAGGCATAGTAACAAGAGCTATGTTTTCAATTTTATTTTGACCATTCTTTTGAGGATGATAAGAATTTGAAAAGGACAACTTAGTTGCAAGTTTTTCCAAGAGAATCCTCAAATGATGGTTTTCAAATTTTGGAGCTCTATCCAACACTAAGTTTGAAGAGAAATCATGAAGACTTGTCACTTCTTTAAGGAAGAGTTTATCCATGTCCATGAAAATGGAATCAAAACCTTTTGTTGTCCTAGGAAGATCTAATATGAAATTTAGGCTTATGTCTAGTCCATGAGGACTTTATGTACTCTTCTGCCCACAGTCACGACCGAGATCACTATTGGACCATCCTCATGTGGGACTACATCTCTCAAGTCAGCCTTAATGAAGCAGTGTTCGGGTTCGGCCGGTTGATCATGCTCTCGCGCCTCTACCGTCATCACCTCCCTCGCGCACCTCCTACATTGAGAGACGGTGCATTCTTCTCCTGAAAAACCTATCGAGATAGTATTAATCTCGCCGTGAACAGGCACCTCGTGCCTTTCGTCTGCCAATTGGATCTCATCATTTGGCCTCTCCTAGCTTCCTTCTAGGTATTCCTTGAGGAACCCATCCTTCACCAGCCCTACAAATTGGTAGCCGAATGGTATGCAGTGCTCCACATCATCCTCAAAGGCTTGGTGGAAATCACACCAAATCTCCTTGCATGGCCCCAAGTTCTTATCAGATTTCGGGGGGAATCTCAGTTGGTCTGCCATACCTGGCATAACTAGCAGTTCCTTATAAGACATTTTGAACTTGGGTCGGAAAAGCAAGTCTTCCTTTGCCTTCGACCTAGCTTGGCTCTTTCTCGGCGCCTAAGGTGCTTACCGGGTGTGTAACCTTTTTTCGGTCACAGCCTCATGCACTCTCATTGGTTGGGCTCGACCACCCTCTCTAGGTTTGACCTTTCCTATGTACAATCTCTCGTGCTTTATTGTCACAACTTCTTTCGCGGTGATGTGGGCAACAACTTATCATCAGATCTCCCCAAAAGTCCTTGTCCGGTTTCTGATCAATGAGTCACTAAAGGGCCCTGACATGATCCCCTGCCCGAAGGCATGAACCATCAAAGCCTCATCCTGAGTCTGGAGTTTTACCACGAACGCTCCAAACCTGTTCAAGAAGTCTTCAAGGGTTCTCCCTGCATTTGTTTCACCCTAAAGAGGTCGAAAGGGACAGACGGTTGAGCTCGGTTGACGATGAACTGCTCATTGAACAAAGCAGAAAACTGATCGAAAGAAGTGATGTGGCCATCTGGGAGGCCAACGAACGACTGTAGCATTGTGCCTGTGAACGTGCCTATGAACAACTTGCAGTGCATGCCATCTATTCCTCCCAGGATGATCATCAGAGCGTTGAATGCTATGAGATGGGCCTCCGGGTCTTCTGTACCTATAAAGAAAATCTTGGGCATCATGAAACTAGTCGGCACGATGACATCCATGATCGCCTGTGAAAACGGCATGGGGCGAGCCCTTTCCTCAACCGTCAGGCTTCACTCTTTCATGGAGAGTTCTCCCAGTCGTTGCAGGTCCCTACGCAATTCTTCGTTGTCTTTGCATAGTTCCTCGTTGCTTGCTCGTGACACGTCTAGCTTTGCCCTGAACTGGTCTTGCCTAAGTACCTGTTCGGCTCAAACCTCCGCCATGAGCCTCTCCTGATCAACCCTGGATGCCGCCACTATTTCTTGAAGGGTGCTAGCGGTCCCCATGAGCTGTTGTAGAGTGGGACCTGGTTTTATCGGGCCCCACGGTGGGCGCCAAATGTTCTTGTTGGTTGACCTAATCGTCAGTCGACTCCAATCCCAAGCTCTAGCTCCGTCTATCTCTGTTGGAATATGTTCTTCCCTTTAGACGTTGAAAAGCGGCTCCATTGAGACAGAGGGTGATGGAAGAGGGTCAAGCACAACCTCATATAAAAAGACAAGAGCCAAGACGTGAGCATCCAAAGCCAAACCAAGAGCGTCTAGGCCAAAGGAAGGAGCGTTTAGGCCAAAGTGAAGAGCGTCTAGCACAAGGTAGAGAGCGTCTAAAGGGAGAGCGTCTAGAAGGAAGGGTAGAACGTCTAGGACCTATTACTAGGTCCATCACCAAGCTATGGATGAGATACTTGGGCCAAGCTATGGATGGGAGAAGAAGCAACTTGTATATGCTACATGAAGGCCCATTACGGATAGCTTAGTATTAGTTGTGGTGTAAATAGCATAAACTTGATTCCATGAGACTTGACCTAGATTTGCTAAAGATTTGGCCACTTTCTAGAAGGATTCTGCACATGGCCATGTGCTCCATGTGATGTAAATTTGCATTTCATTTTGATTATCATTAGGGTTGCATTATGGTCCTCCTTATCCTATAAAAGGAGGAGCCTACACCTTGTATTTTCAAGATTGAATAGAGTATTGTTATGCTGCCAATTTAGTGCCATACATTACTCCTTGCCTAGCTTCTAGGTTTTAATCTTCATTTCACCACCTTCAAAGGGGCTGGCCGAACCTCCCCATTTCCACACTCTTCATGCACCTTCAAGGTCACCACACCTCTTAGGAGGACCTTGTTCATCTCTTCCATTAAGCTTCCGCACCATCTTCAACAAACATCCAAGAAGAGCTCATAGGAAATCCATCATTTGGTATCATGAGCTATGGTTCTTCAAAGATGAGTATCTCTTTGTCATTTTCTTTTTGAGTTCTTCTTATTTCCTAGTTGTTCATATTGTTTCCATATTGTCTTGCTGTTTTAATTTTCGTTTTGAATTGGTGTGTTGTTTGGAATTTCCAATCGGTGCATCTTGTTCAATTGTTCTTTTAGCAATCTTTGTGCAATTTTTGGTAGGATTTCATATAGTTTGTGTTGCTGTTTTTATTTTAGGTATTTGAGTCGTTTTTGAAATTTTAATTGGTTCATATTGTGTTCATTTGAGTCTTTTAATTTCTGAATCTATTTGTGTTTTGTCTAGCCATGTTTCTTCCAAAAATGTCATCAAATCCTAGTAGTACTTTTTTTTGGCTTATTTGTTTCTTGTTTTTGGTATAAATGCTTGATCTGAATCTGCTGTGTTTTTTATCCTTTGGTGCTTTTTATTTTTAGCTTGAGTTCATATTTGTGTTTAGATCTACACAAATTCCATTTCACCAATTCCTTTGTGTTTTTCTTTTGGTATATCTTGCTGTTTTTTTCCAGATTTACAGAATCCCCTGTTTTGCATAACTCTGTGCTGGCTGTTTTGCTTAAGAAAATTATTTTCCCTCATAAGAAAATTCTGATCCTCTGGATTTTGCAAGATTGAGGTGTTAGAGAAAAGGCAAAAAAAGAATCAGTTCAAAAAACAAATATAAAAAAAATGATAAATATTATAAAAACAGTGTGCAATCCTGACGCTACAACTGGCGTAACTGAGCACTGATTTTAGAAAATTTATTAAAAACAAATGCTGCATGCGTTTGGAGTGAAACCAACGCCAGAATTTTTTTAAGATCTTGATTTGTTTGCATATAAATTTTCAGAATCAAATATTAAAAGGCCAGCTCAGTATAAATCAGTGAAAATCACGCTCTCTGGACCACAACAATTATTTCAGTGGTGCTGTTTTTGATTTTGAAATCAAATCTAGTGCTATTCTATAGGTTCCATTTTGTGTGCCATCCTTTCTTTGAGTACCTATTTATTTTCTTGTCTAATTTCATTGGAACTCTTTCTAGTTGTCACATTTAATTCCATTTGTGTGGTACTGTTTTTCAAATTAATTTGTTTCTTGCTTTAATTCTTTGACCTCTAAGCTTGGTGGTGGATTAATTATCAATTGGTGCTTGATTGAGTGGGAATTGACTTGAGGAGAGTCTAGTTTCCTTAATAGGTGCTGGATTGAAGAATTAATTACCTAATTCCAAGAGGAACAAAGGCAAGGGGCAGAAACAAACACCTTCTAAATACACCACATATATTGGAAGGCCCAACCAAGAAGAGACAACAAAAAGAAGTGCAAATAGAAAAATCAACAAAAGGGAGTTCATCTAATTTCTTTCAACTTAACTCTTGTTAATTACTTGTTTAATTACGCAATTAGACGGTGAGTGTGTTTTCAAGGGCTCTAAGTGTCCAAGAAGCCTCACCTAGGGCCGATTAGTTTAGAACTTTCTAGCTTAGCAATTGTTAATTGTTTTGTTAATTGCTTTTGTTTAGTCTTGTTTAAAGCTTTGATTATTTGTTTTGTTTGTTAAATAGTTTGCATTGTTTTCTTGCATTCAAAATTTGATTTCTACATCCTCATTGTGTTTCAAGTGATTTACCTAAAGAAAGATTTGTGTGAAGGTCTTGAGGGATAGTTTTTGGCTAAGGCAAAGACTTGGTATTTAAGTAGTCCATTGTGACTCACCTCTCTTACCTGGAAAACTACCTTCATTAGCTTCCCTCCTCTTTCTTAATAGTAAAACATTTGTAAACACAAAGCTTTAGTCATGTCTTCTCACTCCTCTAAATCTCTTAAAAGTGAGGTGAAATCCTTGAAATCTCTTTTGAAACAACTTTCCAAGGATATGCAATCAATTTCATCTAAACAATTGGAGAATGAGGTTAAAACTAATGAATTGACTAAAGCAAAGGATGAGAAGTCTCACATTTTAAAAAAATTACCTTCTCATGCATCTATCTCTAAAGATAATGATTCTTTCGGAGTTGTTTGTTGGTCTCTTGAGCTTGAAGAAGGTCGTCAGCCACCTTCTTGGATTCTGTTTGAGCTTGAGCCAACTCGGCAGCCATCTTCACCTTCTCTTTGTTTGCCTCGGAGAGATCAGCCATGGCGTCGTCTCTTGCTTTCTCTACTTGCCCAAGTAGCTTCTCGCGGTCGATCGACCTTCGCTCCAGCTTTTGTACCTTATCGGCATTGGCTTGAATTTGAGCCTCCAGGTCGCTCGCCTTGGTACGTAGAGGCACGATTCTGCTTTCAAGTTCAACTTTTTCTTGGGCAAGTTCATGGACCTTGCGGCGAAGGTCGACAGCTTCCTTGCGCGCAAGCCTAAGCTCGGTGTTTAGGGCATCCTCCACTCGAGAATGTTCCATTTCCGCGAGCGTTAGGCTGAATGACACCTTCTCCACCTCGACCTTCATTGTGCTGTTCTCGGTCTTGAGGTTGTAGATGTCATCCTGTAGCCGCCTGGTGGAGCTCTCCACAGCTCTCGTTATGATTGATGGGATATCCTCTGCAATGGTTTTGAGTTTAGCAGTCAGAGGTTCCCACATCCTCGTGACCTCGAGGGAAAGATTTGCAGCTTGGAGAGGCGCCAGGGGGGCTTGTTGAGGGTTCTCGTCGCCGCCTTCCTTAACAATATTTTCGGTGGTTGCTTCTTGGCGCGGCGACGCAATCGGGGACTCGGTGATTAGGATTGGAGAGGTGTGAGCGACCTCATCCCCGATTGGAATGATTCCTGCAGCTGAAGTGTTGGAAGGAGGGCCCCCTCCTGCTGATATATGTGGTGTAGAGGCGCTCGGGGGGTCCTCTAAGAAGTTTGGCTCCGGGGCCTCAGTTGCAGGTGGCGCGGTGGCCAATGGAACTGCTTGGACTGGTGGTGAAGGAGCTCGTGGCGTTGGCGATAGGGGAGGAGGGGCAGGTGTTGACGGTGGTGTTGAAGCTGGAAGAGGGGGTGGGGCAGGTGGAGAAGGTGGTGCCACCCTTGTCCTCTTTGTAACGAGGCCATCCTCAGTGACCTCGTCGTCCTCTTCCTCATCCTCTTGGACAACTTGGGGGGCCTTCCGCTTTGGCCTCTTAAGGACCAGTTTCTTTCGTTGGGTGGGCGCCTTAGGTGGTGATCGCCCCTGGATGATGGCCTTCTCGACCGCTGAGTTGGGAACCGTCTGGGAGCCGGTCGCCAACCCGTGGTTGCGGGCGAGCGCCTTTAAATCGGCGAGCATGTTCTTACCCAACATGGTGTCTACATGAAATGAAAGTGCATAAGTTAGCTCAAAGGAGAATGGAGTAAGTGTACAAGGCAATGAAACAGCAAAAGCAGGCATATGCAGAAAAGATAAAACCAAAGTCTTGTGTGTATTGCACAAGACGCCCAGAAACAATATCAGAAGCAATGTCAATACAAAGATGTAGCGTCCTAACCTATTTGAAATTCCAACTGGTCCTCAAAGAACTCGAAGGAAATCAGGGTGGGGGTCAAGAATGTTATGTGGGCATCTGCCACCCTCTTCCAGAAGAGACAAAGGTCTCTGTCCAAAGCTCCCATGCTATCAGGACTTCTGGGCCTCCTGAAGCAGCTCTTGGACTCCTTTTTCCCCTTGTCCACCCAGTACAAGGGGAAACCGTCGAGAAGGGAAGGGTCTTTGTCGTTTGCGCGAACCTGGATGAACTTCCCCTTCCAATCCTTGTACGACTGCTGGAAGATGGTGAAAATGGATCTCCCAGCAATGGCGTTCAGGCTGACCCACAGGCGATCTCCTGGGTGCTTGGCCTCAAACAGGAATAAAAACACGTCCACTGACGCAGGCAACCCCAGGTGGGCGCACGTTACCTCAAAAGCTCGGACAAACGCCCAGCTGTTGGGGTGAAGCTGGGCGGCAGCGATGTTGAGCTCGGTTAAGAGTTCCCTCTCAAATCGAGTGAGAGGGAACCTGAGTTTAACCTTCTTGAAGAGAGTTGTGTAAATGAAGCAGAAGGGCCCGTCGGCGCTCACTTTATCATCGACGCACACTGGCAGAGTGGCTGGGCAAGGCAGCACCATCATTCTCTCATCGTGCTCCTTGTGGAATGATTGGTGGGCCTCGTCCCCATTGGTCAATCGCAGAACCGCTCCCGCGGTGTTCACCGACGACGTTTCCTTTAAGAGGGTTGAGTTAGCCCATGAGTATAACGTCTTGAAGTCTGGCAGTGGGGTGGGGGCTCCTCCAGCGTTTGGTGGAGTCGCCTGGGCCAGAGTGGTTTGAGAAGGCGCGGGCCTCACAGCCTGCAAAGAGGGAGCACCACGAACTTGCGTAGAGTCGTGTGCTTGTGAAGGGGGGTTTCGCGCTGACGGAGGGGGGTTCGGGGTGATCTTCGTGCGAGTCATGGTAGCAACTGCAAACGAAGGAGGAAGGAAAAATAATCAGGAGGGTTACAAAGGCTGACTCAATCGTGAATGGAAGGTGAAAGACGAACGAATGTGAGTTCGTTGCGACAATCGGCAAAGCCCTAAGTCACGCAGAAGGAGAAATGGAAAAACAGCCACAGCGTATGCACCAGACAGTTACAGGATGATGCAAATCGGTGAAAATGCAAGAAAACCCAGCAGATGAAGGAAAGTAGTTACCTTTCGATGATCGGGAGAATGTTAAAGGGAGGTGGTGATCTAGAGCGTCGAGGAACGTCGAGAGCTTTCGCAGAAAGGAATGAGAGCGTATGCAAGTGTGAAGAAAGTGATGGAACAGTAGGAGCGTAAGGGGTTTAAGGGTTTTTCGAACGGTTTTGGGAAGCGCTAATGGCAGATGAAGATGGCCGTTGATGAGAGCCACGTGTCGAACGATGCGCGAAGAGTTTGGTGGAGCGTCAAAGCAGCAGAAAGTACTACCGCTTGGAATTCTGCGCCCATGCCACGTAGACCGGTGTTAACGAAGGCTTTTTCAGTCTTTTCGCTAGACAAGTCTTCGCTTAAGACTGGGGGGCTTGTGTACCGCCCTGGTGGTCGGATGCGATGACGTGGCATCCTGTTACAGTGTAGGCGTGTTGACAAGGCGCCAGGTTGACAGTTGGGAAGGAAGTCGGGAGGCACGTGTAGTCGCCGATAGTTAAGTTGGCGTGTTCCGATCTCCAGCCTACCAGAATAGGCGATCGCCAGGTTGAGGACGAAGTCGCCAGATGCAGACTCAGGCGACCAGGCAGTCGGAGATCGCTAGAACAAGCACATCGCCGAAGTTAAAGGAGAAGCAGATTATGAAGGCGGCCGGCGAGACCACAGGGAAGGTGTATGAAGGCCCTACCTCGCCAGTTTCAGTAGAGATCGCACTCCTGAGTTAGCTATGCACTGGGCAGCACCATGCATAGGTAACTTAGCCAAAATGAGAGTAGAAGTAGCGCCAAGTCAGGGAGCCTCCAGATGATGGCACGTGTACAGTTGGATACGAGCCACGTGTCCTAGTCTGTAACTGCCAGGAGAGAGAAAACCACCAGGTATATAAGAGTTCCTAACAGATTTTCTAAGGTACGCACGTTCAGTTCATACACTTTACGCTTGCGAGTGATAGAGCTGTTTGAGAGAGAGATTTGCACGGTTCCAGTTCTTAGTATTTGGTGATACCGTCACTGACTTGAGCGTCGGAGTGCGATCGGCCGCAGCGGCGCCGTGTCGTTTCTTTGCAGGTTCTTGAGATAGATCCAGAGGAGGAACGGAAGTGGGAAGCGGCGCGCACGTCGATCCTTTGACGAGGCATTCTCCCGCGCTCCGGTCAACAGGCAGGATCAAAACAACTTTCCAAGGATATGCAATCAATTTCATCTAAACAATTGGAGAATGAGGTTAAAACTAATGAATTGACTAAAGCAAAGGATGAGAAGTCTCACATTTTAAAAAAATTACCTTCTCATGCATCTATCTCTAAAGATAATGATTCTTTTGGGGAGGGAAGCCTTAGAATAAATGATTATTATCAAGCACCCCCTAGAAGACATAGAAGAGATAGAAAAGAACAAGAAAACCCAAGAGAGGTTAGGGTAGACCAACCACATTTCCATGGGAAAGAAAATATAGAAGCTTGCCTAGATTGGGAAATGAGGGTAGAAAAATTGTTTGCTTCCCATAAAGAAAGAAAGGAAAGAAAAATACAAAAGAAAAGAGAGGAAGTCAAAATGGAAGCTAAAGAAAAAGAAAAAGAAAATCATGAGAAGACCCTTGTGAAACAAAAGGCGTGGGAGAAGAGTGTTCCTTTCCACAAGGTCATTCAACAAGGCAAGCACATTAAAAATACCCTTGAAAACATGCTTCTTGTTGAACAACCTAGCCTTACCTCTTGTAAAGGAACACTTGCAAGCATAAGCAAAAAAGAAGAGTCTTTAAAAGAAGCTTGCATAGATAAAGATTATGTAGATTATTTCTCATATGTGCTAGGATATCACCAAGTGAATGTCAAGTTATCTATAAGCATCTACTAAAACAAATTTTTATGTGAAGTAGTGCCTAAAGAAATTTGTCATGTCTTATTGAGACAACCATTGCAAAGTGTACAAATTCTCATAAACAATGGTTGTAACAACGAGACTATCTTTACACATAAGAGAAAAAGTCTTCATGAAGGAGAACTCATGGGTCAAATTAGAGTTGATAAAACTCTAGAGCTTTTAAAAGGAAAACTTTTGTCACCCATGAGAAAAGAGGTTCAAAGACATTACCTTAGGTACAATTCTTGTTTTCAAACTACACCTAAGGCAATGTCTCAAGAACTCTATACTCCTTCTTCACCTTTTGTAAATGATCCTTGGGAAGACACAAACTTCATATTAGAGCTTCCTAGGACAACAAAAGGTTTTGATTCGATTTTCATGGATAAACTCTTCTCTAGAGAAGTGCTACATCTTCATGGTTTATCCTCAAGCATAGTGTTGGATAGAGTTCCAAATTTCGCAAACCATGATTTGAGGATTCTCTTTGGAAAACTTGCAACTAAGTTGTACACTTTAAATTCTTATCATCCTCAAAGGTATGGTCAAAATACATTTGAAAATCTAGCTCTTTCTACTATGCCTAGAATAATCATAAAGGACAAACACAACTCTAGAGATGAGCATACATACCATAAAGTAGTTCACAAAACTACTTGTATTTCTACTTTTGAGGTTATATGTGGGCTAAATCATCTTTCCCCTTTTAAGTTGTTACCATCTCCTATAGGATTTATGCTTAAAGAGAAAGTAAACACAAATGAACATTTAAAAATGCATAAGATGATTACAGAACACGTACAACAATCAAAAGAGAAACATTGTCCAAAGTTGCCAAAACTAAAAGAAAAACAGAAATGGCAACATAGTAAAATTGATTTTCAAACTAACACCTATGCTTTATTTGATGATTTCTATAGGTGGACGTTTGATCCAGGAGGACAAGCTTTGGCGAAACAAGAGGCTGCTATTCGAGATCAAGTCTGTAGATCTGAGGATAAATCTTCTCAAGAAGGAGGAGATGATGGACACCATCCAGCCACATCCATCCCCCTAGTTGAAGAAAAAACGTTGGATTTGAGGACAAATCCTTTTCAAGAGGGAGGGGATGATGGAAGAGGGCCAAGCACAACCTCATATAAAAAGACAAGAGCCAAGACGTGAGCATCCAAAGCCAAACCAAGAGCGTCTAGGCCAAAGGAAGGAGCGTCTAGGCCAAAGTGAAGAGCGTCTAGCACAAGGTGGAAAGCGTCTAAAGGGAGAGCGTCTAGAAGGAAGGGTAGACCGTCTAGGACCTATTACTAGGTCCATGACCAAGCTACGGATGAGAGACTTGGGCCAAGATATGGATGGGAGAAGAAGCAACTTGTATATGCTACATGAAGGCCCATTAAGGATAGCTTAGTATTAGTTGTGGTGTAAATAGCATAAACTTGATTCCATGAGACTTGACCTAGATTTGCTAAAGACTTGGTCACTTTCTAGAAGGATTCTCCACATGGCCATGTGCTCCATGTGATGTAAATTTGCATTTCATTTTGATTAGCATTAGGGTTGCATTATGGTCCTCCTTAGCCTATAAAAGAAGGAGCCTACACCTTGTATTTTCAAGATTGAATAGAGTATTGTTATGCTGCCAATTTAGTGCCATACATTACTCCTTGCCTAGCTTCTAGGTTTTAATCTTCATTTCAGCACCTTCAAAGGGGCTGGCCGAACCTCCCTATTTCCACACTCTTCATGCACCTTCAAGGTCACCACACCTCTTAGGAGGACCTTGTTCATCTCTTCCATTAAGCTTCCGCACCATCTTCAACAAACATCCAAGAAGAGCTCATAGGAAATCCATCAGAGGGGGCCTTACCTGTTGATTGCACTCCGACAATCAACTCAGTAGAGGGCTTATAGAAATAAGAAGTAACTAGTTTCAGTCTTAGAAACAGCCTACCTATACCTAGGATCTCAAGTCCCTTTTATAGCCTACCTCTTGTAACAACTTTCTATCACAAGAGTCTTATCTCAACTGAAAGCTTATGCATTAGGAAGATATTCTGTTTAGGGCACACTCTCTTAGCGTCGCAACTAAACAAAACCTTTCCCTCACTAGAGTGCGTAAAATCTTAACAGAATAACCACCAGGGTACCAACTCATGCACCAACATTAGGGGTCCAATTTGTTTCACGTAGGCACCCTCAGCGAGGCGCTACGTATCATTCATGCAACCTAGCTCATCGTGCCCTAGCACACATGGGCTTGGGTTTAGACAAAACATTTGACTTGTACCAGACCCATATGCACGAAGTGCACCCCTACGTCTATTATTGCCCCTTGCTGACCCCTTGGGCCGCACACAAGGGGTTACGTTAAGCATATAGAAAAGAGTTAACACACATATCTTGAGCACTACCACATGGCCCATCAACTTGGCCCAAAAGCTGAGTTGACCTACCTGAGGCAAATGCTAAGCTCCAACCAGCGAGCACTGAGCTCTGAGCGCTCTAGTCCAGTACAAAAACTAAGATACCTAGAGTTTTATGAGGCAGGAGATCTTCACTTTAAGTGATGTGAGTTAATTTTAGGATTCTTCATTTGTATAGTGACACTTTACTTAGATTTGTATTTTAAGACAATTATAGGTGAGAACCTAAGGAAAATCCCCACTGAACATTAACTTAACCAAGTGGTTAAGTAGATGTGAAGGTTCATTTCACAAAGGCAAAGGAAAAACACAATTCAATGGTGAGAATGATGACAAATATGGTGCGAAAATTTAACAAACACTAGGTGAGCAAGAATATGGACCGAATAGAAAACAAGGAAGCAAAACAATTAACAAGACTAGAAAACTGAAGTGACACAATGAAAATGGAATGGATTAATGGAAGAGAATATGAAAGAAGAACTTATGGAAGTGGATTTAGGATGAGACACACTACTTGATGGGATGGAATCACCAAGATGAGTGCATGGGAGACCACCACTTGAGAGCTCATTTCTCACAAGATAAGACCAATAAAGGAGGAGCTTCACTCACTCACAAATCACACAAAAATTGTGCAAAATTTCTTTACTCTAATTTCAACTTTTGAATACATGAGGTAGGCCTACCTATTTATAGATTTAGGAGCCTTGGAAAAGAAGAATAGAGGGAAGAATGAGAAATGGAGAAGTGGTTCGATTTTAGGTTTGGACTTTGGTCAAAACCTTACCATCCTATACATTCTAGAAGCTATGGTTTCCTTTCTGCCCTAATGGACTTCTTATGGCCCATTCTTATGTCTTCACCTCCTACTAAGTGGAAATTACAAATAGAGAGACCAATTGATGCTCAGCTCACATAATATGTGCTCTGCTCCTTGTAATCCTCTGAGGTATGGGTGCTGAGGTCATGGTTTGGGCTTGGTCTTCATCATGGGTAGGCGCCCTCTCTCCTTGGATCTCATCATGCTCCCCGAGTGAGAGGGAATTCATCCAAGAATTTGGAAGACCTGCAGAGAATGGAGTTAGATCACTGATATTAAAAGAATGACTACCTAAATATGTATCAGGTAGATCCAACTCATAGGCATTGTCATTAATCCTCTTGATGATCTAAATCGCGTGGCATATGTTTGGACTTGCAATGAGTAGGGAATCTATTCTTCCTCAAGTGTAGCCAAACCCAATCCCTGAGTTCAAAGATCAATGCCTTGCGCTCTTTGTTGGCATGCTCAGCATACTTACCTACCTTTCTTTCAATTTACTGTTTGATGTGGTGGTGCAAGTCTTTAACAAAAGAAGCTTTCTCAAAACCATCTTTGCACAACACCTCATCAAGTACAGGAATAGGAAGAAGGTTAAGAGGTGTGAGGGGATTGAACCCATAAACAACCTCAAAAGGGGTGTTGGGCAGTAGTAGAATTTACTACTCTATTATAAGTAAATTCAATATGAGGTAGTAAACTCTCCCACACCCTTGGGTTCTCGGGAATAAGGCACCTTAACATTTTACCCAAAGTTCTATTAACCACTTTTATTTGACCATCAGTTTGGGGATGGCAAATAGTAGAAAACAAGAGTTTAGTTCCAAGTTTTCCCCACAAAGTCCTCTGAAAGTGGCTTAAGAACTTTAAATGTCTGTCGGATACAATACTTCAAGGAAGCCCATGTAAACGAACTACTTCCTTAAAGAAGAGATTTGCAATAAAACAAGCATCATCTATTTTGTGGTATGGAATAAAATGAGCCATTATAGAAAAGCGGTCCACTACCACAAATATTGAATCCATACCCTTCGATGTCTTGGGAAGACCTAAGATGAAATCCATGGAAATGTCTACCCAAGGCATGGTAGGGATGTGAAGAGGGGTATATAAAACCATGGGGTTGTACTTTAGATTTAGCCTTCCTACATCCTATGCATTTGTCACAGAAGCTATGTACAAATTTGCGTATGTGTGGCCAAAGTGTGCCATAAGACCTCCCTCATGTACCTCTCTAACAAGAGATTTTTGTAATGACCCTTGGGGAACACAAAGTCTTTTTCCTTTAAAAAGAAAACCATCTTGGATGAAAAAGTTTTTGTGTCCTCCTTTTGAGCACTCTTGATAGATAAGAGAGAAATCAAGGTCATCTTTATAGATTTCCTTTATGTGATCGAATCCAAAGAATTGAACATCCAAAACATTTATCAAGGTATATCTTCTTGAAAGAGCATCCGCAATCACATTTATTTTACCTTGCTTATGTTTGATCACATAAGGAAATTGCTTAAGGAACTCCACCCATTTGGGATATCTTGTCTTAAGCTTGCTTTGGCCTTTCAACTATTTAAGGGATTCATGATCACTATGTATCACAAACTCCTTGGGAAAAAGGTAGAGTTGCCAACATTGCAAGGCTCTAACAAGAGCATAAAGTTCCTTATCATAGGTGGAGTAGTTGAGTTGAAGCTTAAAAAGTCCAAGACCCTTGAGGAACTGGCCCCTCCCGATCGCGAACTTTGCTAGGTTCTTGCAAGTCTAGGGGCAGTGTTCAACACTGTCCAACTGATCAAGCATGAGTTAAGCTCTTCGGGCCTCAAGGGCTATATCGGTTTGTCTCGACTTCCTTCTTCACTTCACTGTGCATACCTGTTATCACCTTATTATGCTTGTATATTCTGCTTCTTCTTGCTTATGCATTTACTGACCTCATTCGTTACTGTCTTCTCACGTCTTCTTATCTTGGTGTAGGTATGGTACTAAACGAGGAGAAGAGGGCGAGGCTAGCTGACGCGCTTACCCGCTGTCAAGGTGCACTGAGTGGCGTTGGTGTTTCAGCCCCTTCTTCTCCTATTGTTGCGGTCCCTCTCGACGTTGTCCAGGCCTTGCCTGCTCCAACCCCCCTGAGAAGAACAAAGGGGTCGTGGAGATTGACTCTAGGGACGAGGACTCTGCAAAGGGCGTCTTCTTCAAAAGGCGAAGGGTGGTCGCGACGACGACCTCTCACTCCGCCACCAGTAGTCGTCCCGCCTCATTCAAGGATCAACCTCCCAGTGCCTCTTCCCCCCGCGGACTTCTCGCACTCGAGGGTGGTGGGGAGAGCGCCCCTAGGAATGACTAAACTCCACATGCCTCCGAGATACCCGTTGTCCTTCAACACGTCCTCAAAAGCTTCCAAGAAAAAGGGGCAGTAGAGGATTTGGACGAGGACGTGTAAGGGAGCACATGGGCCATGGTCTAGGTGAATTCCTTGTCCATTCAAGCACCCTCGCGAGCATGGTTGAGGCGAGGTTGAAGGAGCAACTGGCTCTGGCGGAGGCAAATGCGAAGGAAGATCTGGCCCTGGCGGAGTAGAGGAAAAATGATGAGCTGGCCCAATAGGCTTGGGTTATTGCCATTCGTGAGATCGCCCTGACCCAAGAGTTAGGCTGTCTGCGCCAATCTGAAAGAGATACCAAGAAGCAGGTCTACGACAAGGGTCAGGAGGTTGTCCAGCTGGAGGCAAAGATCCTTCCCCTCCGCACCTGGGTGATTCAGCTGGAGGAAGAGGCGGAGGAAACTAAGGCCAAGATGGCCAAACTTGAAGAGAGAGCCACCAACCAGGAAGTGCTACTTGGCTGAGTGGAAGGTGAACTTGCCCAACAAACCGAAACCTTTAAGAAAACCGAGACGGAGCTCATTGAAGACGCCGCTGACACCTCTGCAGCAGGGTTCCACGATGCCCTTGCTCAGGTTGCCTGCGTGCATCCTGAGATGGACACCTCACCTTTCGCGACGTCAAACCGAGTTGTAGATGGGCAGCTTGTGCCTAGGGCCCCTCTTGCTTAACTTGTATTTTGCCCGCTGAGGAACAATTTCTCATATTTATAAATCGTTGTTTTCCTTTAACTGCTTTAACTGTTTTCTTGATCTTGGCCAGTTAATTACTATGTCTTTATCTCGCTTTAGCTTGCATTCTTCGTCTTTGATCGTTAACCATCGTGATTCGCACTAACTTCTACTAACAACACTTATGACGATCCTTCATACTCTAGGTAGCACGCCTATCCACCCCCGCCCTACCTTACTTTCTTCAATATGGCCTAAGGCAGTGGAGGTGTGCACACGAACCTTTAACTAACCTCACCCCCGCAACACAAAAGGGAGAGAGCTTGTAATAGTTACTCTTCGAACCTGCCTCATAGGACAAGGAAGAGAGAGATCCTCTAACTGACTTTCTCCTACCTCACTAAGTAAAGAGATACTTTGCTGATGCCGTTGGTGAATCGTGTTGTCCTCGCCTTGGCGTTCTCACTCAAGAGGGAGGCGCGCTTCGCGTTGTCCCGCTTCAAGTCTTCTAACCCAAGGAGAAATGCGTATCTGTCCCTCAGTCTAACCCAATGGGTTTGGGGAGAGTTCACCTACCAGACCACACTGTCTCTCTTACGACGCTCTCAATCGAAGGAGGAAGGCGTTCTCTACGAACCGTCCTGCCCGGCCTCGAGACTTCTATCCCAAGGAGAAACTCATAACTGATCTCGTTCTTGTTGTATATATTCAAGGGAGGATTTAACTAGTGAACCTTACTTCTTTCCTCTGGTGTTCTCACTCAAAGGGGGACGGAGGTGTTCTCTACGAACCATTCTACCCACCCTTGAGACTTCTAACCCATGGGCCACACACCTCCACCTAGTCTCCTGCAAAACCATACAAATAGCCAGTGTAAGGCCTCAGTTGAACAGGAGACAATGGCAGCTTGTTGAAAGTCGACCAGAACATCACGTCGGTCGAGCTTCCCTCGTCCACAAGGACACGGTGTACCTTCCTCCCTGCGGTCACTACTGAGATCACCACTGGGTCATTGTCGTGGGGAACGACATCTCTGAGGTCGGCCTTGGTGAAGACAAGGTCGACGTCAAGGGCCTGATCTGCCCCTTGCGCCTCTACTGTCATCACCGCTCGTGCATACTTCATCTGCTAAGAAGCGGTGCATCCTCCAACTGAGAAACCCCCCAAAATAGTGTGAATCTCGCCATGGACGGGCATCTCATGCCCCTGATATCCTTTTGGCGTTGTCAAGACATGGGCTCCCTGTGACTCCACCAAGTAGTCTTTCAGGAAACCATTCTTCACCAATTTATCCAACTGGTGTCCAAGCGCCAAACAGTTATGTATGGGGTTTCCACACGCTTGGTGGAACTCGCACCGGGCGTTCTTGTTAGGCCCCAACTTCTTGTCAGTCTTTGCGAGCATCTTCAATCTCTCCGCTATGTTTGGGACAACGATCAAGTCTTTCAATTCCACTAGAAAGTTGTGCCTTGGTGGAACATTCTCCCTTGTGTGCCCTAGTTTGGGGCTTCCTGGGCTCGTAGGGCTGCTGCTTCGCTGGGGCACTCTTCTCTGTCGTTGCCTCATGCACCCTCATGGGCTGACGTCGACCTGGTGCTCGCGGGCGCGAGGGAACAACGCATGTGCGCTTCTCGTTGACTTCTCCCTCGGCGACAATATGAGCCACCACTTGACACCTAATCTCGCAGAAAGTCTTGGGGCGGTTCCTGATGAGCGATTCACTGAAGGGTCCCAGCACGATCCCCTTCCTGAATATGAGTAGCATCATGGTCTCGTTCTTTATGTTCAGCTTCACCACCTGTGCCCCAAAACGATTGAGGAACTCCTTCAGGGACTCTCCCTGATACTATCTTACGTCGAAAAGATCGTAAGAAATTGGTGGGGAAGCCCGATTGGCTATATACTGCTCCCTGAACAGCTTAGAAAGTTGTGTGAACGATGTCACGTGCCCATCGGCGAGGCTAATGAACCAATCCAGCGCCATGCCTACCAGTGTTCTCATGAAGAGCTTGCAGTGCACCGCGTCAGAGCCCCCAACCAACATCATCTGCGTATGGAAGGCTGTGAGATGAGCCTTTGGGTCTTCTACACCTGTGAAGGTAGCTTTAGAACCCACAAACGTGGCTGGTATCACAGCGTCCATGATCACTTGTGAGAATGGAATTGGAAGATCCCTGGGTGGTGTGCTAGGTTCTTGCTCCTCCACCTCACGTTCCCCTACCCGAGTCTGCAAATTCCTGCGCAATTCCTCATTGGTTCTGAGTAGTTCTTTGTTTCTCACTTGCGATGTCGCCAAATCAATCTGGATGTGTTCTTGATCCAGTCTTGATGCCGCCACCATTTTTTGGAGGCCACGCATCGTTTCCATGATCTATTGTAGGTTGAGGCTCTCGCCTCCATATGGTGCATCGGATCCTTGCCTCGTGTTTCTCAACTTGATGGATCTTCGCTCTGTTCTTGTGAATGGGACAAAGTTTTAGATCGGGCCCCACTGTGGGTGCCAAATGTTCTGTCGGTTGACCCGATTGCCTTCGTACGTCTACGATGATCACACGGCCAATTCTCTGTGCCTTTGTTCATGCTTTTCCTTCGATCAAACACCTGAACATGTAAAGACAAAGGGGCGCCCCAGAGGCCATTTGCACTCTGACGCTCAAGTCAATACTGGGGCTAGGAAACACCAAAAATCTTAGCCGTAAAAACTCTGTGTAAAGTGTGTGTATCGCGTAAATGTTGCGTACCTTATTAGGTTTCTTACTACCCTTTATATACTCTAAGGTTTCCGCTGTTTCCGCCACCCGCATCTAGGGTTTCTGAGGGTATGGCTTAGCGCCACTATCACCCACTCTTAGGGCAATCTAACGCGTAAGGCTCCCTTACCAGAGTGCAACCTCTGACGGGATGACCACTTAGGTACCAACTTGTGCACCTAATCTTTGTGGCCATCCGTCTTGGGAGTGCCCTAGCTGTTAGCCTACCTCTGGAACGTAACCCTCACAGGCCTTAGCCCTTCCAGTGGCTCTTTACTTGTGCTACGCTTGAATGCGCTATTCACACCGCACATATGGACCCCTCGTGACCTAGGCTTTTCCCCTACTGATAACTGGTGTGTTGTCTGGGGTCTGTCTCTTGTGGCCCAGCTTCGTTGTTTGAGTCACCGATGTCCGATGTCACATCGCCCTTACTCTGTTGCCGAGGACACATCAGCACATCCTGGTGATCGACGTCTGACCACTCTTCGGCACCCTGGCTCGCGTCGCTTGCGAGACATTGGCCCATGCCGCTCGTGGGACCCAGCTTACGTGGCCCACCATTACTAGCAATCAACGACGTCCGAGGACTGGTCACTACAACTCCGTACCTCACTAACATTGGTGAGTATTGGCCAATGTTGAATTGCTGCAACCTTTTCTTTATCTATATGAATCCCTTTGGAACTCAAAAAACCCTAGGAAGTCTATATGACCTAGTGCAAACATACACTTAGCATGATTAGCATACAAACTGTCCTCCTAAGGGTTTCTAACACTTGCCTCACATGCTTCTCATGATCCTCTAAAGACAAGCTATAGATAAGAATGTCATCAAAATAAACCACTACAAACTTGCCAATGAAAGGCCTTAGAACATGGTGCATGAGACGCATGAAGGTACTAGGAGCATTAGTCAAGCCAAAAGGCATGACTAACCACTAATATAAACCAAATTTGGTCTTAAAGTCGGTTTTCCATTCATCCCCCAGTTTAATCTGGATTTGGTTATAACCATTCTTAAGATCAATTTTGCTAAATATTTGAGACCCGTGTAATTCATCCAACAAGTCATCTAACCTAGGAATGGGATGCCTATATTTGATTGTTATGTTGTTTATTGCGCGACAATCCGTGCACATCCTCCATCTCCCATCCTTTTTAGGGACAAGAATTATAGGCATAACACATGGACTCATGCTATCTTGCACCCACCGCTTTGCTATTAAGCCCTCTATTTGTTGTTGAATTTCTTTGGCCTTGGTTAGATTGGTCATATATGCAGGTCTATTTGGTAAAGAAGCACCGGGTACAAAATCTATTTGGTGCTCAATGCCCCTTAGAGGAGGTAATCCTTTTGGGGGGTCTTGAAAAACATCATCAAATTCCTTTACCAAATTTGTCAAACAATGAGGACTATCTAACGCCATCTCACTCTTAAGGGCCCTAAGGAAAGCTATGAAAATGTTCTTTTCTGAAAGCATTACCTTTTTGACCTCTTGGTGGGAAATGAGAAGGCTTCTCTTGGAATTCTTTTTTTTTCTTTTTCTTGCTCTCTCTTTTCTTTCATTTTAAGTTGTTCCTCATGGACTTCCTTTGCTGAGAGAGATTTTAGTGTGACCTTATGCCCATGGAAGTTAAAAGAAATTTTGTTGGTAAGGCCATCATGAAGAGTTTTTCTATCATATTTCCATGGCCTACCTAAAAGAATATGAGTAGCTTCCATAGGTACAACATCACACAAGATCTCATCCTTGTATTTGCCAATAGAAAACCCTATGAGTACTTGCTTATTAACTATGATCTCCCCTTCTGCACTTAGCCATTGGAGCTTATAGGGCTTGGCATGAGAGATAGTAGACAAGCCCAGTTTATCTACTACTCTTGTGCTAGCCACATTCACAGAACTCCCCCATCCACTATTAAAGAACACAACTTATCATTGATGAGACATCTAGTATGAAAAATATTTTCTCTTTGACTTTTGATCCTGCCTGTTGACCAGAACGTTGGAACCTGCCTCGTCAAAGGATCGACGTGTGCACCGCTTCAAACCTCCGTCCTTCCTCAAAATCCACCTCAAGAACCTGCAAAAGAACAGAGCGGCGCCGCTGCGGCCGATCGCACTCCAACGCCCAAGTCAGTGACCGAACCACCAAATACTACGAGCGAAAACACTCAAGAACTCTCAAGGAACCGTGCAATATTCTCTCTCACAGTATGCTCAAGAACTCGCAAGCGTAAAGAGTATAATCTGAACGCGCGTACCTCAGAAAGTTCGTTGAGAACTCTTATATACCTGGTCACTTTCTCTCTCCTGGCAGTTACAGACCTGGACACGTGGCTCGCATCCAGTCGTACACGTGCCATCATCTGGAGCCTCCTTGACTTGGGCGCTGCTTCTAACTCTCTTTTGGCTAAGTTACTTATGCATGATACTACTCAGTGCATGGTTGTCTTGGAGCGCGATCTCTACTGGATTGGCGAGTTAGGGTGCCTTCGTACACACCTTCCCTGTGGTCTCGCCGGCCGCCTTCATAATCTGCACCACCTTCATCTTCGGCGATGTGCTTGCTCTGGCGATCTCCAGTCACTTGGTCACCTGAGTCTACATCTGGCGACTTCATCTTCAACTGGGCGATCGCCTGGTATGCTGGAAATCGGAACACGCCAACTTAATAACTGGCGACTACACGAGCCCCCCGACTTCCTTCCCTTCTGCGGATCTGGCGCCTTGTCAACACGCCTACACTGTAGCTTGGTGCCACGTCATCACTCCCGACTACCAGGGCGGTACACAAGCCCCCCAGTCTTAAGCGAAGACGTGTCCAGCGAAAAGACTAAAAGAGTCACGCCAATACCGATCTACGTGGCCCTGGCGCAGAATTTCAAGCGGTTGTACTTTATGCTTTTCTGACGCTCCACCAAACCCCTCACCCATCGCACGACACGTGGCTTCATCAACGGTTACCTTCAGTTAACGTTTGTGCTTCCCAAACCCATTTCGAAAAACCCTTAAACCCATTTTCGCTCCACTGTTCCATCACTTTTCTTCGTACTCTCGAACGCTCCAACCGTCTTCTGCAAAAAAGCTCTCGACGTTCTTCAACTTCCCGAATCACCAACATCCTTCATCGCCTTCCTGATCATAAAAAGGTACTTCCTTTCCTTCTTCTGCTGGTTTTTCCTGCATTTTAACCGATTCGCATCATCCTGTAACTGTCTGGTGCATACGTTGTGGGTTGTTTTTGCTATTTCTCCTTCTTCGTAACTTAGGGCTTCGTCAACGTTCACAGCGAACATACGTTCGTTCGTTTTTCACCCTTCCTTCATGATCGAGTCAGCCTCTGTGAACCCTGATCATTTTTCCTTTTCTTCTTCCTTTGCAGCTTCGACAGTGACTCGCTCAAAGATCACCCCAAATCCTCCACCTTCAACATGAAACCCCTCTCTTAAAGCACTCAACCCACCGCAAGCACGCGGTGCTTCATCTTCCCAGGCTGAGAGGCCTGCACCTTCCCGCCCCAACCTGGCCCAGGCTGCTCCGCCTGCCACCGGAGGAGCCTCCGTTCCCCCACCAGACTTCAAAACCCTGTATCCCTGGGCCAACTCGACCCTCTTGAGGGAAACATCTTCTGTGAACACTGCTGGGGAAGTTTTGCGGTTGACTAAGGGGGATGAGCCTCACCAAACATTCCACAAGGAGCACGACGAGAAGATGACAGTGCTGCCTTGCCCCCCCGAGCTGCCAGTTTGCGCTGACGACAAGGCGAGCAATGACGGGCCCTTCTGCTTCGTTTACACGACTCTATTCAAGAAGGTGAAACTAAAGTTTCCCTTTACTCGTTTCGAGAGGGAGCTCCTCACCGAGCTCAACATCGCCGCCGCCCAGCTCCACCCCAATAGCTGGGCGTTTGTGCGAGCGTTCCAAGTGATGTGCGACCATCTGGGGTTGCCAGCATCTGTAGATGTTTTCTTATTTCTCTTCGAAGCCAAGCACCCAGGAGACCGCCTGTGGGTAAGCTTGAATGGGATTGCTGGGAGGTCGATCCTCTCCATCTTCCAGCAATCCTATAAAGACTGGAAGGGAAAGTTCGTCCAAGTGCGCCCCAACGACAAGGATGCCTCCCTACTCGACGGCTTCCCCTTGTACTGGGTAAACAAGGGGAGCAAAGAGTCCAAGAGCTGCTTCAGGAGACCCAGAAGTCCTGATAGCATGGGCGCCTTGGACAGAGATCTCTGTTTCTTTTGGAAGAGTGTGGCGGACGCCAACATCACCTTCCCCACCACCACACTCATATGCTTCGAGTTCTTCGAGGACTAGCTCGAAATTTGAATAGGTTAGAACATTTAAACCCTTATTCTAATACCGCTTCTGTTAACTGTTTCTGGGCGTCTTGTGCGTTATGCGCAAGACTTTGGTTTTATTTTTCTGCACTGTTTGTTTGCTTTGTTGCATACTGTCTTATGCATTGATTTTCTCTCTTAGCTAACCCATGCATTTTGGCTCTATGCAGATAACATGCTGGGCAAGGGCAAGCTCGCTGAATTGAGGGCGCTCGCCCGAACCCATGGGTTGGCAACGGGCTCTCAAACAGTGCCGAACTCTGTGGTGGAGATCGCCACTGCTCAAGGCCGATCGCCACCCAAGGGTGCAGCTCCCTCCGATGTCCAAACCGCCACTCAACGCAAAAAACTGGTCCTCAAGAGACCCAAAAGGAAAGCCCCCCAGGTGATCCACGAGGAGGAAGAGGAGGACGACGAGGCCACTGAAGATGGCCTTGTCACGAAGAGGAAGAGGGTGGCACCTTCTTCACCACCTGCACCACCCCCTCTTCCCACATCAACGCCGCCATCTACGCCTGCTCCTCCTCCATCATCGCCACCCCCACAAGCTCCTGCTTCGCTAGTCCAAGCCATTCCACTGGCCACGGCGCCACCTGCGGCTGGGGCCCCCGAGCCAAACTTCATGGAGGACCCCCCGAGCACCTCCACGCCGTACGTATCAGCTGGAGGGGGTCCTCCTTCAAATGCCTCAGCCGCAGACGTTGCTCCAATCGGGGATGAGGTTGCTCATACCTCTCCAATTCTAATTACCGAATCCCCGACGTCGCCACCACGCCCAAAAGCGCTTACTGAAGAACCAACTAAAGAAGGTGGCGACGAAAACCAACAACAGGCCCACCCGGTGCCTCTACAGGCAGCAAACCTCCCTCTTGAGGTCACGAGGATGTGGGAGCCTTTATCTGCCAAGTTGAAGACGATAGCAGAAGACATCCCCACCATCATAACTAGAGCTATGGAGAGCTCCACCAGGAAGCTCCAGGATGACCTCTTCAACCTTAGAACTGAGAATAGCACCATGAGGGTTGAGGTGGAGAAGTTGTCCTTCAATCTGACACTCGCGGAGATTGAACACTCCCGAGTAGAAGATGCGATGAGCACCGAGCTCCAGTTGGCGCGCAAGGAGGCCACCGATCTCCGCCATAAGGTGCAGCAACTGGCTCAAGAAAAGATCGAACTGGAGAGCAAGATTGTGCCTTATCGCGTCAAGGTGGCTGACCTGGAGGCTCTCATAAAAACTGACGCCGACAAGGTGAAGAAACTGGAGCAAAGGTCAGCCGACCGGGAGATCTTCCTTGGCAAGGTGGAAAAGGCGAGGGATGACGCCATGGCTGAGCTCGACGAAGCCAACAAGGAAAAAGGGGAGCTTGCTGCTGAACTGGGCAAGGTGCAAGCAGAATCCAAGAAGGTTGCTGAAGACCTTCTCCAGGCTCAAGAAATCAACGAAAAACTCAAGAAGCAAGTAGAAGAGCTGGAGAAGCAGAACAAGGGGCTGAAAGAACAAACTGAAGAACTCAAGAAACAGATTGAAGAGCTTAATCTGAGTTCTGCCCAAATTCTGGCTGCTGGATTCGAAGCTGCACTGGAACAATTCGCCTGCTTGTTCCCCGATCTGGATCTCAGCATGGTGTCCCTTGACAACGAGGTAGTGGATGGGAAAGTGGTTCCCGCTGAAGACTGATCAGTTTACTCCATCCACTGCCTTTATACCTTCCTTTTGTGTATAACTTGTAATAAACTTTATATCTTCCTGTACATATGTTCTGAACTGATATTCACTTAATGAAATTACCTTGGCATTTCTTCCTGTAACTTCTTTGTCTGCTTTTAACTTCCCTTGCGTGCTTTACTTTAAAGAAATGACTTAGCGAATTCGTAGGCACGATCTTATACTTAACTGTTTCGAACCACTTCAACTTCAAACAACAATCACTTTAACAACTCGTAATCTTAAGGCAATTAACCTTAGCGTAAAATTACTCTTCAAGCAACAAACTTTAACTCAACTACTGGCTTAAAACATTGCTTCACCCGATCTGCTTCATCAAAACGGGTCTTTAACTTACTCGCCACTGTTCGAACCTTTCCTGGTCGCCCAAGACTCTTGGCGATATCAGCTTCTTTCTGGTTTCATGCCTTGGCCATTGTTCCTTTATCTGGGGGTAGAGACGCCTTTCGAATCCTTCTCTACCTTCCTGAACTTCAAAACAAGAGACCGGGTGGCTAGGCGCTCTCTTCGAACCTACCTTAGCCACCTTCCAAACTTCTTCCACCCTTTACACCATACCTGAACTCGTTCGAGACGAGAAGGATTTTATCTTGCCTGAACTCGCTCATAGGCGAGAAGGTCTTTAACTCGCCTTAACTCGCTCGAAGGCGAGAAGGTCTTTAACTCGCCTGAACTCGCTCATAGGCGAGAAGGTCTTTAAATCGTGCCTCTACATTGCCCCAGGGGTTACATCTCTTCCCCCCCTAGAAACACTGAGGACTTTTACTGGTGCCTCTACATTGCCCCAGGGGTTACATCTTCTCGCCCCCAGAAACACTAAGGACTTTTCACTGGTGCCTCTACATTGCCCCAAGGGTTACATCTTCTCGCCCCCAGAAACACTGAGGACATTTCACTCTTTCTCGCCTGCACTCGCTCGACGGCGAGGAGGTCTTTAACTTGCCTCTAGATGCGCGAGGGCGTTGAGGTCTTTTAACTGGTGCCTCCGATCGCCGAAAGACGATGAGGACTTTAAACTTTAACTGATGCCTCCGATCGCCGAAAAACGATGAGGACTTTAAAACTTTAACTGATGCCTCCGATCGCCGAAAAACGATGAGGACTTTAAAACTTTAATTGATGCCTCCGATCGCCGAAAAACGATGAGGACTTTAAAACTTTTTAGAAAGCATGCAATATATCTTTTACTTGCCTTAAATCACATATAAGCGACAAGGTCTTTCTTCAACACTTTCTGAAAACAACAAGCACGCAATCTAAAACAACTTTGAACTTTGAAAAACTCTTCTTTTATTGGGTGGCCTCATCAAAAACCCTTCTTAGGGAAAAAAGAGTGCCCCCTTCAAACTGTTTTAACAGAGACATTGTAATATAACTTCGTGTTCGTTTTTACTTACAAGGCTCTTAACTGTAATACAACTTCAGGTGCGTGGCGTTCCAAGTTCGAGGAATCGCCCCTCCTTCCAATGTCTCTAAGCGGTAGGCGCCGTTCCCGAGCGCCTCGGTTATTCTGAACGGTCCCGTCCACTTAGGCGACAGTTTATTCTCCATCTCGTACTGATGGGCTTTCCTCATCACCAGGTTGCCTTCTCTAAACTTTCTCGGCATCACCTTCGAGTTGTATCTTCGTTCAATCCTTCTCTTCACCGCCTCAGCTTTCAGTCTCGCCTCTTCCCTGACCTCATCCAGTAGATCCAGGTTCAGCCTTCTCTCTTCATTCGAGTCTTCCTTTACGAAGTTCTGGAATCTCGGCGAGCTCTCCTGAATTTCTACTGGAATCATCGCATCGCACCCAAAGACCAAGCTGAACGGGGTTTCATGGGTTCCTGACTGTTCGGTGGTATGGTACGCCCAGACTATACGGGGTACCTCCTCAGCCCAGCCTCCTTTGGCTTTCTCTAGCCTTCTCTTCAAACCTCTCAGCAACACCCGATTAGCTGACTCCAACTGGCCATTTGTCTAAGGGTGCTCGACGGATGCAAACACTTGTTGAATTCCCATCCCTTCGCAAAGCTTAGGCACACCAAACTGAGTCCCATTGTCCGACACCAGGCGCTTAGGCACACCAAACCGGCACACAATGTTCTTCCACACGAAACCTTTGATCTTGTGTGCGGTGATCTGAGCCACTGGTTCTGCTTCGATCCACTTGGTGAAATACTCAATCGCCACCACCAAGTACTTCATCTGCCTGATCGCCAGCGGGAAGGGTCCCAGGATGTCGATTCCCCAAGTATGAAACGACCAAGGGCTGTAAATCGACTTCAACTCCTCGGGAGGCGCCTTGTGCCAACCGGCGTGTTGTTGGCATTGTTTGCAACACTGGGCATACTTCTTGCAGTCTTCTCTCATCGATGGCCAGTAGTAACCTGCACGGAGAGTCCTCGCGGCCAGAGCTCGACCCCCGACGTGGTTTCCGCATATACCTTCGTGGAGCTCTGCCATGATTCTCGTGCACTTCTCGCCATGTACGCATTCCAGGAGTGGGTGAGTGAACCCAAACCTGTACAGATCGCCATCAATCAACGTGTACTTGCTAGAATTTTTCTTTACCTTCCTAGCCTCTGTCGGATCCAGTGGGAGAAGGCCATCTGCCAGGCACCGCTTGTACTGTGTTATCCAGGTGTCTGGCTCATGGATAGCGCAGACCTGTGTCATGCTCACCTTCTCTCCACGACATGCTCTAATTCTTGGCGATCTCAAAGTTTCTTGCGTCAGGGACTTATGACTTCTCGCTGCTTTCTCCGTCGACTTGCTTATCTGAAGAACCAGGTGATCTGCCACAAATGCTCTCGGCGTCTTCAGAGTTTCTTGAATCACCGTCCTCTGTCTACCCCCCTTGCCTGAACTGGCGAGCTTAGCTAGCAAGTCAGCACGGGCATTCTGTTCTCTGGGCACGTGCACTACTTCAAAGGAGGCAAAGGCACTCTTCAATTCCTGCACATACTCCAAGTAAGCCGCCATTTGTGGATCTTTAGCCTGGAACTCGCCAGCAAAATCCCGGCGATCAGCGCTTCATATTCTGCTTGATTGTTACTGGCTTTGAAGGCAAATCTCAAAGATTGTTCGATCAGCACGCCGTTTGGTCCTTCCAAAATGACTCCAGCACCGCTACCCTGCTGGTTCGACGATCCATCCACCGAGAGTACCTAACGGAAGTCATCCCCTTCTACTCGTGTCGCCTCAGATGAGAGCTCGACCACGAAATCTGCGAAGATTTGCCCCTTGATCGAGCCTCGGGGCTCATATTTAATGTCAAACTCTGACAGCTCCACTGCCCACTTCACCATCCTTCCCACAACGTCGGGCTTCTTCAAAACTTTCTGGATGGGCAGGTCAGTCATCACAAGTATGGTGAAGCTATGGAAATAGTGGCGTAACCTCCTCGCCGAAAATACCACAGCCAGCGCAGCCTTTTCCAGGGCCTGATATCTCGTTCCGGGGCCCCGCAGCACCTTACTAACAAAGTAGATAGGCTTTTGAACCTGATCTTGACCCTGGGCGAGCACCGCACTCACCGCCCTCTCAGTTACAGCAAAATACAACCTGAGAGGGGTTCCCACCAGCGGTTTACACAAAACCGGCGGGCTCGCCAGATACTCCTTCAGCTTGACGAAGGCTTCCTCGCACTCCTTCGTCCAAGCAAACTTGTTATTGCGCCTCAAGCACTGAAAGTAGGGATGTCCCTTCTCTCCGCTAGCTGACACGAAGCGAGACAGGGCTGCCATCCGACCTGTTAGCTGTTGAACTTCCTTCACCGTAGCTGGGCTCCTCATCGCCAAGATGGCGGCACACTTATCAGGGTTGGCCTCTATGCCTCTTTCAGTCAAGAGGAAACCCAAAAACTTTCCAGCCTCCACGCCGAAAATGCATTTCTCGGGATTAAGCTTTAATTTGAACTTGGCGATCGTCGTGAACAATTCTTCCAAGTCTGCAACGTGCTTGCTTTTTTCTGGCGAGGTCACGACCATGTCATCGACGTACGCTTGCACGTTCCTTCCCAGCATCGGTGCAAGTACTCGATCCATCAACCTCTGGTACGTGGCCCCCGCGTTCTTCAGCCCAAACGGCATCACCTTGTAGCAGTAGCACGATCTCTCCGTCATGAAGGCTGTCTTCTCTTCATCCATGGGATGCATCTTGATCTGATTATACCCCGAGAATGCGTCCAGGAAGCTCAACAACTTACACCCTGCAGCACTATCTACCAGGGCGTCTATGCTCGGTAAAGGATACAAATCCTTTGGGCAAGCCTTGTTCAGGTCAGTGAAATCGACGCACATGCGCCATTTCCCGTTACTCTTCTTCACCAGCACGACATTTGCCAGCTATTCAGGGTACTGGACTTCCCTGATGTGGCCTGCAGCGAGGAGTTTCTGTGTTTCGTCCCTGATCGCCTGCCTCCTCTCCTCGTTGAACTTTCTTCTTCTTTGTCGCACTGGTCTCACCAAGTTATCCATCGCCAGATGATGGCACAAGAAGTCGGGATCGATCCCAGGCATGTCCGAAGCGGACTAGGCAAACGCATCCAGATGCCGTTCGATCACCTTGGCAATCTGGTCCTGGAGCTCAACCTCCAGGGATCTTCCCAGCTTGAAGATCTTTCCCCCGATTTCTCTCTCGAGCCACTGCTCGACGGGTTTTGGTCTGGTTTCTCTGGCGATCACCGCTCTGGCGATTCCCAGTTCTCTCGCTTCCTAGGGCGATTCCTTGCCTCTTCTTCCTCCAGACCAGCGTCCCCCTCCCCCAGCTCAGCGTCCACCATCTCCACGTCCCGTCCGGCGGTCCCTTTTGTTACCGTCGATCTGGGCTTCACACCAGGAGGCGGGGTGGTCGTTACGTAACTCACCGATCTTTTGTTTTTCAGGCTATTCTCATAGCACTTTTTTGCTTCTTTCTGATCGGACTTGATGGTGATCACCACCCCCTCCATAGATGGCAACTTCACCTTCATGTGCCGGGTCGACGGTATGGCACCTATCCTGTTGAGCGTGGGTCTTCCCAACAGGATGTTGTATGCTGAAGGAGCGTTTACAACAAGGTATTTGATTTTCTCTGTTCTTGAACCCGCCACATCTGTAAACGTTGTCCTCAATTCTATGTACCCCCTGACCTCCACCTGGTCACCAGCGAACCCATACAAACACCCTCCATAGGGCCTCAGCTGGTCAAGGGGCAGCTCCAGCTGCGTGAAAGTCGGCCAAAACATCACATCTGCCGAGCTTCCTTGGTCCACCAGCACCCTGTGGACCTTTCTTCCTGCTGTTATCAACGAAATTACTATGGGATCGTTGTCATGAGGCACAACATCCTAGAGATCTTGCTTGGTGAATGTAATATCCACTTCCGGCGAGTGGTCTTCAAACATATCCACCGTCATCACAGACCTCGCGTACCTCTTCCTCTGTGATGCGGTGCATCCACCTCCTGAGAAACCCCCTGCAATGGTGTGGATTTCTCCGTGCGTAGGCATCTCGTGCTGCTGAGCTTCAGCACCTGCTGGTTGGGAGGTTGACGCACCCCCCGTCCTCCTGTCCAGCAAATAGTCATTTAGGAACCCGCTCTTAACCAGATCGTCGAGCTGGTATCCTAAAGCTAAGCACGAATCAACTGTATGACCAAAGCCCTGGTGAAACTCACACCAGGCATCTGGCTTTGGTCCCAGCACCTTGTCGCTCACCTTCTCTGGCGCTTTCAACCTGGCAGATATATTGGGAATGGCGATCAGGTCCGCCAATCCCATGACAAACTTGTGCTTAGGCGGGCGATTGTATTCCCGGCGTGCTGGTTGCTGGCGTCCTTGGCCTCTGCCCTTGTTCTTCCTTGGATCATAAGGATGGCGAGTCCTCTTGGCCGCCGCTGTCTCCAGCACCCTCTGTGGCTGGATCCTGGTCTGGGCGCGTGGCCTAGCGGGAGCCACGCTTCCTCTCTTCTCGGCGACTTCACTCTCGTCGGCGATGTGGACCACCGCAAGTCGCCTAACCTCAGCAAACGTGGCGGGGTGAGCCCTGATCAATGCCTCGCAGAATGGTCCCGGCAGCACGCCCTTCTTAAATGCATAGACCAACATTTCTTCATCTTTGGCCAGCGATCTGACCATCTGCGCCCCAAAGCGATTCAGGTAGTCCCTGAGGGACTCTCCCTGGTATTGCCTTATATCAAACAAATCGTAAGACACCCTAGGTGGTGCCTTATTCACGATGTACTGCTCGACGAAAATCTTCGAGAACTGTTGGAAATTGGTAATGTGACCGTTAGGCAGGCTCACAAACCATTCCAGCGCCGTTCCCTGGAGTGTGCTCACGAACATCTTGCAACACACGGCGTCCGATCCCCCTGACAGCATCATCTGTGTATGGAACGTGGTGAGATGAGCTTCAGGATCCTCCACGCCGGTGAAAACAGCCTTGACAGGTACCACACTCGTAGAAATAGGCGTGTCAGTAATCGCCTGAACAAAAGGCATAGGAAAAACACGAGGCGGTGTTCACGGCGCGACCTCTTTAGCAATAGGACGCCCTTGCTGCTCCTGAAGAGCCTGACGCAGCTCCTCAGTCACCTTGCTCAGCTCATCATTCCTGGCCCGAGAGGCGGCCAGGTCCTCATGCATTCTCGCCTGCTCTATGCGCGAGGCCTCCACAGTTGCCTGCAACGAGCGCATAATCTCTACCATCTGCGCCATGGTCATGGCGGCGGCGCCTTCAGCAGCGACGGCGCCTTAGGTGGTTTTGAAAAGGTTGAAAACTATTTTGGTTGGTTGACTTGTTGTCAAACCAAAACAATCAATTGTTTCGTGATTTCAATCGATTGTTTGTTTGAAAATCCTAACAAACTTCTGTTTTGTTAGTTGAGTGTGCTTTAAATGTTTTTTTAACTAAATACGCTCCTCTATTAAATGTTTTGACCAATCTTTGAAAGCTATAAATAGTTTGTTTATGTTTTATATAAAAAAAAAAAAAAACATATTTGAGTTTTTCAGTTGTGAAAATTTTTGCTTTCAAATTTTGAACATTCACATTTCAGCTTTGGTTTTCTCAAGAGAGAGTGGAATAGGATTACATCTGTATTGATTTCAGATTGTTCTGTAAACAAGTCTAATTCGTTCTGAATACTTTGTAATTTCTGGTGTTGTAAGCCAAGGAATGTTGTGTGCTCTTGAGGTTGTCAAGATCAACACTCTTGGTGTGTGTTGTGCCAAAGGAAGTGTGTTTCTTAAAGGGTTCAAGGTTACTTCTTTGGTGGTTTGTGTGTAATCTGTTTTGATTGCTTAGTGGATTGCCCACTGGCTTCTGGGGACTGGATGTAGCTCTTGGTTTAAGAGCGAACCAGTATAAATTGTTTGTGTATCTCTTTCTTCCTTTAAACGCATTTAAATTCAGTTCTTATTGTTTTGCTGGTATAAACAACGGATTGTTTTTCTGGTGCTTTGTTGTTTTGTGCTTTGTATCTTGGCTAACTGAATTTCCGATTGAGTTTCATACAAAGGATTTTGTTCTAGCTGAAAAAGTTTTCAAAAACCCCCCTTAAACAATTCACCCTCCCCCCCCTTCTTGTTTAAGACCATATATTCTGACAATTGGCATCAAGAGCTTGGTACTTGAAAAATACTCAAGTTTGATCCTAAAATCTTTTTTCAATGGCTGAAAAACTACCTTCTGGGAGGGTGCCTCAATTAATAGACCACCTTTGTTCTGTGGTTTGAATTATCAATTTTGGAAAGTTAGAATGAAAATCTTTGTTGAATCTCTTGATAAAGGAATTTGGGATGCAATTTAAAATGGCCATTTTATTCCTAAATTTGAAAAGGATGGATCTTCTATTGAAAAACCTTGGTCCCAATGGACTGATGCTGAAAATAAAAAAGGCCAAGTTTGATTGTATTGCCAAGAATATCATAACAATTGCTTTGAATTCGGATGAATTTTTCAGGATATCACAATGTTCATCGGCCAAGGAGATGTGGGACACTTTGGAAGTCACCTGTACCGATCAAGTCATCGGGTGTGATGACGTGGCACCAAGCGACAATATAGGCGTGTTGAACGGGACACCTAGCCGACAGAAGGGAAGTAAATCGGGAAGTCAGTATAGTCGTCGATCGCAAAAGTGGCGTTCTCCAATCTCTAATGTGTGTAACCGGCGGTCACCAGAGTTGCGTCACAGTCGCCGTATGTGAGTACTAGGAGATCAGGTGGTTTACACACCGCCGAAAGGGGCACATCGCTGAACGATCAGGAAAGCTTATTTAAGGTTTCCAAGAGGTACAAGTATCGAAGACGACTGATATGTTTGTCACGTAGCAGCGGAGGATGAGGTTATCAAATGATCACACCCTAGCCAGAGGTCGGGTCGAGGGAACAGTTTCCCAGAACATGCATGGTGCGCAAGTGAAGCAGATCGTGATGGCGGCATGCGAGACCACGGAGATGGTGCACGTGGTGGCACCCGATACTCGTCACTTAAGGGGTCGCGCTCCAAGGAAAGTCGTGCACCGAGTTAATCCCTGTATGGATAACTTAGTCGAATGGCGAGAAGAGTAGAACTGACGTTCAAGTTGTGGAAGCTCCAGATGGTGACACGTGTACAGCTGGATGTGAGCCACACGTCTAGAGGTGTAACCGTCAGGAGAGAGAAAAGGCTCAGGTATATAAGGAACACTTAACAGATTTTTGAGGTACGCTTTCAGAACGCTTTTCAGTACAATGAGATTCACTACGCACGATTCCTTGAGTTGAGATATTCTCTCTGAGTTTTTGGTGATTCCTCCACTGACTTGGGTGTCGGACCGCGATCGGCCGCAGTGGCGCCACTTTGTTTTCTTCAGGTTCTTGCGAGGAATTAAGGCGTGAAGAGCAAAAGCTAACATGGTGCGAAGCTGATCCAGAGGAGAGATCTTTGACGTGGCAAGACTCTTTCACTCAAGTCAAGCGGCAGGATCATCAGGCGCCCACCGTGGGGCCGTGTAAAACGTGTTTCCCGTCCACAGCGTGAGTTTCTTGATGTTTCTACAGTTCTTGTGTGGTTGTTAGCTGGTGCAACCATTTTCTGAAGTTTTTCACCGTTCGTTTGCGCATTCAATCGGTGAATCGAGGTTTTCACCGTTCGTTTGAGCATTCAATCGGTGAATCGAGGTTTTCACCGTTCGTTTGAGTTTTTAATCGGTGAATCGAGGTTTTCACCGTTCGTTGAGTTTTCAATCGGTGAATCGAGGTTTTCACCGTTCGTTTGAGTTTTCAATCGGTGAATCGGGGGTTTTAGTGGAGAAGTAGGAAGTTCGTGTCGAGATCGCGAGTTTCCGTGGAAGTTTGAATATCCGAATCGATCGTTTGCTGTCGCGGTTGTTTTCTTGGAAGTTTTTTGAGGTTAGAGAAGTTCTAACCGATTGATTGCTGGATCAGTCGTTCCGGTGGTGAAGGTCCTGGTCGTTGGAGTTTGATCTGTTGATATTTCATGAGAAAGATGAGAAATACGCGTTCAAGCCCCGTTGTGCCACCTGTTGAAGAGAGCGCCGTAACCATGGCGGAAATGATGGAGATGATGCGCACGTTGCAAGAGAATGTGGAGGTGTCGCGCGCTGAGCAAGCGAAGAAGCACGAAGACCTGGTCGCATCTCAGGCCAGAAACGAAGAGCTCAGCAAGGTTAATGAGGAGCTGCGTCAAGCTCTTCACGAGCAGAGAGGACGCACAACCGTTGAAGAAGTTGCACCGTCGTCACCACCGCGCGTTTTTCCGATGCCGTTTGCTCAGGCGATCATGGACACGGTGGTCCCTGCGAGCATAGTAGCTGTGAAAGCCTCTTTCACCGGCGTGGAGGATCCTGAAGCACATCTCACCGCGTTTCATACGCAGATGATGCTGTCAGGGGGCTCAGACGCAGTTTATTGTAAGATGTTCATGAGCACACTCCATGGAACAGCGCTGGAATGGTTCGTCAGCCTGCCTACAGGTCACATAACCAGTTTCCAGCAGTTCTCTAAGCTTTTCGTCGACCAGTACATCGTGAACAAGGCGCCACCTATGGTGTCTTATGACTTGTTCGACGTAAGGCAGCATCAGGGAGAGTCCCTCAGGGACTATCTGAATAGGTTTGGAGCACAGATAGTCCGCTTGCATGGCAAGGACGCGGAGATGTTTGTGCATGCCTTCAAAAAGGGCGTGTTGCCTGGACCTTTCAGCGAGTCGATGATTAGGAGTCACCCCGCCACGTTTGCTGAAATCTGGCGACGTGCTGTGGCTCACATCGCTACTGAGAGCGAGGTTGAAGAAAAGAGAGGGAACGTGGCTCCTGCTAAGCCACGGGCCCAAACTAGAATTCAGCCGCAGAGGGTGTTGGAGACGGCGGCGGCCAAGAAGGATCAAAGGACTCGCCATCCTTACGATCCAAAGGAAAACAAGGGGAGAGGGCCAGGACGCCCTAGAGAGTTCAACCGCCCCCCGAGGTACGAGTTCGTCATGGGATTGGCAGACCTGATCGCCATCCCCAACATAGCTGCCAGGCTTAAAGTGCCTGAGAAAGTTTCAGACAAGGTGTTGGACCAAAACCGGACACATGGTGCGAATTCCACAAAAGTTTTGGTCACTCCCTTGATTCGTGCTTGGCTCAAGGTTACCAACTCGCCGAATTGGTCAAGTGCGGTTTCTTGAAGGATTACCTGCTGGACAAGAGAATGGGGCAAGCGTCGAGCTCCCAGCCGGCGAGCAGTGAGGGCCAGCAACATGAGGTGCCCATTCACGGCGAGATCCACACCATAGCTGGAGGTTTCTCATGGGGTGGATGTACTGCATCACAGAGGAAAAAATATGCAAGGTTTATGATGGCAGTAGAAACATTCGAGGATCACTCGCCGGATGTGGACATTACGTTCACCAAGGATGACCTCAGGGACGTTGTGCCTCATGACAACGATCCCATAGTTATCTCGCTAGTCACGGCGAGAAGGAAGGTCCACCGGGTGCTAGTGGATCAAGGAAGCTCGGCAAATGTCATGTTCTGGCCGACTTTCAACAAGCTGCAACTACCCCTTGACCAGTTAAGGCCCTATGGAGGATGCTTGTATGGGTTTGTTGGCGACCAGGTGGAGGTCAGGGGGTACATTGAGTTGAGAACTACATTCACGGACGAGGCGACCTCGAGAACGGAGAAGATCAAGTACCTCGTCGTGAATGCCCCCTCGGCGTATAACATTCTGTTGGGAAGGCCGACCCTCAACAAGATAGGAGTTGTGCCCTCAACAAGGCACATGAAAGTTAAGTTGCCGTCAATGGAGGGAGTGGTGATCACCATAAGGTCTGACCAGAAGGAGGCAAAGAAGTGTTACGAAAATAGCCTCAAGACTAAGAGGTCGGTGAGCTACATCACCACAACGCCGCCTCCCGGTGTGGAGCCCAGGTCAGCAGAAGGGCGGGTTGTTGACACGGCGATGGAGGTGATCACTGAAAGTGACGAGGTCATGATGGACGCCGAGGCGGGGGGAGAGAACGCCGGTCGGGAGGAAGAAGCGAGAAACTGCCCAGAGGAGGCCAGGGAGTCGGGAATCGCCAGGGCGGTGATCGCCAGTGAAACAAGGCCCAAACCAGTCGAAGAGTGGCTTGAGAGGGAGATCGGGGGTAAGGTCTTCAAGTTGGGGGGAAATCTTTGGAAGGTGAGACACAAGACCAGATCGCCAAGGTGATAGAAAGGCATCTGGACGCTTTTGCATGGTCTGCTTCAGACATGCCTGGAATCGAACCCGATTTCTTGTGTCATCGCCTAGCGATGGACCCTCACGTCAGACCAATGCGACAGAGAAGAAGAAAGTTCAATGAGGAGAGAAGACAGACGATTAGGGACAAAACGCAGAAGCTCTTCGCCGCGGGCCATATCAGGGAGGTCCAGTACCCTGAGTGGTTAGCTAATGTCGTGCTGGTAAAGAAGAGCAACGGGAAGTGGCGCATGTGCGTCGACTTCACAGATCTAAACAAGGCTTGTCCGAAGGACTCGTACCCTTTGCCGAGTATAGATGCCCTGGTCGACAGTGCAGCAGGGTGTAAGTTGTTGAGCTTTCTGGACGCCTTCTCGGGGTACAACCAGATTAAGATGCATCCAATGGATGAAGAGAATACTGCCTTCATGACTGAGAGATCGTGCTACTGCTACAAGGTGATGCCCTTCGGGCTGAAGAATGCGGGGGCCACGTACCAAAGGCTGATGGATAAGGTACTTGCGCCGATGCTGGGGAGGAATGTACAAGCGTACGTTGATGACATGGTCGTGACTTCACTAGAAAAGAGCAAGCACATCTCAGATCTGGAGGAGTTGTTTACCACGATTGCCAAGTATAAATTGAAGCTAAATCCCGAGAAGTGCATTTTTGGCGTGGAGGCGGGAAAATTCCTGGGTTTCCTCTTGACTGAGAGGGGAATTGAAGCAAATCCTGATAAGTGTGCTGCCATCTTGGCGATGAGAAGCCTGGCTACCGTGAAGGAGGTGCAGCAGCTTACAGGTCGGATGGTCACCCTATCTCGTTTCGTGTCAGCTAGTGGAGAGAAAGGCCATCCGTATTTCCAGTGCTTAAAACGAAACAATAGGTTTGTCTGGACGAAGGAGTGTGAAGAGGCTTTCGTGAAGCTTAAGGAGTATCTGGCGAGCCCACCGGTTCTGTGCAAGCCTTTGGTGGGAACGCCTCTCAGGTTGTATTTTGCTGTAACTGAGAGGGCGGTGAGTGCGGTGCTCGCCCAAGATCAAGATCAGATCCAGAAACCTATTTATTTCGTTAGCAAGGTGTTACAAGGCCCAAAAGTAAGGTATCAGGCCTTGGAGAAAGCCGCGCTGGCAGTTGTATTCTCGGCGAGGAGGTTGTGCCACTATTTTCAAAGCTTTACGGTGCTGGTGATGACCGACTTGCCTATCCAGAAAGTTTTAAAGAAGCCTGATGTAGCTGGGAGGATGGTAAAGTGGGCAGTGGAGCTGTCGGAGTTCGACATCAAATATGAACCCCGAGGACCGAATCAAGGAGCATATTTTCGCTGATTTTGTGGTCGAGTTGTCTTCAGAGGCAGCACAAGTTGAGGGGGACGATTTTCGTTGGGTGCTTTCGATAGATGGATCGTCTAACCAGCAAGGCAGCGGTGCTGGAGTCATTCTGGAAGGGCCCAATGGCGTGCTGTTAGAACGGTCCCTGAGATTTGCCTTCAAAACCAACAACAATCAAGCAGAATATGAGGCGCTGATTGCAGGTATCTTGTTGGCTAAGGAGATGGGAGCTAAGGTGTTGGTGGCCAAGAGTGGCTCGTTGTTGGTCACGGGGCAAGTAACAGGCGAGTTCCAGGCCAAGGACCCACAGATGGCGGCTTACTTGGAGTATGTGCAGGAGTTGAAGGGTTCCTTTGCCTTGTTTGAGGTGGTGCATGTACCCAGGGAGCAAAATGCCCGAGCTGACTTGCTACCCAAGCTCGCCAGTTCGGGCAAGGGGGGTAGGCAGAGGACCGTTATTCAAGAAACTCTGAAGACACCTAGAGCGTTTGTGGCAGATCACCAGGTTCTTCAGATAAGTAAGTCGACGGAGAGAGTGGCGAGGAGTCACAGGTCCTTGACCCAGGAGACCTTGCGAACGCCAAGGTTAAGAGCATGTCTAGGGGAAAGGGTGAACATGGCGCAGGCCCGCGGTACGCATAGGCCAGACACGTGGATAACATAATACCAGCGCTACCTGGCAGATGGCGTTCTCCCGCTGGATCCAACAGAGGCTAGGAAGATAAAGAAGAACTCTAGCAAGTTCACCCTAATCGATGGCGAGCTGTTCATGTTTGGGTTTACACACCCACTCCTAGTATGTGTGCACGGAGAGAAATGCACAAGAATTATGGCCGAGCTCCATGAGGGTATATGTGGGAGTCACATCGGGGGTCGAGTTCTGGCTGCAAGAGCTCTCCGTGCAGGTTATTACTGGCCAACGATGAGGGAAGATTGCAAGAAGTATGCTCAATGTTGCAAGCAATGCCAGCAGCACGCCGATTGGCACAAGGCACCCCCAGAAGAGCTGAAGTCAATTTACAGCCCCTGGCCGTTTCATACTTGGGGAATTGACATTCTGGGGCCCTTCCCATTGGCGGTCAGGCAGATGAAGTACTTGGTAGTGGCGATTGAATACTTTACCAAGTGGATCGAAGCGGAGCCAGTGGCGTAGATCACCGCACACAAGATCGAGAGCTTTGTATGGAAGAACATCGTGTGCCGGTTTGGTGTACCTAAACGCCTGGTGTCAGACAATGGGACTCAGTTTGCAAGTCACCTGTTGAAAAAGCCGTGTGAAGAGGTGGGAATACAACAGGTGTTTGCATCTGTCGAGCACCCACAGACGAATGGCCAAGTGGAGTCTGCCAATCGAGTGTTGCTGAGAGGTTTAAAGAGAAGACTAGAGAAAGCTAAGGGATCGTGGGCTAAAGCGGTACCCCGCATAGTTTGGGCGTACCATACCACTGAGCAGTCAGGAACCCACGAGACCCCGTTTAGCCTGGTTTATGGATGTGATGCGATGATTCCAGTCGAAATCCAGGAAAGCTCGCCGAGATTCCAGAACTTTGTGGCGGAAGACTCGAACGAAGAAAGAAGAATGAATCTGGATTTGCTGGATGAGGTCAGGGAGGAGGCGAGAGTGAAGGTCGAAGCAGTAAAGAGAAGGATTGAGCGAAGGTATAACTCTAAGGTAATGCCAAGGCAGTTTAGATGTGGTGACCTGGTGATGAGGAAGGCCCATCAGTACGAGATGGAGAACAAGTTATCGCCTAAGTGGACGGGACCGTTCAGAATAACCGAGGTGCTCGGGAACGGCGCCTACCGCTTAGAGACGTTAGAAGGAGGGGTGATTCCTCGCACTTGGAACGCCACACATCTCAAATTGTATTACAGTTAAAGCCTTGTAAGTAGAGACGAATATGAAGAGATTTAAATAGTTTCTGTTAAAACAGTTTCAAGGTGGCACTCTTTTTTCCCTAAGGAGAGTTTTTAATGAGGCCACCCAATAAAGAAGACTTTTCAAGTTTAAAGTTTCTAAGATTGCATGCTTATTGTTTTGAAAGTTTTTAGAAAAAAGACCTTATCACTTGTACGTGATCTAAGGCAACAGTAAAGTTATATTGCATGTTTTCTAGTAAAGTTTTAAGTCCCCATCGTTTTTCGGCGATCGGCGACAATAGTTAAAAGTTTTAAAGACCTCATCGTCTTTCGGCGATCGGAGGCACCAGTAATGTTTAAAGCCCTCAACGCTCTTGTGCGTCTTGAGGCAAGAGGAGAAGTCCTCCTCGCCTTTGAGCGAGTGCAGGCGAGAAAGAGAAGAAGTCCTCCTCGCCTTTGAGCGAAGTGTAGGCGAGAAAAGAAGAAGACCTCCTTGCCTTTGAGCGAGTGCAGGCAAGAAAGAGAAGAAGTCCTCCTCGCCTTTGAGCGAGTGCAGGCGAGAAAGAGGAAAAGTCCTCCTCGCCTTTGAGCGAGTGCAGGCAAGAAGAGATTGAAAGACCTCTTTGCATAAGCAGATTGAGGCAAGATTAAAAGTCCTCAGTGCATCCAGGGGGGAGGAGATGTACACCCTGGGCAAGTTGAGGCACCAGAGAAAGTCCTTCTCACCTTAGAGTGAGTTCAGGCAAGATGAAACTAAAAAGTCAGGGGTGTTCATGACCTTAAACGGCGGGAAGGGAAGGTTGATGGAAACGCCTTTTCCCCTTTAAGTGAAACATCAATGTTGACCCAGTAAGACCAGATAAAGCTTCCACGCTTGCGGGCGGTGTGAAGATAAGGGTGGAAGAAGTTAAAGGATAGCTGAGATAGGTTCGCAGAGAACACCTCACTATCCAGATCATTGTTCTAAAACTCAGGGAGGTAGAGAAGGATCCGAAAGGCGCCTCTGCCCCCAGATGAGGGAACAATGATCAAGTTATGCAAAAGAGGGTAACATCGCCAGAACCCTATGGCGTGAAAGTTGAGATAGTGAGGGGGTTGTATGGCGAGTACCAGATCGGAGGAATTTCCGGCGATGACAGGAGAAGCGTGAACTTCACTTGGCAGATCAGGTAAGCTGTGTTTAGAATATTAGATTGAGTTAAAACCTGCTGCCTAGCAAGTGATTTTGCGATAAGGTTTGTTACCTTAATTATAAGTATAAGTCATCGCCGATAATTTATGGTGGCTCAAGTTTACTTTGAATTAACAGTTTGTTAAGTTTGTTATAAGCTTAATAGTTTGCTCGAGTTAAAGCAGTGTGTGAAGGGTTAAGTTCAGGTAACGATGAGTTACTCCAGTTGAATGAGTGTTACCAGTTATGTTGGTCGATCACGCAGCAGATAGAGAGAGAAGACCGAGTCAAGTGAAAACATAGAAGATAGCGCTCTAATAAAAAAAAAGTCATATATACATCGCCAACAAAGTTGTGCATAGTTCAAATATTACAAACAAAAGATAAATTCAAGGTTTTCAAAGAGGAGGTGATGGGGGAAAGCAGTTAGTCTTCAGAAGGCACAATCTTCCCATCCAGCACTTCGTTGCAGATCGATAACATGGAGAGGTCGAGCTCCGGATATTGGCATGCTATTTGCTCCAGAGCAGCGTCAAACCCAGTGGTGAGGACTTGAGCAGCGCTTTGGTTGAGCTCGTACGCTTGTTTCTTCAACTCTTCTCTCTCCTCGTGAGCCCGAGCCAGTTCTTCAGCAGCTTTCTTGCTCTCGTCCCGAGCTTGGGCCAGCTCTGCAGCAATTCTTTCAGTTTCCTCACGAGCTTCGGTGAGCTCAGTGAGAGCCTTGTCCCTCTCAGCTTCGACCTTCCTTAAGAGGACCTCCCTCTCTGCTGATCTTTTTTCAATCTTCTCCACCCTGGAAGCTTCAGTTTTTTGTGCAGCCTCCAAATCTGCCACTTTGACCCTAAATGGGACCAGTTTGCTCTCCAAGTCAATCTTTTCTTGGAGTTGAGTGTGCAGCTTTTGGCATAGATCGGAGGCTTCCTTGTGTGTGTTCCTTAGTTCCGCTTCCAGCGCATCCTCCAGCCTTGAATGTTCCATCTCCGTCATCAATAGATTGCATGTGAGCTTTTCAGCCTCAGTCTTTATGATGAGATTCGACTCTTTGAGCTTGAGATTTTCCTGTTGGAGCCTCTTGAGCGAATCCATCGCAGCTCTTGTTACAAGCGAAGGGAAACCTTCCGCCATGGCCTTTAGCTGAGTTGCGAAGGGTCCCAAGGTCTCCTTGAAGGAATCTGGGAGACTTGAGGCTGATGCTGGAGGTGCTGGTGGAGTTTGATGTTGACTTTCACCACCACCCTCTTGAGCTTGTACAGCAAGGGGGGCTTCAAGGTGTGGTGGTGAGGCTGGGGCTTCTGTTATAGGCATTGGGGAAGCCTGGGCACCCTCATCTTCTTCTAGTGCGGCCCCAACGATGGATGTGGTGGAAGGAGGACCCTCTCCAACAGATACAAATGGTGTTGAGGCGCTTGGAGGGTTCTCTGCATAGTTAGGGCCACTGCTTTCGACCACTGGGGGCGCGGCGGCCAGTGGTGCTGCTTGGACTGGTTCTAGCGGAGCAGGAGGTGATGGCGGCGTTGGTGTTGGGAGTGTAGGTGGTGTAGAGGTGGTTACCCTTTTCCTCTTGGTGATGAGACCATCCTCGGTGTCTTCATCGTCGTCTTCTTCCTCCGACACCACCTGAGGGGTTTTTCTCTTTGGTCTCTTCAACACCAGTTTTTTCCTTTCTGGGGAGGGTAGGGCCCCAGAAGGAGTTGGACCTCGGGGAGGAGTTTTTCCTTAGGCAGCGGCGATCTCCACAACCGAGTTGGGCACAATTTGGGAGCCCGCCGCAAGTTTGTGGGATCGGGCGATCGCCCTCAATTCTGCCAGCTTTCCTTTTCCCAACATTGCGTCTGCACAAGGTAAAAAATAGATGAGTATGACCCAAAGCAGAAGCAGAACATACAAGTATATACATACAGAAATAACATAAGCAAATAGCACATGGATGAATGATCGAGACCAGTACAGAACAAACAGAATGCCAAAGACAGAATGGTATAAATGCTAAGACAGTTTCAACACAAAATGAGAGTCTTGGTGTTGGGGTAAGGGCTAACCTATGTACATTTCAAGTTGGCCCTCGAGGAATTCAAAGGAGATTATTGGAGCAATGGGGAAGGTGATGTTGGCAGAAGCCAGACTTTTCCAGAAGAGACAAAGGTCTTTGTCCAAATCCCCCATGTTGTCAGGACTTCGTGCTCTCCTAAAGTTGTCCCTGGAATCCTTTTTCCCCTTGTTTACCCAATACAAGGGGAAGCCATCAAGCAACGAAGGGTCTTGGTCGTTCTGGCACACCTTGACAAATTTCCCCTTCCAGTCTTTGTAGGATTGCTGGAAGATGGAGAGGATTGACCTCCCAGCAATTCCATTCAAGCTGACCCAGAGGCGATCTCCGGGATTCTTTGCCTCAAATAGAAAAAGGAAGACATCAACCGAAACCGGAAGCCCCAAGTGCGCGCAAAGGATTTGAAACGCCCTCACGAATGCCCAGCTATTGGGATGGAGCTGGGCAGGGGCGATGTCGAGCTCGGTCCACAGCTCCCTCTCGAAACGAGTGAAAGGAAACCTAAGTTTCACTTTCTTGAACAGCGTGGCGTAGACGAAGCAGAACAACTCGCCGTTGTTCCCCTTATCGTCCGCACAAATTGGTTCTCCAGGAAGGCAAGGCAGCACCGTCACATTGTCATCGTGCTCCTTGTGAAATGAAAGGTTGGGTTGATCCCCTTTCTTCAGACGAAGCACCCCCACCTCAGTATTTATCGACGAGGTTTCCTTCAGTACAGTTGGGGTGGCCCAAGGGTAGAGCTCTTGGTAGTCCCGTGGAGGAAGGGAGACTCCCCCGGCTTGTGGTGGAGTTGCTTGGGTAAGGTTGGAACGAGAAGAGGCAGGCCTCTCAGCCTGTGTGGAAGGAGCACCAGAGGCTCGTGGGGGATTGCGTGTTGGTGGAGGGTTTGTCCCAGGGATAACCCTACGAGTTTTGGGAGGAGGGTTTCGCGATTAGCGGTGGACTTTGTGTGAGCCATCGCAGGAACTGCAAAGGAAAGAAAAGGGAAGAAATGAGGATAGCAAGAGAATGACTCGATTGAGGACAAAGAAGATAGAACGAACGAGTGAGAGTTCACTGGGGTAGACGTTATCAGGAATGAAACTCTAAGTTACGAGAAAAAGAGAAACAACCCACAACGTATGCTCCAGACAGTTAATGGATGATGCAAACCGATTAAAATGCAACAAATATCAGTAGAAGGATTAAAAGAGTTACCTTTGATGATCGGGTAAATGTTGAAGGAAGTTGAAGATTGTGGGAGACGAAAGGTTTCGTAGTTCGCAGAGAGAACGTTAAGAATGCTTGAAGATGAAGAAAGATAATGAAACAGTGAATAGCGCGAAGGGTTTAAGGGTTTCGAACGTTGTAGGAAGCGCAAACGACAATTAAAAACAACCGTTGATGAAGCCACGTGTCGTTTGATTAAAAAGGGGTTGGTGAAGCGTCAGAAAGGCAAAAGAGTACGAACGTACGGAAGTCCGTACAAGGGCCAAGTAGATCGACGATGATTTGACTTCTTATTCTTTTCGCTGGTCAAGTCTCACCTTAAGACTGGGGGCTTGTGTACCGATCAGGTCATCGGGTGTGATGACGTGGCAGCAAGCGACAATATAGGCGTGTTGAACGGGACACCTGGCCGACAGAAGGGAAGTAAATTGGGAAGTCAGTATAGTCGCCGATCGCTGAAGTGGCGTTCTCCGATCTCTAATGTGCGTAACCGGCGGTCACCAGAGTTGCGTCACAGCCGCCGTATGTGAGTACTAGGAGATCAGGTGGTTTACACACCGCCGAAAGGGGCACATCGCTGAACGATCAGGAAAGCTTATTTAAGGTTTCCAAGAGGTACAAGTATGGAAGACGAGTGATATGTTTGTCACGTAGCAGCGGAGGATGAGGTTATCAGATGATCACACCCTAGCCAGAGGTCGGGTCGAGGGAACAGTTTCCCAGAACATGCATGGTGCGCAAGTGAAGCAGATCGTGATGGCGGCATGCGAGACCACGGAGATGGTGCACGTGGTGGCACCCGGTACTCGCCACTTAAGGGGTCGTGCTCCAAGGAAAGTCGTGCACCGAGTTACTCCCTGTATGGATAACTTAGTCGAATGGCAAGAAGAGTAGACGTGACGCTCAAGTTGTGGAAGTTCCAGATGGTGACACGTGTACAGCTGGATGTAAGCCACGCGTCTAGAGGTGTAACCGTCAGGAGAGAGAAAAGGCTCAGGTATATAAGGAACACTTAACAGATTTTTGAGGTACGCTTTCAGAACGCTCAAGTTGTGGAAGCTCCAGATGGTGACACGTGTACAGCTGGATGTGAGCCACGCGTCTAGAGGTGTAACCGTCAGGAGAGAGAAAAGGCTCAGGTATATAAGGAACACTTAACAGATTTTTGAGGTACACTTTCAGAACGCTCAAGTTGTGGAAGCTCCAGATTTTTGAAAGCTGCCAAGCACAAAAGCAAACAAGATTCAAGTGATGAAAGTGAAGAAGAAAACCTTAGCTTGCTTTCTAAAAAGTTTAGTAGATTCTTGAAGAGAAATCGTAACAAAGAAGCCAACAAAGAAAGGTATGGCAACAAGAACTCTAGTGATTTCAATTCTAACAATTATACTTGCTTTGGTTGTGGTGAACAAGGGCATATAAAAATTGATTGCCCAAATAAAGAAAGCAATGAAAAGAAATCAAGCTAAGAAGAACATATATTGCTTGGGATGAAAATAAAGTTTCCTCGTCAAACTCCTCATCAAGTGAAGATGAAAAGGAAAACATATGCTTAATTGCAGAAGGAGATGATGAGTCAAGTAGCTCAAGCAGTGTAAGTTCATGTGCTTCCCTAAGTGCTGAAAATTATAGTAAATTGCTTCAAGCTTTTCAACAAACTCATGAAGAAGCTAACCGATTAGTTCTCTCAAACAACCGATTGAAAGGGTTGAACAACTGGCTTGAAAAGAGGGTTAAAACACTTGAAGAAGAGCTGGAAAAATCAAAAAATGATTTTGAAAAACATTGCAAAAACTCTTCTCATGTGTGTGACTCTCTTGCTTGTGAAAATTGTGAAAATCTTGAAAAGAAAGTTCATTATCTTGTTAGAGCTGTGGATAAACTTACAAAGGGTAAATCCAACTTTAAGAATGTCTTGGCATCTCAAAATTGTGCTTTTGGAAGAGCTGGATTAGGTTTTAATCCACAAAACAAGCAAGATAAGTTTTCAAAGACTTTTTCAAAACTGCCAGGAAAACAACCGATTGTTAAGTCGAAACAACCGGTTGCTACATGCTTTTATTGCATGAAAAGAGGCCATTTAGTCAGATTCTGTAAAATAAGGAAATATTTTGTTCCCAGAGGTTTCATGAAATGAATTCCCAAAGGTTGTGAGGTTTCAAATGACAAAAATAAATCAAAATGGACCCACATTTGTAAGGGGACCAAATCTTTTTGCTTGAATTCATTTTAATGTAGGGATACTAGAGGAACATGAAGCTCTGAGTCATCTGATCAGGTTCCTGGAAGAAAAGGATTGAGACTGGAACTGAATTGAGGGTGTATACCAGTCCAAGCTATTTCAAAAACCAAAAGAAGCATTCTTGATCACAAACAATGACTCATTGAATGGACTTCATAAAAGGATAAAACCTTCCTTATCTTTGCTTTTTAATTACTGATTCATGATTAATTTCTGTTTTTTTCAAATAAGCAATTACATCTGTTTTTGAACCTTTTTCAGTTTATGCTTGAAAATCATATTTTGCTAAACTGTTGTAGAAAAACAACCAATTGTTTCCTCGAAACAACCGATTGTTTCTTCTCTGGCAGCACTGTGAAGAACTTAATTAATTTCTCTATACATTTTGTCTGTTGCAGATCTCAATAATGAAAAGATCTTGAGTCAATAAATCAGTCTTGAAAGCCTGATTTGGTTCTGGAGGAGGTTACAAGATATATTCCATATCTTGGAAATTCAAAAGCCTTTATGTCTAGTCAAAGGTCACATGTGTTGACCATGTGTTTTTCTGCTCTTTTCTGACGTTCTCTGTGCAGAGCTTGGACCAGTTTTCTGTCTTGAAGACTGAAACCCATAATCACCAAAGGATCAAAGAAGGTTTCTGATTTTCTATAAAATCTGTTGCAGCTGTTTTCCTTCACAAAAACAACCAATTGGGTCATCTCTTGCAACATCTCTTTCTCTCCTTGTGTGTGCCTTTGTCTCATTTTGCTGTCATGGATTCCACTCCTCCTACATCCAAGAGGATCAAAATGAGGGTTGTGAGGTCAGGAGGAAGGCTTGAGGGCTGGTTTTCAAGAGATAATGAATTAATTGAGAGGTATCGCTTTGAGACAAGTACAAAAGTGATCAACAATCCAAAAGTTGTCTCCTTTGATTGGTTGAAAAGCCAAAAGCTGGACAATGTGAGAAGGCTTCTCAAGGATCAGTTGCTGAAAAGATTCTTGGAGATGAAGGGGAACATTTATCCAGATTTAATTCGGGTGTTCTACACAAATCTAAAGTTTGAAGGAAACAATCTTGTTTCACATGTTAAAGGTGTAGACATGGAGATTACCCATGATGTATGGGTTGCTGTAACTGGGTTGAAATATGTTGGTCTTAGAATCAATAAAGGAAACATTGGTGTTGTGGAAGATTTCAACAAGATTCAATACTACAAAAGTTGTTTGAAGAATCCACAAGCTCAAGTAAGAACTTGTTCAGTTGGAGGATTGAAGTTAGATGAGCGGGTGTTGGCTCTCATTGTCACTTGGATTCTAACTCCAAGAGGGAGCAACCAATATGTTTTTAACAGAAGAAGATCTTGTCTATATCTACTGCATCATGAAGAAAGTCAAGATCAATTGGATTCATATCATCAAAGAGCATATGCAAAAGTCCATGAGGTTAAGTGACTACCATTATCCCTATGCTGTTTTAATTTCTAAATTTCTAATCTATTTTGAAGTGAATCTTGAAGATGAAACCTTTGAGTTGGTAAAATCAACACAAGAAGTGAACAATGGTTCACTAAGCAAAATGGGTTTCACCAAGATAAATGGAAGATGGGTAAGCAAAGATGGCGATCATGGTGGTTCCTTAAGTGCTGCAGCTACTGACTTTGATGAAGAAGATCAAGATCCTGATATGGATATTCACAATGAAGAACAGCCTGCAACTAACTTTAATGCTGGAACAAGTGTTGGACATCAAGGGCATGGTGGTTCCTCAATGTCTTCTTTTGAAATATACATGGTGGATAGATTTGATGGCTTTGCTGAAAATCAAAGAAATCTCCATCATCTTTATGTTACAAACTTCCAGAACATTGACAACAAATTCTAGAGCATGGACACTCGCTTTCAGACCCTGGATGAACAGATTGAAGTTGTTCAGAACCAGATCTTTGAGTTGCAATATGGCAAGGATGACTGAAGAAAAACAACCGGTTGAATGCCCGAAACAACCGATTGTTTTTGCTCTGTAGAAGTTTTATTGCTCTTTCTTTTTATATTCTGTTTTATCTGGAACAATTTATGTTTTATATCTTCCTATAGTCTATTTGTGAAGACAAATAGGGGGAGAATTTTGTCTTGTGTTGTCTAAAACTCTGCAAACTCTATCTGTTTAAGTGATTTTTAATTCTGCTGTTGTTGCTGATGCTTTATGGTTTGCCTTTTTGGCTGGTTTTCTCTGCTGTAATGGTTATGCAGAATACAAGCTAAATGTGTTATTCTAACCTACTGTTATAGATGTTGTGTATTGCTTAAACTTTGTTTTGCAGAACTGCTTTAGATTCAAACAAGTCCAACATAAGCAACCAGAGATTTATCTTCATCAAATAGGGGGATATTGTTGATCAAGAGTGATCAAAGGCTTTGAAGAATCCAAATCCAAGTGTTTGATGCAAGGCTGGAGTTGCTATTGTGTTTAGGATAGGATCTGGGTAGTTTATTTGTGTAATCCACTCTTTGTTGAATCTAAAGCTAAAGTGTTTTTAAAACCTTTTAAGATTAAACTGTTTTTCGAACTAAGTGAAAAACAACCTGTTGTTTTGTCGAAACAATCGATTGTTTTACTCTTAGGTGTTTTTGAAAAGGTTGAAAACTGTTTTGGTTGGTTGACTTGCTGTCAAACCAAAACAATCGATTTTTTCGTGATTTCAATCGATTGTTTGTTTGAAAATCCTAACAAAATTTTGTTTTGTTAGTTGAGTGTGCTTTAAATGTTTTTTAACTAAATACGTTCCTCTATTAAATGCTTTGACCAATCTTTGAAAGCTATAAATAGTTTGTTTATGTTTTATAAAAAAGAAAAACAAATTTGAGTTTTTCAATTGTGAAAAGATTGCTTTCTAATTTTGAACATTCACATTTCAGCTTTGGTTTTCTCAAGAGAGAGTGGAAAAGGATTACATCTGTATTGATTTCAGATTGTTCTGTAAACAAGTGTAATTCGTTTTGAATACTTTGTAATTTCTAGTGTTCTAAGCCAAGGAGTGTTGTGTGCTCTTGAGGTTGTCAAGATCAACATTCTTGGTGTGTGTTGTGCCAAAGGAAGTGTGTTTCTTGAAGGGTTCAAGGTCACTTCTTTGGTGGTTTGTGTGTAATATGTTATGATTGCTTAGTGGATTGCCTATGAGCTTCTGGGGACTGGATGTAGCTCTTGGTTTAAGAGTGAACCAGTATAAACTGTTTATGTATCTCTTTCTTCCCTTAAACTCATTTAAATTCAGTTGTTATTGTTTTGCTGGTATATACAACCGATTGTTTTTCTGGTGCTTTACTTTTTTGTGCTTTATATCTTGGCTAACTTAATTTCTGATTGAGTTTCATACAAAGGATTTTTTTCTAGCTGAAAAAGTTTTCAAAAACCCCCCTTAAACAATTCACCCCCCCCCCTCTCGTTTAAGGCCATATATTCTTACACTATGGTCACTTAAAACTACCCCTTCATGCACCATCATGTTACGTTTGGAGGGACAATTGGAAGCAATGTGACCAAAACCTAAACATTTAAAGCATTTTCTACTTGAGGTTTTAGTTGGGGATTTAGGAGTGGAAGGTGAGGGTTCTACATTCTCTAGGTTTGTTAATGGACTCTTTAAAATGTGAGGGAAAAGTTGAAGAAGTTTTGTTTTTGTTTTTCCAAGAAGAGTGGTAAAAGCCATCATTATGAGCTTTTTGAAAAGAAGTTTTCTTTGAAATTTGTGATTCTACCTTGATGGCAATGTGAACCAACTTTTCTAAACAGGTATACTAGAGTTCAACCACATCTTCAATATCGCTTCTTAGGCCACTTACAAATCTAGCCATCTTTGATTCCTCACTTTAATGCATGTCAACTTTTATTAAGGTTGTTTCAAGTTCCTTAAAATAAGCATCCACACTTTGTGTACCTTGGTGAAGCCGTTGGCACTTCAACAAAAGTTCTTTCCTATAGTGTGGAGGTACAAATCTAGCGATGCATTCTTTCAAATCCTCCCAAGAGACCATAGTTGGTCTCTTGTTTAAACCAATGTCCATTACAATTTTATGTCGCCATTGCATGGCATAGTCCAAAAATTCTAAGGAGGCTAGATTTACCTTTTGGTTTTCTTGGACCTCATGCACATTAAAAATATGTTCTACCTTAGCCTTCCATCCTAAATAAACATTGGGATCACTTTCCTCACTAGAAATAGGAAATTTTACATATGGTAGAAAAGGCTTTGCCAAATTTTGGCGCCTATCTTCAAAAGGTTGCCTCCTCCATTTGTCTTCTTCCTCGTGGTCACCATAAGAGTGATAACTTCTTGAATCATATCTTTGATGGTGTCGTCTTCTTCTTTGGGGTCTTTCAAGTTGCAATTCTAATCTTTGGAGCCTTTACTCCATTTGCCTCATGGCTTCATCTTTTTGTGCAATAGTCCTTTTGGCCGCCACCAATTCTCCCATAAGAAAAGCTTTTCAGGGAGATTGGGGCTTAGATGATTCACCACTTGAAATATGAGTCATCACAACAAGTAAACAAGAAACACAAGTAACAAACAATTAAAGAAAAGAAGTTATAAATAAGTAAAGCTTGCGGCAAAATGAAACAAAAGCACTCAACCACTCAAGAAAATTTTTCTTCCCTTAACCAAAGTCTTGCTTGTGGTATAAACACTTTTAAGTGAAAAAGGACACAACCTCTACACTTTCTCAAATGTGATTCACCACAAAAGAAGAAAAAACAAACAAGAAAAGCTTAAAACAAGAAAAAGGCTAAACCAAATTCGAAGTAAGAGATACGACAAAACTTGAAAAAATGACAAACAAGAAAAGCACAAAAGAAGACTCTAAGAAACTCACTACACTTTTAACTATAAAACTTTTTTTGTGATCAGAAAAATGCTAAAGCAAAAGGATAAAAAATTCCACAAAGAAGAAAACAATTTTCCAATCAAGTTGAATCCATAGTTTTTGAAAATGATGTGCTATACCAAGTGATAACCAAGATGTCTTTGGAAAACAATCTTTGCTGTTTTTGTTGGTTTGAAAAGTCACTTTTGCTTGCTGTTTTGAAATGTGCGGTATTGTTTTGCTTTGTAAAATAGCTTACAGTTTTTTTTTATACTAATATGACTTATGGCAAAAACTGAGCATAGGTTGCATTATGCAAATTTTCAAGAACTTTCAATTTCAAAAAAAAAATAATTGGTTGGATTCAATATAATTGAACACTTGAAATCATGTGTTTGGAACTTAAATCAACTTCTACTAAAACAAGGACACCTAGAACACTAAGGAACATAAAACTCAAAGGAAAAGACAAGATCAATAGAAGACATAACAAGAAACATATTCAAAAAGAAAAATGCTATGAATATAAAGAAAGGCCAAAAAAATTATGCAAGAAATAAAGTGCTGGAAAATAAAAAGCAAGGAAATAAAGACAAGAATGTAAAGGTACTTGAATTTAAAGACAAGAAAGTAAAGGTACTTGAATTTAAGGACAAGAATTAAAGGTGCTAGAATGTAAAGAAATTGTAAAGTTCCAAATCAACTCAAGCAAATTAACATAAGAACCTAAGCTCTGATAACCACATGATGTGAGTTGATTTCAGTTTCATTTGTATAGTGACACTTTACTTAGATTTGGATTTTAAGACAATTATAGGTGAGAACTTAAGGAAAATCCTCACTGGACATTAACTTAACCAAGTGCTTAAGTAGATGTGAAAGTTCATTTCACAAAGGCAAAGGAAAAACACAATTCAATGGTGAGAGTGATGACAAATATGGTGCTGAAATTTAACAAACACTAGGTGAGCAAGAATATGGACCGAATTGAAAACAAGGAAGCAAAACAATTATCAAGACTAGAAAACCGAATTAACACAATCAAAATGGAATGGATTAATGAAAGAGAATATGAAAGAAGAACTTATGGAAATTGTCCCGACCAGTCCTCGGTCCTCAACCTAGAGGCTGACCTCAGACATCACGCACTGATGCTTGGTAATGGAAGGGGGCCACGTGAGGTGGGCCCCAGGCGCACCTACCAGGGAATTGTTTAGTCCTTGATATTTATATCCTAAGCCCCAATGTTGGAGATCGATATCGAACCCTACCAATAGGGGAAGAAGATCGGACATCAATCGTCAGGACATTGTAGAGGGCCACATAAGGTGGGCCCTAGAGTTTTTTTTTAAAATAACGATTAGAGACAAGAGATATGTGGGAAGCCTAAGTCATGAGGGGTCCATGCACGTAGTGTGTAGACGCATGAAGGCGCAACACGTGTGGATAATCCTAGGGGGCGTTAAGGCCCATTAGAGTTAGGGTTTCCAAGGAAGCTGCATGCATGGCACGTGAATACTTAGGGCACCCACGAAGCAGATGGTGCTAGAGAATAGGTGCACAAGTTGGTACCCATGCGGCCACTCTGTCATTGGTTGCACTCCAGTTAAGGGAAGTTCATGCACTAGATACGCTAAGATTCTATGAATAGCATCGCAAGGACATTCTCCAAGGAACCCTAGTCAAGGGCAACAATGGAAAGGTAAACCCTAGTTTCAACCTATATAAAGGGTGCCAAGAACCCTAGTAAGGTACGCAGTTCCTAAGACTGAAGCTAATATACACACTTGGTGTTTCTTTGCCCTAATACTGACTTGAGTGTTGGAATGCAAACGGCCGCTAGGGCGCCCCTTTGTCTTTGCAGGTGAGAGGTTTCTTGATCAAGAAGGCACGTTTCTCAGGCAAAATCGAAGGGTCGTAGCAGTTGTTAGAGTTAACCGGCGGAGCGAGTCAATCGGCAGGAACATAAATGGAGATAGGATGAGACACGCCACTTCATGGGATGGAATCACCAAGATGAGTGCATGGGAGGCCGCCACTTGAGAGCTTATTTCTCACAAGATAAGACCAATTTAGGAGGAGGTTCACTCACTCACAAATCACACAAAAATTGTGCAGAATTTCTTTACTCTAATTTCAACTTTTGAATACATGAGGTAGGCCTCCCTATTTATAGATTTAGGAGCCTTGGAAAAGAAGAAAAGATGGTATAATGGGAAGGGAGAAGTTTTTTTTTGTTTTATCAGCAAAGAATGAAATTAAATTAGAGGGATACAAAGGGGTATCCCAACCCTTTTACACTTACCAGAACACATTAATAAATAACCAAAATAAAGGAGCACCCAAACAGAGGAAGATACATGTTGTTTACTACGTAAGACTAAAGAACCTTACACCAGTAAACACCTTGGCTCTATTAGCTGCTAAAAGGAAGGCAAACAGCAACCACAAGAAAACCTTCAGGGTTCCCCGAAGGGAATAGGTACCTCCAGTACCATATTAATCTTCCTCTGCGTCTTCCTATAGCTCCATGTTGGGCATTGGTTCCACCCTCTAGGACTTAAATACGTTCTTTACAACAGACAAAACTAAAGTCCACAAAACAAGGAGTAAGAAACTAATAAGATCTTCACGACCAATTCCAAGATTTCACACATCAGAGCACATAGTAACAGCAACTCCCTGTTACTGTTGTTCAACAGTAAGCAGAGTAGAACCTTAGATAACTTAGAGCACCAGTGATTTAGGATATGAACACTGGTGTAGGAGTAGGCCTTCAACCCTGTATTTGGGTAGCTTTGTACCTGCAAAAACTACAAACAACGTTAGCTGAGGACTTCTGTCGTTCTAGCACAAGCTAAACGTACAGAACAACCCCGAAAAAAGATATATACGCCTTGACTTCAACACCACCAACGTGGCACCTTTGGCATAAAACGACATCCTATTATCCTTAGTATAACACAAAAAGAATTCCAGCAGCTCCACACGTAGGATTTCCATCTTACCAACGAAGGTAGTTTACTTTGCACACTTCATGGCTTGGTAAGACCCATGCAAACTCCCCGGGATCCAAAAGTAGTTATTCATTTACCACTTGCTACATCAATAGAGCAATTTGGACTCTCTCTTCCATCCCAAACCACTTGTTTAACAACTTGGGAAAAGATGCTTTTGTGGATAGAGTTTACTATGACTAGGTTCAAAAGTAGGTGCCCCTCAACACCTCAAGGCAATATTTTTAAACCCTGTTCCAACATCCTTACGTTTTGTAACCTTAGGACCATGCTGACCTCTCTACACAAACTGTTTCCAGCTGCCACTCCACCATACCCCCCTAACTTGTTTAACATCGGTGGGCAGCAAGCCTATAACCCAGAAAACTCAGTTTACTTATCCCGACCATTCCAAGAGCCTGCAGATGATATTGTGACTGTTGATCCCGAAAAAAAACACTTACAGATGTAGAGTATAAACAAGGCAGCAAACCATCCCATGAAACCCCCTAGCTCTCCTAAAAATACCTAACCACCACACTCTAATTAAACACCTTGTCAGCACCTACAACCCACCCTCATACCACCTTCGGACCACCTTCGGAAGCCACAACTCGCACCAGCAAACATGTAGGACATCTTCAACCTCAACCACCTGATTTGGGATGTAATTTAATATAAAAACCCCAGCCCAAGATCCCCACTCGCATCCTCCTTCATCTGGACTAGGATACCCGCAATAATATGCCCAACAGACTTATAGACAGAGACAAATCACATACCTCTGTACTGTGAGTATGAATTCTAACCATTGCACACCAAACGAAACGACATGAGATAACCCACAACCTCCTAGCAACAGTTGACCCTCACTGGACTACACCATCCAAACGAACCACTCACCACCGCAACGACCTATTTCTTCGCAAACCCTCCCCCTAGAACCCACCCCCTTCATGAAACTCGGGGAATAGCAATGCCAACTAGACCACCCACTCACACGACAGCAAGGAGGCACTGGTACGGGTTCAAAATCCAGTCAAAGAAGGCATACGAGAAACCAGCTACCTTATGTTTTAACCACAGCCAGGACTGTAATTGAGCACTTTGAAGAATTTCTTCAGCGTCGGGGATCCCTTCCTTAAACACCACCAGGTTCCGCTGTTTCCAAATGTAGCTGACAATTGCCGCCCACACACCTAACCAAACCTGATTTTGTTTATTAGTGAGATGAATTAAGTGGAAATTCTCCATATGGTTCTTAATACCCCTGTTTTGGGCCCCCGAAATGCCGATCCAACGGAAACACCTTGACCAAACATGTTGTACAATAAAACAGTCCAGGAAGAGGTGTTGAGAGGATTCTTCTAACATGTTGCAAAGCACGCATAGGGTTGAATTTACCAACACACCGCTCCTGTTCAAGTTGACTCTAGTTGGAATTCTATCCAAGAGTATTCTCCAAGCGGTGACAAGCACTTTCGGCATGGCTTTTGCTTGCCATAAACTACAAAAAAACCTTTTCCTTTATACCGGAGTGTTGATGGTTAGCCATGATTGAGTAAGCTGACTTAACCGAAAATATACCTTTCGGGTCCCCCCTCCAGAGAAGATGGTCCTCTGCTTCCTCACACAAAGTCCCCATATTCAACATAGAGAGAAAATCTGATTCCTTACTATACTCCCATTCGAACCTTTCTCTTCTCCAAGACAGTTCCCACTGCCACCTGTCCTCTTCTCAACACCCTGCCTCTCTCACTAACTTGCCTTGATCATAGGACAAGGAAAAAAGTCTGGGATATAGTGTTTTCAAGCTAGTAAAACATAACCACACGTCCCATTGCCTATTTTCCACATAGTGGCCTTTTTAAACCATCCTTCTTCCGCCCCGTCACCCCCTATCTTGGCAAGATCCCTCCACCACCAAGATTGGTACTTTAGATTAACCTGATTTACATCTGATTCAGAGTTGTATTTAGAGTTTAGGATTTCTTTCCATTTACCCCCCTCGCCAGACATAAGTCGCCATTTCCATTTTGCCAAAAGAGTAGAGTTAAAGTTCCTTATCTCCTTCACACCTAGGCCTCATTCCTCTAAGGGCTTACAAACATTGTCCCAACTAACCCAGAAGATCGACTTGTTCTGTCTACCCCAATCCCAGAGAAATTTCCTTTGAATGCTACTGATTTTATTACACACTACTACCGGGGCTTTGAAAATGGAGAGATAGAACAAAGGAATGGCTGTGAATACAGATTTTAATAAACAAATTCGACCTGCCATAGATAAAAATCTCCCTTTCCATGAACTAAGTTTGGCTTCCAATTTCCTTACTACCGGTTCCCAAAACAATTTCTTCCTTGGGTTTCCTCCTACTTCAACCCCCAAATATTGGAAGGGAATCCTCATAGTATTACAATTCAAGGTTTTTGCATATGTATTCAGGACGAAACTATCCACTCCAATACCTGCCAGCTTGGACTTGTGGAAGTTGACTTTAAGCTAGAGGCCAATTCGTAACACCGAAGAATGGCTTTGATAGCAAAAATATTATCAAAGGAATCCTCACACATGAAGAGTGTGTCATCTGCAAACTGTAAAAGACAACATTCGATACTATTCCTTCCCACCTTAACTCCCCTAAGCAGATCCATTCTCAGAGTTTGTCTCACCATCCCTGTTAAACCTTTAGCCACCACTAGAAACAAGAAGGGAGCCAAAGGGTCACCCTGTCTCAAACCCCTAGTTGGTTTGAATTCCTCAAAGGGGCTTCCATTAACCAGTACAGATACAGATGATGAAATCAGACACCCTTTGATCCATACTAACCATCTATCATGAAAACCCAACCTCCGCAACATATCAAGCAAGAAGCTCCACCTTACAGAATCATACGCCTTTTCAAAGTCCACCTTTAAGCATACCCCACTCTTCTTCTTCCTCTTAATGTCCTTGAGTACTTCGTTTGCCATAACAACACTGTCCATAAGCCTCTATCACTTAGAAAAGCTGACTGACACTCGTCAATGATCAATGGCATAATTTTCTTCATACGGCTTGAGAGGATTTTGGTAACAATCTTGTATATTACTTCAACTAGTGAAATGGGTCTGAATTGGTCAAGCAAAGAAGGGTCCCTTACCTTGGGTACAAGAGCAATGGAAGACGCATTACACCCTTTTGGGAAAGACCCTGTAGCATGGAAGAAATGTACAGCAGCCATAATGTCAGTTTTAATCACATCCCAACAATGCTGGATGAAATTAAAGTTGAAGTCGTCTGGGCCTGGGCTTTTTGACCCTCCACACTGCCAAACAGCCTCCTTTACTTCTTCCTCGGAGAAGCTAACGATCATATTTCAACTCACCTCTAGAGGCAGATATTTGAACTCTACTGACCCCAGATTTACACCCACTTCCTGTGTAGCCATGAACCTCTTTTCGAACAACATCTTTGCTTCCCTACGCACAATCTGCAGATCCTCACACCATTGGGAATCCACCTCCACCCCTTTGATCTCGTTTTTAAGTCTTCTCCATCTAATGGCACTATGGAAAAATTTCGAATTCATGTCTCCATGCTTGGTCCAGTTCACTCTTGCTTTTTGCCTATATATAGAATCAAGTTTTTTGTCAACCAACCCCAGTTGACTAAGTAACTCCATCCTTCTCATCCTCCCAGCTTCCTTTAAACCTTCAATGTCGTCCTTACCATCCAGCTCCTCAATTTCGGATATGATACGCCTCTTGTTTGATTCCACACAGCCAAAAACATTATGTTCCACTCTTTAAGCTCTGCCTTCAATAATTTGAGCTTATCTTTGAAGATGGACATACTATTACCTTGCACCTCAAAGGATTCCCATTTGTGCTTCACCATAGCCCTGAAACCAGGTTCCTTAAGCCACACATCAAGGGACCTAAACGGTTTAGGACCCCAGTCTTTAATACACAATTTCAAGACCAGAGCACAGTGGTCTGATACTGTTCTAGGTAGTGAATATTGCTTGGACGCTGGCCATATCTGAAGCCATTCTTCAGAGACAAGGAACCTATTTAATTTGCTTTTTGCTGTACCATTAGCCTTGTACCAAGTGTACTTCTTACCTACACAGGGGATGTCCAACAGAGCATTATTGTCAATGAACTTGTTAAAACCATCCATCTCCTTCTTTTGGCTTGAGCAACCTCTAATCCCTTTCCTTTCTTCCTCCCTTCGAACAACATTGAAATCACCACACACGACCCAAGCCACGTTGACATGAGATTGCTTGAGTACCGTCAAAGCTTCCCACTGCTCAACCTTGTCCTTTAAATTGCAACCTGCATAAACATTCACTACCACACACTGGCGTTTTGCTTTAAGGTGATACCCAACAATTGCAATAAAGCCAGTACCTATAATATGGCTGCCATAAGAGAAGGCTTCTTTGTGCCACATTGTTACTAAGCTCCCTGTCGCATTTACTCCAGCGTTAAACACCCAACCAATGTTACAATCCCCTCATAACGAAAAACATCTGGCCTCTGTAAATGATGACGATTTCGTTTCCTGCAAGCAAAGAAATTCGGCACCCTCCTTTGACACAATGTGATTCAGATATCTTGCTTTGACCCCCCCTCCCAACCCTCTGATGTTGAGGTTGACTATTATCATAACAACTTCGTTGACCCTCCCACCCGAGACCCCTTTTTGATCTCGTTTTCCCTTGCCTCCATACAATCCAGTTCCCCAACAACATTCCCTACATCCCCTAAGCATTGCATGCCTAGGTTTTTCCCAAAGTCCCAAATTTTAACAGATTCTACAGCCTTCACTTCATTCTTAATCCGATTATTACACAAGTTGATGTTAGTGGACGATTCTGCAGAAGAGCATTGACTTAACCTGGCAGAAGATTTTGCACCTTGGTGAGAGGATCCAACACCTCCATTTGATCTCCATTTCGGTTGTGCGATTGGCTGACCATGATCCTGCAACCTACGCAAAACTGGAGAAGTTTTACTGACCATTTCCACCCGAACAGATTCCTTTGAACCACCATTTGGTCCTTCTACATTCTCCTCCTTACTCCACCTGGATTTTCCACTAGATTGTGGATCTGAGCTACCCGAAGAAGAGCCCTCATCCTCACTACATTCATGGACCGCATGACATGGATGCACACCGGAAACAGAATCCAACGGTGACCTCTCTCCTAGGTGTTCGTCGTGACCAGCCTCCGTCACACATAAGTTGAATGAAGGAGAAGATGACCTGGCAACGGACCTGTCCGTTGTACATGGTTGTCTGGCTGCTTTCCCATTACTAACCATGATTGGGCCCTCCACACTTGCTCTTTTACTAGACTCACCTCTGTTTTCTCCTTGGGACAACCCTTGCTTAGGCCCAATAGAAATTGAGTTACACACCTGAACCCCTTCTAAGAGGTTAAACAAAGATTGTTGAATTACCTTACATGCATCTTTGACTTGGTTTGCAGCAAATAAAGCTACTCCTCCTTCAGAAATACCATGCACACGCTTTACCTCATTTGTGAAAGGAAAATCACTTTTGACCCGACACCCCTTGTCACTATGAGCCCTTTCCTCCAAAAGCTTCCGCTTTGACTCCGCTTAAAAATGGTTTTGTTCTTCCACCTCGGAAACCGCCTTCCGCCATAAATCACCGTGATTAGATATAACATCTCCCTCGATGGACCTCCTAGAGAGAAAAGTTTCCTCCACCATAGTTTCCGTGGAGGAGACACTATCGGACGAAGCTAAGTGGTCTTGGGAGCACCAGCATTCTCCTCTCTCTTGGGTGAAAACCTCTTCTACTATGGTCACATTATACATTTTGCCATTTATCCTGAGACTCTTCATCATTTCTGCTTTACAAGATTTTAGCAGCCGCACTTGCAGCCGAGCGTACTCCAGATTCTCCCACATCAGGGTAGTTACGTCGACTTCTACCAAGGAGGCTACTTCACTTACTACTTTCGAAAAACAATCTTTATTCCATAGTGGTAGAGGGAGGCCATAGCACCTAACCCAGACTATTTTGTGACCTGCAACATACGACTCGGACCAAGGTTCCAAGGAAACAAACAAGGAGTCGAACCAATCATGGTTTAGTTTGATGATTTCTTCCAACCGCTCACTGTTTGTTTGGTGTTAAGAGTATCAGGTTATCTCCCATAAATCTCAATTTGACCCTGCTCATACCCCCTTTGACAAACTCTTCCCTCAGAGTTTCAAAAGAGACGTCTGGGGACATCCTTCCAACTGCACTGGTAACCAGCCAAGGCGGGGTATTAGATGTTGTTTCAAAAACTGGCCCTTTCCAAATACCCTGGGCTGGATTACGAACCTCTTTTGCATAAGGGAGTTTAGGATTTAGGTTATTGCCCCTATAATAAGCTCTATTAGTGTTTTCACACCTAGTCCCCCTAACGTTCTGTTCCCTCTTACCCCTTGGTCTGCTGGTATGACTATAGTCCTTGCTAGCGTATCTTGTCTTCTCATACTTCTGCTCCATCACAACTCTCCTATACTTTGGAAGATTGACATGTAGTTTAAAGCTTCCAATAAAAATCCCGTCTAACTGTTTCTCCAAACTAGCTTCATTTAGGACCGGGAAAAATCTCACGAATCCGAACCTCCTTCCCCACTTGTTCAAAGGCCTTGAGATAAAGACCTCTTTCACTCTGGCCCATTTATGGAAGATTCTAAACATATCATACTCCCCATGACTGTCTGGGAAGTTTGAAAAGAAATATGTACATGAATGCTCTGCCCAGAATTTCTTTGTCTAAAGAGTTGCCTTAGGGCCTACCACGTTACTACGAAGTTCTCCTTCCCTTTTCCTTTTCCATCGCCCCTGCTCCCTCTCCCTTTCCCTCATTCGTGTATAATCAATACTATCGATTAGGCAAGTGACAAGTTAATCCACTCCATTGAAAACTATTGTCTTTATGGGAAAAGGAGAAGTGGTGCGGTTTTAGGTTTGGACTCTGGTTAAAACCGCACCATCCTACACATTCTAGAAGCTACGATTTCCTTTCTACCCTAATGGACTTTTTATGGCTCATTGTTATGTCTTCATCTCCTAATTATGTTATTTAAACCTACTCTATGGAAATTACAAATAGAGAGACCAATTGATACTCAACTCCCATATTTTGTGCTCTGCTCCTTGTAATCCTCTGAGGTATGGGTGTTGAGGTCATGGTTTGGGCTTGGTCTTCATCATGGGTAGGCGCCCTCTCTCCTTGGATCTCATCATCAAGGCTTCATAAATGGCTTCACCAAACATATTTAGTTCAGACACTTAAAATGTCCAACAAAATTGACCAAAAAAAATGTCTAGATTTATTAAAACTAGTTGTTGTGGTGTTTATCTAAAATTTCAATGTCATTATTCAGCTAATTAATCATATTTTAAGTGATCTACTGTAGTTTCAATCTTAGGTTCTATCTTTGTGTTCCAACTTTTATTTCAGTACTTTAATTTCAGTTTGTCATATTATTTACTCTTTTGGTGTTTGTCAATATCAATTCCTTTTGAAGTAATTCAATTTTTTGTTGCCTTTTTAATCTTGTTTGACCTCTACTTGGAGTGTTGGAAAATATTTGGTGTTTCGGAGCTATGTTTTGGGTGAATAATAGTCACTAAAAAAAGTAGAGCAGCTAAACATTGAAGGTTGAATATTCTAAGGAGAGCAAGGCAAAGGAAGAAGAATCATAATTTTCCCAAAGTTCAATATGGTCCCTACTTCATACAACACATCAATATATTGTACAACCACACATAAATTTATATTTTCAAACATATTAGAACATCTAAAAAATAATTTACATACGTAGAACATACATTCTTGCTTAGCAAGTGTTAGACTCACCCAATGGCCAAGCCTTGGGGTCAAATTCGCCCAGCGACCAAACCACTAAAACCAAATTTAACCAGTGAGTATAGCTCGTCCAGTGCCAAATGCTATCGAGTTTTAATTCTCCACTTTTCATCTAGCTAGAACATTGTTTGCCTAGTGACCAAACCACTGGGACCAAATTCTCCTAGGGAGAGTTGTTCACCAAGCAACCAATGCTCTCGGATTTTCTAAATTACGAATTTTGCCCAACAAGTTTGCATAATTTTGCATTACCTGCAAAATTCTAAAACTAGTTTAGGTGCCTCAAAATAGGGTTTTTAGATCCTTTCTTACTAGTTTAAGAAAACTATAATCCTAACTTGAATCACTTGATCTTAATTTAAAATTCTACAAACACTTAGGTACTTTTAGACTCAATTTAAATAGTTCAAACCAACCAACTTTCACATTAAATAGTAAGATATCATAATAGAATTATACTTCAATCAATAATACTACAATTTCTTCAATTTATTTAATTCATTTAATTCATTTTCAACAGACTGAATAAATACACTAAGACATACTCCACTAACATCAAACATCCAACTATTTCGTATCACTTATCAATTCAAAACACATCTATTTCACTCAAATGTTCAATCCCTATAAGAAATTCCAACAAAGTGACCAAGTTAATTCATATTCAAATTTTTGAACTTAAGGTACTATTAAAAGGTAAAACTAGCTTCCCTTACATGATTGAACGACGGAGTACCTTCCAACACCTAAAAGATGCATAAATGATCTAACCTGCATTAGAAAGCCCTAGTCAATTATCAAACCACATCACTAGGACCTTAAACTAACAAAGACTAGTCAAATACCTTGCATGCAAGACACATGTATCTAGATACATAGAAAGATGCAAAATTGATCCAAAGGAAATATGAGCAAAATTAAACTTACTCTAATAAAATATTTGATTAGGACAATTTTACTTTATTTATTGTCAAGAGTTAAAAGATGATTTCTGATCATCAATCTGATAGGGGATAAATTTAAATTTCTAGAGAGAGAAGAGATAAAAAAGAGAAGAAAAAGTATTTCTAGAAAGACGGTATAGTTATTTTAAAATAAAATCTTCTATTTATATAAAATTGTCATTTAATAATAAAATATTTAGATGTTACTTTTATTTTAAAGCTATTTTCTAGATGTTTATAAAAAGTTACAAAATCGTAATATAAAAGATAATAAATTTCAAAATTAAAATAGAAAATGATATTTTTAACTGTGAGCGGTTAGATTACACATAATAAAATTAACTACAACAAAAAGATAATATATTTTGTTGAGAATAATATCTTTTAGTTTTATTATGTAACCTTTAATCATTAGGGATCGAGTATTTTTGTGAGTGTTAAATTATAACATTTAAAACTTTTAAACAAAAATCATATTAATCTTTATCTTATAGTGAAAACCTACCTCATACTATATAAAACACTAATAATTTCAGTATTAATTTTCTGAACACTTGCGCTTGATTTAAAACCATGTGAATATTTTATGCAAATCAAAACTCCTTCTCTGACCATCCACACATTTGAGCACGTGGATAAAATGTTTCATTTAACATTTTTTTTATCGGCAATACCTAGAATTCTAAGCAAAAACGATTCAACGACTGGTGAAGAGAAAAGTCAACTATAACAGGAGACGAATCTTTAGACTTGAGGAATTAAAATTAGTAAAAACGATTTTCACACAGTTGCATCTTCGTCAATCGCTAATATTATTTAGTTTTTATTTTATTTTATTTTAGAATAAACAAATTTAGTTTACTTTCAGTGGTGCTGCTTTTCTTTAGTGTAGCCCATGGTTGCAGTAAACAAAATTATTGTACGTCAAAATATCAAGTAGTGGAATTGTTTTTGTAAGTATGATACTGATTCAATAAAAAAATCACACCAATAGTTTATTGTACTAATATTTAATGTACTAATAATAATAATATATTGTTTCGTCCGGTTGATCTGGGACGTCTTCGTGCGCGGCCTCAACCGTCAGCTAGGGACTCCTTCCCACTGGTTACCTGTGTAATCCTACAAAGAAGGACAAAGGGCGCCCTAGCGGCCGTTTGCACTCCGACGCTCAAGTCAGCCAGCAAGAAACACCAAAAACTATGCACCTCTGTATCGGAGCACCGTGTATGGCACTCTGAAGGTGGTAAAAAGGAAACTGTGTCTAGTGTATATTTCTCCTTCTAGCAAAAATCTTTCCCTAGTCCCTTGTGCGTAACCTCAAGGCTCGAGCAAGCAACTAAAGAGTTTCTGGGAAATTTGCCAAAAGTTTGAATGCTACCCCGCATTCAAAGCACCTTAAAGCGCATTTAATTATAAAACGTAGCGCATTTAATTAGCGCATTTAGTTATAAAACGTAGCGCATTTAAGACGTTAAAAACGCTTGGGAGCCTTTATAGTACCTTAAATGCTCGAAACGGAAACTGTATTAAATGGCTTTAATTACCTGGCACCTGGCTAAATGGCGTTTCTATTCTGACTTGGCTGCTGTACACGTGGAGGGCCTCACAGCGCCATGACCCCATCTGGGGGCGTTTCTTCGTGTGAGTCCTCCTGCTTGGGAGTGCTACTGCGCAAGGGGTGACTTTTTGGGTGCCAACTCACGCCCCCAATCATCTAGTCACTCACTTTGAGAGCGTATCTGCCTCCCTCTCGTACCCTGCACCCGGCTACCCTGGGCGTGACCCTCCTCTTGAGTTGTATCTGTCCCAAAGGCGTCTCTGGGGCGGCAGGGGTACTTCACGAGTCAGGCTGCCCTACACTAGTGCTATCACTATGGCCTTGAAGCCACCTTTCTCTTCACCTTATTACTACCCCGGATTATCGGGACCGGACGCCTTCCCACGGTGTCGCTCCCTCCATGGTCTTTCCTACCCATGGGTATCGGGGAACCACACTGTGATTGCCTTGCTTTAGTGATATTTGATCTTGGCGACGCCCTGGCTGGGCAACGCCTTAACTGGGCGATGCCTTAACTAGGCGACGCCTTGACCTTGGCGACGCTTCCTCTTGGCGACGCTGGCACTTGGCGACGCCTGCGCTTGGCGTCACCCCCACCTGGGCGACGCCTTATGTTGACTTTGGCCTCGACGCTGACTTTGACCTTGACTTCGTCAACGCTCGGGTACGGGACGGTACATATATATATATATAAAAGATACTTTTCTATACTATCAACACTATCTATTTTATTAGTTATCTAAATTATAATGTTTCTATAGACTTGTAATGTATATATTATTAATTTGATTTTCACTAGATAAAATTTATATCAGTGAAGATTATTACCTAATTCAAATCTATTTTTTTTAATATGTAGTTTTTATGCACTAGTACAAATTACTTCATTAACGACACCCTTTAAAGACGGTTTGGAAACAACCATCGTAATAAGCGAGGCAGTGGCAGTTCCGTAACTTTTTTGAATTTCTTTTGCCTTTTTAACGATGGTGTGACAGTTCCTTTTTAACATCGTAATAAGCGAGGTAGGCCATTGTGCCACACGCGCTGTGCGCCATCACCGCGCCAGTGCCGTCGAGCTCCGCCAACGCGACTGCGCACCCCGCGCCCCTTTCCCACTGTGCCAGCACTGCCTTCTTGTTGTCCCGTTCGTTGACAAAGTTCTCGCTCGTACGCGAGAGGTTTTTTTTTCAGTTTCGTTTCACTTTTGATGTTAGTATATTTTTATTTATTATTTAATTATATATTAAATATTATTAACTATATTTTCAAAGTGTTTGTTTTGAGTTAGATATTGATTTTATATAATGAACGCACTGAGTCTGAGTCCGAGGGTGTCCGACCTTCGACAATCTGAATTTATTTTTTTATGATTAGATATTGTTTCTATATATTAAGCTAATTGATTGTGAGTCCGGAGGTGTCCGACCTTCGACAATTTTGATTTAGTTTTTAATGATTATATATTGTTTTGACATATTGAACGCACTGGTTCTGAGTCCGGAGGTGTCCGACTTTTGGCAATTTTGATTAATTTTTTAATGATTACATATTGAACGCATTGGTTCTGAGTTTGCACTGTTCTTAGTTTAGCAGTTCTATGGATCGGAGTTGGATTAATACACCACGAATAAGTGATGCTTACAAAAAAGGGGTGGAAGAATTCATACAATTCGCAGAACATAATGTCGTTAGTTGTAATAATGGAGTAAGAATAAGGTGTCCTTGTGTCAATTGTTTGAATGGAAGGATATATTGTGTTCAATAGTGTCAAAGTTCAAGAGGGGGGGGGGGGGGGGGGTGAATTGAGCTTTTAAAACTTTCACGCAAATTCAGATTTTATTACAGTACACAGAAAATAAATCGATTTATTTAGCAATGAACAGATTTATTTTTACACTGTTTATGTATTAAAATCGTTTATATCAGTTAAGTAATTCTTGATTTTAAGCAGATTAATTCTCAAGATACACACACATTGATTTTAGAGATGAAACTATGAAAAGCAAAATCAGTGAACTTCAACTTCTAAAGCAAGTGATAAATGTTCAATTACTAGCTTGACAATTAATTGGGTAACCTTCCACAATCAAACGGTTCCAGTTGTATTCAACAGTTCATATACCTTTTTAAAAGAACCAAATAGGTTTTCCAGAAATCAAGAACAGAACGAACAAGCTCAGAAAGAACAGATTTATTTTTAGTTGAACAGATTCAATTTTTGACAGATTAACCGATAAAGCAATAAAAGAGTGCAGGGATGAAGAGAGATTGAATACACAACGATTATACTGGTTCACTCAAATGAGCTACATCCAGTCTCACCTAATCCAAGGTGAAATCCACTAAACAAACGTATCAAACACAATTACACAGCCACTGTTCTTGAACCCTACAAGAAACTTGGCACACTAGCTGGAAAACACTATTCCAGCACACACACTCTTCAAGAAACACTATCAAGAAGAGTTCACAACCACACTTTACAAGAAATTGAAGTATGAAACGAAAACACCTGATAGAGAATGCAGAAATTTGCCTTAGACCAGTAGAACAGATTGCTAACATGGTGACAACACCTCTAAACAAGCCTTAGAACCAACCAAGAACGACCACACTTTGTGATTTGGAAAATCTTTCAAGAACACATGCTAATCCTCTGAAAATCCTTATTTCTCTGTTGTAAACTTGTTTCCTCAATTATTTGAACAACTTTTAAACGCAAGAACAACCTCTCCTTTTATAGAAAAAACATCTTATAACAGATTTTCAAAAAACAGTTAAAGCTGTTATAAAAAGAATAGATTGAAAATAAAATGAACAGATTTATTTTCAAAGGCAGTTAGAGAATCTGTTATGGGAAGGAGACTTATCAAAACCCTTGGTGCAAGGATAAACCGTGAAAAGCCTTTTAAGAGAACCAAGGCACCAGACTTAAAAATAATTTATTCATTTACAGAAGAATAGATTTATTTTCAAAACGATAACAGAAACTTCTTAACAAGTGAAACACAGTCGTTTTGATGGAATGAAGATTTAGTTAAAATACTTGATGCACAAAACATGATTTTCAAAAACACTTAATCAAGGCATCAACTTAAGAAAAGAATTCATTCATTTAGAAAAGAACAGATTCATTTTTTTTATGTAGTAAGGATATTTTGCAAAACATGTGAAAAACAATTTCATAAAACTTGTGTTTGCTCTTATCACATGGTCAGGGGTTAAGAGGTGAGTTACCTAGCAAAAAGCTTACTCTAAACAACCTCTAAACTATACCTAATACATTCTTAAAGCAAATGTAAATACCAATGAAATTTACACAAATGGCTTTGTGAAACACATGTCTTGAAGGGGCAGCAACCATCTTCAACAGGATATTGAGTGTTTTCGAAATTAGAGAACATATCTTATGTGATGGATTTTTGAAAATTTATACAACATTGACGTGGCATGGTGACTTGTTAGACTTGCCAAGTATGCGCGGAGCTTCGGAGGGAGTTCATTTCTCAATGGATGATAGATTAGAAGACATGATTCGTGATGTGGGAGTAGAATCTTTTGCTAATGCAATTTTCGAAAATATGTCTAATGATGCAGAGACTCCTTTGTATCCTGGTTCAACTAACTTCACACAATTATCAGCAGTGTTAAGGTTGATGAATTTGAAGGCAATGAATGGATAGATCGACAAAAGCTTTACAGAATTTCTCGAATTGGTTAATGTACCGCCCTGGAAGTCGGAAGTGATGACGTGGCAACAAGCTACAGAGTAGGCGTGTGGATAAGGCGCCAGAGTGGCAGAAGGGAAGGAAGTCGGGTGGTTCGTGTAATCGCCAGTTATTAAGTTGGCGTGCTCCGATCTTCAAAATACCAGGCGATCGCCCAGTTGAAGATGAAGTCGCCAGATGTGAACTCAGGCGACCAAGTGATTGGAGATCGCCAGAACAAAGCACATCGCCGAAGGTAAAGGTGGTACAGATTACGAAGGCGGCCGGCGAGACCACAGGGAAGGTGTACGAGAGCACCCTAACTCGCCCGTTCCAGTAAAGATCGCACTCTTAAGATAGCTATGCACTGGGCAGAACCATGCATAAGTAACTTAGCCAAAAGGAGAGTCAGAAGCAGCGCCCAAGTCAATGAGGCTCCAGATGATGGCACGTGTACGACTGGATGCGAGCCACGTGTCCAGGTCTGTAACTGCCAAGAGAGAGAAAGTGACCAAGTATATAAGAGTTCTCAACGAACTTTCTGAGGTACGCACGTTCAGATTACACTCTTTACGCTTGCGAGTTCTAGAGCTTACTGTGAGAGAGAACATTGCACGGTTCCTTGAGATTTCTTGAGTGTTCTTGCTCGTAGTATTTGGTGGTTCTGTCACTGACTTGGGCGTAGGAGTGCGATCGGCCGCAGTGGCGCCGCTCTGTTCTTTTGCAGGTTCTTGAGGTGGATCTCGAAGAGGAACGGAAGCTTGAAGCGGTGCACACGTCGATCCTTTGACGAGGCAGTTTCCAGCGTTCTGGTCAACAGGCAGGATCATCAGGCGCCCACCGTGGGGCCGTGTAAAACTTGCTCCCATCCACAGCGTGAGTTCTTGGAGGTTTTCGAAGTTTCTGCGTGGAAGTGTGCTGGTGCAACCATCGTTCGCTGTTTGTTTGAGATTTGTTCGGTGAATTCGCGTTTTATCCCGTTCGTTGGGGTTCTCGATCGGTGAAGTGAGGTTTTCCTGCTGTTTACGCGTGATTTGTTCGGTGGAGTCGAGTTCTTTCGATCGTCTGGTTATCCGCGAGAAAACCGGTGGTTTCTGGTGGAGTTGTAAGTTTGTTGGAAGGTTTGCGGTGTTTTTGAGTTTTCTTGCGGAGTTTTGCACAGTTTTTCCGATTGATCGTTGAGTCGATCGTAGCTGAAGTAAGTGTCGTTCGCTGCATTCTGTGATTCGCTGAGTTTCATGAGAAAAATGAGAAGCAATCGTTCAAGTCCAGTTGCGCCCGTCGCTGCTGAAGGCGCCGCCGCCATGACCATGGCGCAGATGGCAGATATGATGCGTTCGTTGCAGGCAACTGTGGAAGCCTCGCGCATAGAACAGGCGAGAATGCACGAGGACCTGGTCGCCTCTCGCGCTAGGAATGAGGAGCTCAGCAAGGTGACTGAGGAGTTGCGTCAAGCCCTTCAGGAGCAGCAGGGGCGTTCTTCTGCTGAAGAGGTTGCGCCGTCGTCGCCACCTCGTGTTTTTCCCTTGCCTTTTGTTCAGGCGATTACTGACACGCCTATTCCCGTGAGTGTGGTTCCTGTTAAGGCTGTTTTCACCGACGTGGAGGATCCTGAAGCTCATCTCACCACGTTCCATACGCAGATGATGTTGTCAGGGGGATCAGATGCCGTGTACTGCAAGATGTTCGTTAGCACGCTCCAGGGAACGGCGCTGGAATGGTTTGTGAGCCTGCCTAACGGTCACGTAACCAGTTTTCAACAGTTCTGGAAGATTTTCGTCGAGCAGTACATCGTGAATAAGGCACCGCCCAGGGTGTCTTATGATTTGTTTGATATAAGGCAATATCAGGGAGAATCCCTCATAGACTACCTGAATCGCTTTGGGGCGCAGATGGTCAGATCGCCGGCCAAAGATGAAGAAATGCTGGTCTATGCATTCAAGAAGGGCGTGCTGCCGGGACCATTCTGCGAGGCGTTGATCAGGGCACACCCCGCCACGTTTGCTGAGGTTAGGCGACTTGCAGTGGCTCACATCGCTGACGAGAGTGAGGTCGCCGAGAAGAGAGAGAGCGTGGCTCCCGCTAGGCCACGCGCCCAGACCAGGATCCAGCCGCAAAGGGTGCTGGAAACAGCAGCGGCGGCCAGGAAGGACCAGAGGACTCGCCATCCTTATGATAGGAGGAACAAGGGGAGGGGCCAGGGACGCCAGCAACCAGCACGCCGGGAATACAATCGCCCGCCTAAGCACAAGTTTGTTATGGGATTGGCGGATCTGATCGCCATTCCCAATATATCTGCTAGGTTGAAAGCGCCTGAGAAGGTGGGCGACAAGGTGCTGGGACCAAAGCCAGACGCCTGGTGCGAGTTTCACCAGGGCTTTGGCCACACTTTGGACTCGTGTTTGTCCTTAGGGTATCAGCTCGATGATCTGGTCAAGAGCGGGTTCCTAAATGACTATCTGCTGGACAGGAGGACGGGGGGAGCGTCGAGTTCCCAGCCAGTGGGTGGAGAAGCCCAGCAACACGAGATGCCTATCCACGGGGAAATCCACACCATTGCAGGAGGCTTCTCAGGTGGTGGATGCACCGCATCGCAGAGGAAGAAGTACGCGCGGTCGGTGATGTCAGTGGATATGTTTGAAGATCACTCGCCGGAGGTAGACATTACGTTCACCAAGCAGGATCTTCGGGACGTTGTGCCCCATGACAACGATCCCATAGTCATTTCGTTGATTACGGCGGGAAGGAAGGTCCACAGAGTTCTGGTGGACCAGGGTAGCTCGGCAGACGTGATGTTCTGGCCGACTTTCACGCAGCTGGAGTTGCCCCTTGACCAGCTAAGGCCCTATGGGGGGTGCCTGTATGGGTTCGCGGGTGACCAGGTGGAGGTCAGGGGGTACATTGAGTTGAGAACCACGTTTACAGATGAGGCTGGTTCGAGGACGGAGAAAATCAAGTACCTCATTGTAAACGCTCCTTCAGCATACAACATCCTGTTGGGAAGGCCCACGCTTAACAGGATAGGCGCTATACCGTCGACTCGGCACATGAAGGTGAAGTTGCCGTCTATGGAAGGGGTGGTGATCACGATCAAGTCTGATAAAAAAGAAGCGAAAAAGTGCTATGAGAATAGCCTGAAAAACAAGAGATCAGTGAGTTATGTAACAACCACCTCACCTCCCGGGGTGAAGCCCAGATCGACGGTAACAGAAGAGACCGCCGGAAGGGACGTGGAGATGGTGGACGCTGAGCTGAGGGAGGGGAACACTGGTCTGGAGGAGGAAGAGGCGCGGAATCGCCCTGAGGAAGCGAGAGAGCAGGGAATCGCCAGGGCGGTGATCGCTAGAGAATCCAGGCCAAAACCTGTCGAGCAGTGGCTCGAGAAAGAGATCGGAGGAAAGATCTTCAAGCTGGGAAGATCTCTGGAGGTCGAGCTCCAGGACCAGATCGCCAAGGTGATTGAACGGCATCTGGACGCGTTTGCATGGTCCGCTTCGGACATGCCCGGGATTGATCCCGACTTCTTGTGCCATCATCTGGCGATGGACAATTTGGTGAGACCAGTGCGACAAAGAAGAAGAAAGTTCAACGAGGAGAGGAGGCAGGCGATCAGGGACGAAACACAGAAACTCCTCGCTGCAGGCCACATCAGGGAGGTCCAATACCCTGAATGGCTGGCAAATGTCGTACTGGTGAAGAAGAGTAACGGGAAATGGCGCATGTGCGTCGATTTCACCGACCTGAACAAAGCTTGCCCAAAGGATTCGTATCCTTTACCAAGCATAGATGCCCTGGTTGATAGTGCTGCAGGGTGTAAGTTGCTGAGCTTCCTGGATGCCTTCTCGGGATATAATCAGATCAAGATGCATCCCATGGATGAAGAGAAGACAGCCTTCATGACGGAGAAATCGTGCTATTGCTATAAGGTGATGCCGTTTGGGCTGAAGAACGCCGGGGCCACGTACCAGAGGCTGATGGATCGTGTACTTGCACCAATGCTGGGAAGGAACGTGCAAGCGTACGTCGATGACATGGTCGTGACCTCGCCGGAAAAGAGCAAGCACGTTGCAGACTTGGAAGAATTGTTCACGACGATCGCCAAGTTCAGATTAAAGCTCAATCCAGAGAAATGCATTTTCGGCGTGGAGGCTGGAAAGTTTTTGGGTTTCCTCTTGACTGAAAGAGGCATAGAGGCCAACCCTGATAAGTGTGCCGCCATCTTGGCGATGAGGAGCCCAGCTACGGTGAAAGAAGTCCAGCAGCTAACAGGCCGGATGGCAGCCCTGTCTCGCTTCGTGTCAGCTAGCGGAGAGAAGGGCCATCCCTATTTTCAGTGCCTGAGGTGCAATAGTACGTTTGCTTGGACGAAAGAGTGCGAGGAAGCTTTCGTAAAACTGAAGGAGTATCTGACGAGCCCGCCGGTTCTGTGCAAACCGCTGGTGGGAACCCCTCTCAGGTTGTATTTTGCTGTAACTGAGAGGGCGGTGAGTGCGGTGCTCGCCCAGGATCAAGATCAGGCTCAGAGGCGTATTTATTTTGTGAGTAAGGTGTTGCAGGGCCCCGAGACGAGATATCAGGCCCTAGAAAAGGCTGCGCTGGCTGTGGTATTTGCGGCGAGGAGGTTGCGCCACTACTTCCATAGCTTCACAATACTGGTGATGACTGACCTGCCCATCCAGAAGGTCCTGAAGAAGCCTGACGTTGCGGGAAGGATGGTGAAGTGGGCAGTAGAATTGTCAGAGTTTGATATTAAATATGAGCCCCGAGGCCCGATCAAGGGGCAAATCTTTGCAGATTTCGTGGTCGAGCTCTCATCTGAGGCAACGCGAGTTGAAGGGGACGATTTCCGTTGGGTACTCTCGGTGGATGGATCGTCGAACCAGCAGGGTAGCGGTGCTAGAGTCATTTTGGAAGGACCCAACGGCGTGCTGATCGAACAATCTTTGAGATTTGCCTTCAAAGCCAGTAACAATCAAGCAGAATACGAAGCGCTGATCGCCGGGATTTTGCTGGCCAAAGAGATGGGAGCCAGGGTGCTGATGGCTAAGAGCAACTCGCTGCTGGTCACGGGGCAAGTAACAGGCGAGTTCCAGGCTAAAGATCCACAAATGGCGGCTTACTTGGCGTATGTGCAGGAATTGAAGAGTTCCTTTGCCTCCTTTGAAGTAGTGCATGTGCCCAGAGAGCAGAATGCCCGAGCTGACTTGCTAGCTAAGCTCGCCAGTTCAGGCAAGGGGGGTAGACAGAGGACAGTTATTCAAGAAACTCTGAAGACGCCAAGAGCATTTGTGGCAGATCACCTGGTTCTTCAGATAAGCAAGTCGACGGAGAGGGCAGCGAGAAGTCATAAGTCCCTGACGCAAGAAACTCTCAGATCGCCGAGAATTAGAGCATGTCGAGGAGAGAAGGTGAGCATGACGCAGGTATGTGCGATCCATGAGCCAGATACCTGGATAACACAGTACAAGCGATGCCTGGCAGATGGCCTTCTCCCACTGGATCCGACAGAAGCTAGGAAGGTAAAGAAAAATTCTAGCAAGTACACGTTGATTGATGGCGATCTGTACAGGTTTGGGTTCACTCACCCACTCCTGGAATGTGTATATGGCGAGAAGTGCACGAGAATCATGGCAGAGCTCCACGAAGGTATATGCGGAAGTCATGTCGGGGGTCGAGCTCTGGCAGCGAGGACTCTCCGTGTAGGTTACTACTGGCCATCGATGAGAGAAGATTGCAAGAAGTATGCCCAATGTTGCAAACAATGCCAACAGCACGCCGATTGGCATAAGGCGCCTCCCGAGGAGTTGAAGTCGATCTATAGCCCTTGGCCGTTTCATACCTGGAGAATCGACATCCTGGGACCTTTCCCGTTGGCGATCCGGCAGATGAAGTACTTGGTGGTGGCGATTGAATATTTCACCAAGTGGATCGAAGCAGAACCAGTGGCCCAGATCACCGCACACAAGATCGAAGGTTTCGTGTGGAAAAACATTGTGTGCCGGTTCGGAGTGCCTAAGCGCCTGGTGTCGGACAATGGGACTCAGTTTGCAAGCCATTTGTTGAAGAAGCTTTGCGAAGGGGTAGGAATTCAACAAGTGTTTGCATCCGTCGAGCACCCTCAGACAAATGGCCAGGTAGAGTCAGCTAATCGGGTGTTGCTGAGAGGTTTGAAGAGAAGGCTAGAGAAAGCCAAGGGAAGCTGGGCTGAGGAAGTGCCCCGTATAGTCTGGGCATACCACACCACCGAGCAGTCAGGAACCCATGAGACCCCGTTCAGCTTGGTCTATGGGTGTGATGCGATGATTCCAGTAGAGATTCAGGAGAGCTCGCCGAGATTCCAGAACTTCGTAGAGGAAGACTCGAATGAAGAGAGAAGGCTGAACCTGGATCTACTGGATGAGGTCAGGGAAGAAGCGAGATTGAAGGCTGAAGCAGTGAAGAGAAGGGTTGAACGAAGATATAACTCGAGGGCGATGCCAAGGCAGTTTAGAGAAGGCGACCTGGCGATGAGAAAGGCCCACCAGTACGAGATGGAGAATAAACTGTCGCCCAAGTGGACTGGACCGTTCAGAATAACCGAGGCACTCGGGAACGGTGCCTACCGCTTAGAGACATTGGAAGGAGGGGCGATTCCTCGCACTTGGAACGCCACGCACTTGAAGTTGTATTACAGTTGAGAACTTTGTAAGTAAAGATAAACACGAGTTACATTACAATGTCTCTGTTAAAACAGTTGAAGGGGGCACTCTTTTTTCCCTAAGGAGGGTTTTTAATGAGGCCACCCAATGAAAGAAGAGTTTTCAAAATACAAGTTGTTCTAGATTGCGTGCCTGTTGTTTTTAGAAAGTTTTGAAGAAAGACCTTGTCACTTATATGCGACTCAAGGCAAGTTAAAGAAATATAGCATGCTTTCTGAAAAGTTTTAAGTCCTCATCGTTTTTCGGCGATTGGAGGCATCAGTTAAAGTTTTTAAGTCCTCATCGTTTTTCGGCGATTGGAGGCATCAGTAAAAGTTTTTTAAGTCCTCATCGTTTTTCGGCAATCGGAGGCCCCAGTTAAAAGACCTCAACGCCCTCGCGCGTCCTGAGGCAAGTTAAAGACCTCCTCGTCGTCAAGCGAGTGCAGGCAAGGAAGAGTGAAAAGTCCTCAGTGTTTCTGGGGGCGAGAAGATGTAACCCCTGGAGCAATGTAGAGGCACCAGTGAAAAGTTCTCAGTGTTTCTGGGGGCGAGAAGATGTAACCCCTGGGGCAATGTAGAGGCACCAGTGAAAAGTCCTCAGTGTTTCTGGGGGCGAGAAGATGTAACCCCTGGGGCAGTGTAGAGGCACCAGTAAAAAGTCCTCAGTGTTTCTGGGGGCGAGAAGATGTAACCCCTGGGGCAATGTAGAGGCAAGAAAAAGACCTTCTCGCCTATGAGCGAGTTCAGGCGAGTTAAAGACCTCCTCGCCTATGAGCGAGTTCAGGCGAGTTAAAGACCTTCTCGCCTATGAGCGTGTTCAGGCAAGATAAAATCCTTCTCGTCTCGAACGAGTTCAGGTATGGTGTTAAGGGTGGACGAAGTTTGGAAGGTGGCTAAGGCAGGCTCGAAGAGAGCGCCTAGCCACCCGGCCTGTGGTCCTGAAGTTCAGGAAGGTAGAGGAGGATCCGAAAGGCGCCTCTACCCCCAGATCAAAGAACAATGGCCAAGGCGTGAAGCCAGAAAGAAGCTGATCGCCAAGAGTCTCTGGCGACCAGGAAAAGTTCAAACAGTGGCGAGAAAGTTAAAGGACCCGTTTTGATGGAGCAGATCGGGTGAAGCAGTGTTTAAACCAGTAGCGGAGTCAAAGTTTGTTGCTTAAGGAACGTTTTTACGATAAGGTTAATTGCCTTAAGTTTACGAATTGATAAAGTGATTGTTGCTTAAAGGTTGAAGTGGTTCGAAGCAGTTAAGTCAAAGATCGTGCCTACGGTTTTGCTAAGTCATTTCTTTGAGATTAAACACGCAAGGAAAGTTGAAGCGATTGAAGAAGTCATAAGAGGAAAAACGTAGACTTTGTCATTAACAGTGAATAACAGTTCAAAACATATATACGAAAGGACATAAAGTCTATTACAAGTTATATACAAGGGGGAGTATAAAAGCGATGGATGAATTAAATTGATCAGTCTTCGGCGGGCACCACTTTTCCATCCACCACTTCATTATTCAGCGACACCATGCTGAGATCCAGATCAGGGAAGAAGCAGGCGAACTGTTCCCGTGCAGCCTCGAATCCGGCAGCCAGAATTTGAGCGGAACTCAGATTGAGATCTTCAATTTGCTTATTCAGCTCTTCAATCTGTTTCTCGAGTTCTTCAGCTTGTTCTTTCAGCCCCTTATTCTGTTGCTCCAGCTCTTCAACTTGCTTTTTGAGTTGTTCGTTGGTTTCTTGAGCTTGGAGAAGGTCTTCAACAACCTTCTTGGATTCCGCTTGCACTTGGCCCAATTCAGCAGCTATCTTTCCCTTCTCTTTGTTGGCCTCGTCGAGATCAGCCATGGCGTCGTCCCTCGCCTTTTCCACCTGTCCAAGGAGTTTCTCCCGGTCGGCTGACCTTTGCTCTAGTTTCTTCACCTTGACGGCGTCAGTTTTTATAAGAGCCTCCAGGTCAGCCACCTTGACGCGATAGGGCACAATCTTGCTCTCCAGTTCAATCTTTTCTTGAGCAAGTTGTTGCACCTTGTGGCGAAGGTCAGTGGCCTCCTTGCGCGCCAGCCTGAGCTCGGTGCTCATTGCGTCCTCCACTCGGGAGTGTTCAATTTCCGCGAGCGTTAGGTTGAAGGACAACTTCTCCACCTCGACCCTCATGGTGCTGTTTTCAGTTTTGAGGTTGAAGAGGTCGTCCTGGAGTTTCCTGGTGGAGCCCTCCACGGCTCTTGTTATGACGGCGGAGATGTCATCTGCTATCGTCTTCAGCTTAGCAGATAGAGGCTCCCACATCCTTGTAACCTCGAGAGGGAGGTTTGCTGCTTGTAGAGGCGCTGTGGGAGCCTGTTGTTGGTTCTCGTCGCCACCTTCCTTAGCAGGTTCTTCAGTAGGCGCCTGTTGGCGTGGTGACGGAATCGGGGATTCAGTGATCAGAATCGGAGAGGTATGAGCAACCTCATCCCCGATTGGAGCAACCTCCGCAGCTGAAGCATTTGAAGGGGGACCCCCTCCAGCTGATACGTATGGTGTGGAGGCGCTCGGGGGGTCCTCCATGAAATTTGGCTCTTGGGCCTCAACTGCAGGTGGCGCAGTGGCCAGCGGGATCGCTTGGACTGGTGAAACAGGAGCTTGTGGTGGTGGCGATGATGGAGGAGGGGCAGGCGTGGATGGTGGCGTTGACGTAGGAAGAGAGGGTGGTGCAGGTGGTGAAGAAGGTTCCACCCTCTTCCTCTTTGTGATAAGGCCGTCTTCAGTGGCCTCGTCGTCCTCCTCTTCCTCTTCGTGGATCACTTGAGGAGCTTTCCTCTTGGGCCTCTTGAGGACTAGTTTCTTGCGTTGGGCGGCGGGTTCCTTAGGTGGCGATCGCCCGTGGACGATGGCTTTCTCCACCACCGAATTGGGCACTGTTTGAGAACCCGTCGCCAACCCGTGGGTTCGGGCGAGCGCCCTCAATTCCGCGAGTTTGCCTTGGCCCAACATGTTATCTGCACAGAGCGAAAATGCAGGAGTTAGTTCAAAGTCAAAGCCAAGGCGCGAAGGCAGTATGAAGCAGCAAAGCAGATAAAGAATGCAGGAAAATAAAACCCAAGTCTTGCGCGCAGCGCACAAGACGCCCAGAAACAGGTTGACAAAAGCGGTATTGAAACAACAGTTTAAATGTTCTAACCTATCCGAATTTCTAGTTGGTCCTCGTAGAATTCGAAGCATATCAGGGTGGTGGTGAGGAAAGTGATGTTGGCCTCCGCCACACTCTTCCAAAAGAGACAGAGGTCTCTGTCCAACGCACCCATGCTGTCAGGACTTTTGGGCCTCCTGAAGCAGCTCTTGGACTCTTTCTTCCCCTTGTCCACCCAGTACAAGGGGAAGCCGTCAAGTAGGGTGGCGTCCTTGTCGTTGGAGCGCACTTGGATGAACCTCCCTTTCCAATCTTTATAGGATTGCTGGAAGATGGAGAAGATCGATCTCTCAGCAATCCCATTCAAGCTAACCCATAGGCGGTCTCCTGGGTGCTTGGCTTCGAAGAGAAATAAAAACACGTCTACGGATGCAGGCAACCCCAGGTGGTCGCACATCACTTGGAATGCTCGCACAAACGCCCAGCTGTTGGGGTGAAGCTGGGCGGCGACAATGTTGAGCTCGGTAAGGAGTTCCCTCTCGAATCGGGTGAAGGGAAACTTCAGTTTCACCTTCTTGAATAGCGTTGTGTAGACGAAGCAGAAGGGCCCGTCAGCACTCACTTTGTCATCAGCACAAACGGGCAAATCGGGGGGGCAAGGTAGCACTATCATCTTCTCATCGTGCTCCTTATGAAACGTTTGGTTAGGTTCATCCCCCTTAGTCAGTCGCAAAACTGCCCCAGCAGTGTTCACGGAAGACGTTTCCTTCAACAGGGTCGAGTTGGCCCAGGGGTAGAGTTTTTTGAAGTCTGGTGGGGGAACGGGGGCTCCTCCGGTGGTAGGTGGAGTCGCCTAGACCAGGTTCGGGCGGGAGGGTGCAGGCCTCTCAGCCTGGGAAGATGAAGCACCGCGTGCTCGCGGTTGCGGGTTGAGTGCTTGAGAAGAAGGGTTTCGCGATGAAGGAGGACGATTCGGGGTGATCTTTGAGCGAGTCATTCTCGAAGCTGCAAAGGAAGAAGAAAAGGAGAAACGATCAGGGTTCGCAAAGGCTAACTCGATCATGGGAGGAGGGTGAAAGACGAACGAACGAAGGTTCGTTGTAACGATAGACGAAGCCCTAAGTAACGAGAAAGGAGAAATGGAAAAAAAACCCACAACGTATGCACCAGACAATTAGAGGATGATGCGAATCGGTTAAAATGCAAGAAAAACCAGCAGAAGAAGGAAAGTAGGTACCTTTTGATGATCAGGAAGACGATGAAGGATGATGATGTACCAGGATGTTGAAGAGCGCTGAGAGAGTTTTTTGCAGGAGAAGGTGAGAGCGTTTGGGAACACGAAGAAGAGTGATGGAACAGTAGAGTGAAAATGGGTTTAAGAGTTTTTTCGAAATGGGTTTGGGAAGCGCAAACGGTAACTGAAGGTAACTGTTGATGAAGCCGCGTGTCGAGTGATGGACGAGGGGTTTGGTGGAGCGTCAGAGCAGCAGAAAGTACAAACCGCTTGGAATTCTGCGTCAGTGCCACGTAGACCGGTGTTGACGTGACTCTTTCAGTCTTTTCGCTGGACAAGTCTTCGCTTAAGACTGGGGGGCTTGTGTACCGCCCTGGAAGTCGGAAGTGATGACGTGGCAACAAGCTACAGAGTAGGCGTGTGGATAAGGCGCCAGAGTGGCAGAAGGGAAGGAAGTCGGGTGGTTCGTGTAATCGCCAGTTATTAAGTTGGCGTGCTCCGATCTTCAAAATACCAGGCGATCGCCCAGTTGAAGATGAAGTCGCCAGATGTGAACTCAGGCGACCAAGTGATTGGAGATCGCCAGAACAAAGCACATCGCCAAAGGTAAAGGTGGTACAGATTACGAAGGCGGCCGGCGAGACCACAGGGAAGGTGTACGAGAGCACCCTAACTCGCCCGTTCCAGTAAAGATCGCACTCTTAAGATAGCTATGCACTGGGCAGAACCATGCATAAGTAACTTAGCCAAAAGGAGAGTCAGAAGCAGCGCCCAAGTCAAGGAGGCTCCAGATGATGGCATGTGTACGACTGGATGCGAGCCACGTGTCCAGGTCTGTAACTGCCAGGAGAGAGAAAGTGACTAGGTATATAAGAGTTCTCAACGAACTTTCTGAGGTACGCACGTTCAGATTACACTCTTTACGCTTGCGAGTTCTAGAGCTTACTGTGAGAGAGAACATTGCACGGTTCCTTGAGATTTCTTGAGTGTTCTTGCTCGTAGTATTTGGTGGTTCTGTCACTGACTTGGGCGTTGGAGTGCGATCGGCCGCAGCGGCGCCGCTCTGTTCTTTTGTAGGTTCTTGAGGTGGATCTCGAAGAGGAACGGAAGCTTGAAGCGGTGCACACGTCGATCCTTTGACGAGGCAGTTTCCAGCGTTCTGGTCAACAGACAGGATCAGTTAAGGACATGCTTCCAAAAGGAAATACATTACCCAATCGAAATTATGAGGCAAAAAAAATACTTTGTCCGATGGGTATGCAATATAAAAAAATACATTCATGTTCTAACGATTGTATTTTATACAGAAATGATTACGAAGATTTAAGAAGATGTCACAAGTGTGGTTTGTCACGTTATAAGGTTAGAGTTTGTCAGAATGATGAAATTGATGAATTCACAAAGGAAGGTCTTTCTTTTAAGGTTGATTGGTATCTTCCAATAATTCCAAGGTTTAGGCATTTGTTTGCAAACGCAGATGACGCTAAACACGTTAGGTGGCATGCAGATAACAGAAAATGTGATGGACTACTTCGTCACCCTACTGATTCTTTGTAGTGGAAGAATATTGATAAAGAATTTCCTGAATTTGGAAAAGAATCAAGAAACTTAAGACTTGGATTGGCAACTGATGGTATGAATCCCTTTGGAAATTGAAGTAGTAATCATAGTTCATGGCCCATTTTGTTAGTGATTTACAACTTGCCTCCTACTTTGTGTATGAAGCGCAAATACATGATGTTATCTATGATGATCTCTGGTCCAAAACAACCTGGAAATGACATATATGTTTATCTTAATCCATTGATTGAAGATTTGAAGTTATTGTGGAATGAAGGGGTTGATGTGTTTGATGTGTTTAAGAATGAATCTTTCTGATTGCATGCGATGTTGTTTTGTACTATCAATGACTTCCCTGCATATGGGAACTTGTCAAGTTATAGTGTGAAAGGCCATAGAGCATGTCCAATATGTGAAGGCAAAAATCTTATGAGCAGTTGAAACACGGAAGAAAAACCGTGTATCTTGGGCATCGTAGATTTCTAAAGAAATACAATTTGTATCGTAGATTGAAAAAAGCTTTTAATGGATACCAAGAACATGACATTTGTCCCACTCCCTTAAGTGGTGTTGAAATTTATGAAAAAATAAAAAATGTTAATGTGACTTTTGGAAAGATGAAGAAGAAGCAAACTGTAAGTGAAATATGGAAGAAGAGATCAATCTTTTTTTATCTTCCGTATTGGCGTAAGTTTGTTGTCAGACACTGTATAAATGTAATGCAAGTAGAAAAGAACGTGTGTGATAGTCTAATAGGAACACTTCTAAACATTAAAGGCAAAAAAGGATAGTGTGAATGCATGTCTGGATTTGATTGAGATGAATGTACGAGAGGAATTGGCACCGAGAGAAGTTGGTAAACGTACATACTTGCCTGCAGCGTGTTACACTTTGTCAAAGAAAGAGAAAACAAGTTTTTGTGAAAGTCTTAAAGGTGTTAAGGTACCACAAGACTACTCTTCAATTGTGAAGAGGCTTGTATCTATGAATGATTTGAAACTAATTGGCTTAAAGTCACATGATTGTCACGTTCTAATGCAACAATTACTACCGGTGGCTATTTGTGGAATCTTACCAAAAAATGTTAGACATACAATCACTCGACTATGTTTATTTTTCAATTCCATGTGTAGTAAAGAGATTGACTCTCAGAAGTTGGATGAACTTGAAGAAGAAATAATTGTTATCTTGTGTCAACTCAAGATGTTTTTTCCTCCATCTTTTTTTGATATTATGGTACACTTGGTTGTTAATCTTGTAAGAGAAATCAGATTGTGTGAGCCAGTTTATATGTGATGATGTATCTAGTTGAACGATACATGAAGATTTTGAAGGGATATGTGAAGAATCAATGTCGTCTGGAAGCTTCCATTATTGAAAGATACATTTCAGAAGAATCTATTAAGTTTTGTTTCGAGTACTTGTCAAAAGCCAAATGTATAGGAGTTCCTAAAAAAGGTTGGCACTCTCGTAGATTGATAAGTAAATCTTCAAAAGGTGGACATGTCATAAGCAAATATAGATAAGAGGTTCTGCAATCACACTTGTATATCTTGAATAACATTGATCAGGTGTTACCATACTTAGATACACACAAAGACATTTTCAAATATAAAAATCCAAGACAATCAGAAAAATGGGCGTTAATTGAGCATAACAAAACTTTCATGTCATGGTTTAAGCAACAAATAATGAATGATCCATCAGCATCTGACACATTAACATGGCTTGCAAACGGTCTCAAGTTTGATTTTCTATGTTGTTCTGGCTTTGAAGTAAATGGTTGTTTGTTTTACACAAAGTCTCAAGATGATAGGAGTACAATGCAAAAATAGCGGAGTCATCTTGGAGGCAGAGTCTATGCAGTTTTCAACAGTAAAGGATAAAAAACCTATTGTGGGATCATTGCCTTATTATGGTGTCATAGCAGAGATTTGGGGAGTTAATTATACCAAGTTTATTGTACCAGTTTTCAAATGCAAGTGGGTTGACAATAAGACTGGTGTCAAAGTTGATGAATCAGGAATGACTTTGGTTGACTTTCGAAAAATAGCTTATCATGACGAACCATTCATAATGGCACATCAAGCTTCCCAAGTTTTCTATATCCAAGATCCTACGTCTGAATACTGGTTTGTTGTGCTACATGGAATAAAATAACATAATGACCCAGAAGATACAAACAATGACATTTGTGAGATTGAATCAATTACAAGAACGACCATCAATAAAGAGTACGAGGATGTTGCTGATGTTGTACATGCAACTCGAAATGATCATGACGAAGGAATATATATTTGTATGTGCATGTGATTCATGTTTAGTTTTAAAATATATAATTTTAATTGTATTTCATATTATTGATGCTTATCGTATTTTTTTTATAACAAGAACATGACAGATGATAAATTTTCTCGTTCAAAAACTAGTATAAGACTTACAAGATTAAAGATGACAAAATACCTTTGTCTATTGATGTCCACACTGGTGTGGCCACTGGGCAATATGCAAAGAAATATAGGAGTTATCTTGGAGTACTGTCTCGTGAAAGGATCTCTATCTTAACTGAGTCATGAGATCACATGACCGACCACGAGAAAAACATGATTTGGCAAGATATTCTGGTATGTAATTGTTTTTACTTTGTTCAATCTAAAGTTCTTTTATACTTTGTTCTTGTTTATGAACTAATTCTTTCAAATAATGTAGACGCATTACAAGATCCCGAATGTGGAAACCTTGAAAGAGAAGGTTCTTTCTTATGTGAGTGTCCAGTTTCGTCATTTCAAATTGTTGAACCCAGTGGTGTTCAAGCTTTAAAGAATCCAAACCCTTTGAAGGATGTTGAAGCCTTGGTTGTGCTTGCTGTTGCTGTGCTGGTTTAGTCTAGTTCTGGGGTAGTTTGAGTGTTGTAATCCACCCCTTGATCGAATCTAAAGCATAGGCATTCTCAATCTTTGTGAAAGTAAAATGTTTTCAAACTAAGTTAAAACAACCGATTGTTTTGTCGAAACAACCGATTGTTTACACTTAGATGTTTTGAGAAAAGATTTGAAACTGTTTTTCAAATGGTTGAACTGTTAAAACCAAAACAACAACCGATTGTTTTTTTTGGGACCATAACAGAAAAACTGTTTTATCTTTGACTGAGCTTTAAATGATTTAACTGCTTACGCTCCAGTCATTAAATGTTTTGACCAATCTTTTAATGCAATTTAAGAGTTTGTTAAGATTTGATAACAAACTACATGTTTGAATAAATTCAGAAAAACAAATTTGAGAATTAATCTTTGACAAGTTTTTTTGCTAAGAGTTTTTGAGTTTTTCAAAGAGCTGAGATTGTTGAAAGTTTGTGATTGATCAAAGTTTGTGGAATAGGATTCTGCTTGTATTGATTTCAGATTATCTTCTGTAACAAGTGTAATCCTTGTACCTTTGTGAAACAAGTTTCGTTTCTGTGTTTGCTGAGATTGGTTGTGTGTTCTTGAGGGGATCAAGATCACCAATCTTAGTGTTGGTGTGTTGGCCAAGAAGAGTGTGTGTCTTGAGGTGTTCAAGGTCACTTTCTTGGTTGTGGTGTAAGTGATCAAGTTGTGATTGCTTAGTGGATTTCCTCAGGGTTTCTGAGAAGACTGGATCTAGCTCTGGATTTGGAGTGAACCAGTATAAACATCTGTGTGCATTCTATCTATCCCTAACTCTTTAAATTCAGTTTTGATATTTGTTAACTGGTATAAACAACCAATTGTTTCGGTAAAACAACCGATTGTTTTTACTAGTTTGGTGCCTTTTGCTTTATGTTTTGAAAAACTGATTTCTTAATCAAGGCTGAATAGATTGCGAAAACTCTCTTTAAACAATTCAACCCCCCCCCCCCCCCCCCGCCCTCTAGTTTAAAGCCATATATTCTAACAATTGGCATCAAGAGCTTGATTTTTGAAAGTTATTCAAGTTTATTCAAAAAATATTTTTTCTATGGCTGGAAAATTATCTTTTAAGGAAGGTGCTTCAATCTACAAACCACCTTTATTCTGTGGATTGAATTATAAATATTGGGAAGCAAGAATGAAAATATTTATGGAATCTATTGATCAAGGAATTTGGGATTCAATTGAGAATGGTCCTTACATTCCAAAGTTTAAAAAGAATGGTTCTTTCATTGCAAAACCTTGGTCTCAATGGACCAATGATGAATGTAAGATGGCCAAGCTTGATTGTACTGCTCAAAACATAATGGCTTTTGCACTAGATACTAATGAATTTTTCAGGATATCAAAATGCAAAAGTGCTAAGGATATGTGGGACACACTCAAGGCTGCTCATGAACACAGTGAACTAAAGGAGGCAATGACAAAGAGTCAAGCAAGAAGGAAAAGAAGGCAAAATAAGAAAAGCCTCAACCTTTGCTTCATGGCCAGAAAGGAGGATGACTCAAGTAGTGTAAGTTCATCAAACTCCTCAAACTCTGAAAATTATGGTCAATTGCTTCAAGCCTTTCAAGAAACACATGAAGAAGCCAACTGATTGGCTCTCTTGAACAATCGGTTGAAAGAAAAGAACAGCTGGCTTAAAAACAGAGTAAAGACACTGGAAGAGGAATTAGAAAATTCAGAAACAGATTTTGAAAATCTTGAAATCATTTACAAAAACTCCTCTTGTAAGTGTGATACTCTAGTTTGTGAAAATTGCGAAAATCTTGAAAAGAAGGTCCACTATCTTGTTAAAACTGTGGATAAGCTTTCTAAAGGCCAATCCAACTTTGAGAGTGTTCTAGCATCTCAAAACTGTGTTTTTGGAAAAGCTGGATTGGGTTTTAATCCAGAAAACAAACAAGATAGATTTTCAAAATCTTTTTCGAAAATGCCAGAAAAACAATCGATTGGCCCATCGAAACAACCGATTGTTACATGCTTCTATTGCATGAAAAGAGGTCATTCTGTGAGGTTCTGTAAAATAAGAAAATATGTTGTTCCTAAAGGTCTTATGAAGTGGATTCCTAAGAGTAATAAAGCTTTAATTGATGAGTGTAAACCAAATGGACCCACATTCATAAGGGGACCAAATCTTTGTACTCGAAACTCCTTTTTGTAGGAAATCTTGGAGGAGAGCAAGCAACTGTGGTACTGATATTGGATGCTCCAAGCACATGACAGGGGAAAAATCAAAGTTCCTGAGCATCTCCTTTAAGCAAGAGGGTCATGTCACCTATGGAGACAACAACAAAGAAAGGATTCTTGGGAGAGGATCCATAGGAGACAAAGACATCTTGGTAATCCATGATGTGCTTTATGTAGAAGGTGATCCGGTCGGTCATCGGTAGTCGATGACGTCAGCAGAAGATAACCACGTGGACCACCCGCAAGGTGACACGTGGATTAGGTGGCAGAGAAATCAGGGAGGAGATCACCCGGTATGGAGATCGGTGGTCAGTAACCGAGTGGCCACCGATAGATCAGTTCCAAGATAAACACCCGGGGGGAGAACGTGAGAAGCAATAGAGCACCGATCAGTCATCGGGTGCATGGTCATCGGGGTTTCGTGTTACACGCAGTTAAACTGGGACTAAGATTCCCAGCGAGAGCGTTACGCATGGACTTCGCATGATCATATCTCAGAGAAAGAGTAGCTGCTCGCCGGAAGAATCGTGCATGAGGGTGGCCTGAGAGAGTTAGTAAACCAGTCAGTGATTGGTGACTCTCTTAACCCATTACGTGCATGACATCGTGAAGGGGAAATCGTGTATGCAGGGAGCAATGCTTGGTGAGTGTGCCTAGTCCAGCCACACCTGGCGTCCTCCTGGGAGTGTGCGATTTACCCAGATGGAAGAAACGCGCTAAGTTACTCCGCAAGGGAATAACTTAGGCGCACAAAGAGATGCGCTAGAGCCCTTCAGGTAGTGGCACGTGTACGGTTAGATGTGAGTTGCATGCCTCCACGTGTCACCATCTGAGAGGGGCGCGGCCAAGATAAAGGTGCACTCCGCGTCGTGAAAGGGACACACACAGAAAACACAGACACCCACGTCTTTACTGATTGTGGTACGTTTTCGGAATAGCGTAACAGAATTCTGACACACGCAGAGAACAGCGTAACAGAATTCTGTTAGGCACAGACACAGAGAGAGAATAAAAAGGAGATTGAGTGAGATTATTTTTGTTGGTGATTCTGTGACCTAACTTGAGCGTCGGAGTGCAAACGGCCGCTAGAGGCGCCGTCTGTGTGTTTTGCAGGTTGCGTTTGAAGTTCCCGGAGAAGGTTCTAAGAGCATTCTTGCAGATAGCACAGTTGCATAGGCGGGGTAAGGAAGCGACAAAGCAATTCCTCCACGTTAGAGTTGGCGACAGGATCAGAAGGTCTAAAGCATAATCTGCTGAGCATTAGCCAACTATGTGACAAGGATTATCAAGTGATGTTCAAGGCAAACACATGTGAAATTTGTCTACCCAACACCAAAGAGGTAATGTTGGTAGGTAAGAGAGTTAATAATGTGTATCTTCTAGATATCTCTTCACCATGTTCAATTGGATGTCTTCTATCCAAGCAAGATGAATCTTGGCTTTGGCATAGAAGAATTGCTCATATTCACATGAATCACTTGAACAAGCTAATTTCAAAGAATCTTGTGATTGGGCTGCCAAAACTCAAATTTGAGAGGGATCACATTTGTGAAGCATGCCAAAAAGGGAAACAAGTGAAAAGTTCTTTCAAAATTAAAAATGTTGTTTCATCTTTGAAACCTCTTGAACTTCTTCACATGGATCTCTTTGGACCCTCAAGAACTATGAGTCTTGGTGGAAATTATTATGCTCTTGTTATTGTTGATGACTTTTCTAGGTACACTTGGACTCTTTTCTTGGAATCAAAGAGTGATGCCTTTTCTGCTTTTAAGAAGTTAGCAAGAAGGTTGTAGAACACAAAGAACAACAACATAGGTTCTATTAGAAGTGATCATGGAGGAGAATTTCAGATTGAGAAATTCAGCAAATTCTGTGAGAAAATGGGGATTCTGCACAACTTCTCTGCTCCAAGAACACCACAACAGAATGGAGTAGTAGAGAGGAAGAACATGTCTCTTGAAGAGCTAGCAAGGACAATGCTTAGTGAATCATCACTTCCTAAGTACTTTTGGGCAGATGCAGTGAGCACCTCATGTTATGTGATGAATAGGGTACTTATAAGGCCTATTTTGAAGAAAACTCCATATGAACTCTTCAATGGAAGGAAGCCTAACATCAGTCATCTCAAGGTCTTTGGCTGCAGCTGTTTCGTTCTCAACAATGGAAAGGAAAACTTGGGAAAGTTTGATAAGAAAGCAGACCTTGGTATCTTCATAGGGTATTCACTCACAAGTCATGCATATAGAATCTACAACAAGAGGTTGATGACTGTAGAAGAATCAGTTCACGTTGTCTTTGGTGAGGTAGATCGCAGAATCAATCAAATCCCAAAGACCAGTGTTGAAGAAGATGAACAGAGCATCAGTTTGGAGAAGCTGGAAATTTGTGCAGATAAACAACCGGTTGATTCGCAAAAACAACCGATTGAAATTTTGCAACAGAGTGAGCTGCCCAAGGAGTGGAGGATTCCTAGAGATCTGTCAGTGGATAACATCATAGGGCAGATAAAGGAAGGTGACTCCACACGTAGCTCCATCTCAAACTTCTGCAGGCACACAGCTTTTGTCTCTCAAATTGAACCAAAGTCAATTGAGGAAGCTTTCAAGGATGAGAAGTGGGTTGAAGCTATGCATGAAGAGTTGAATCAATTTGCAAGGAATGAGGTATGGTTTCTTGTGCCTAAAACTAATGAAATGAATATTATTGGTTCGAAATGGGTTTTCAGGAACAAGCTAGATGAGGATGGTGTGATCACAAGGAACAAAGCAAGGCTAGTTGCCAAAGGCTACAATCAAGAAGAGGGCATAGATTATGGTGAGACCTTTGCTCCTGTTGCTAGATTGGAGGCTGTGAGGCTGCTGCTGGCTTTTGCGTGTATGAGTGGTTTTAAACTCTTCCAAATGGATGTCAAGAGTGCCTTCTTGAATGGCTACATCAAAGAGGAAGTCTATGTAGATCAACCACCGGGCTTTGAAGATCATAAGTATCCCAACCATGTCTTCAAGTTGAAGAAAGCTTTGTATGGACTGAAGCTAGCTCCAAGACAATGGTATGAGAGGTTTAGCAACTTCCTTCTATCTCATGGATATGAAAGGGGAATGGTAGACAAGATTCTCTTCATCAAGAAGTCAAATGCAGAAATAATTCTTGTGCAAATCTATGTTGATGATATCATCTTTGGTGCTACACAAGATAGTTTGTGTGAAGAATTTGTGACTGCAATGAAAGGTGAGTTTGAAATGTCTATGATGGGAGAATTGTCTTTCTTTCTTGGATTGCAGGTTAAGCAAACAAAGGATGGGATCTTCTTAACTCAATCAAAGTATTGCAAGGAGATTCTCAAGAAATTTGAAATGGAGAGTTGCAAAGAAGCAAGCACTCCAATGCCATCAAGTTGTTACATGTATGTGGATGTTGTTGGAAAGAGTGTAGATCAAACAAAATACAGAGGATTAATTGGATCTTTGCTTTATCTAACAGCTAGTAAGCCGTGTTAGAATATATGGCCTTAAACGAGAGGGGGGTGAATTGTTTAAGAAAGATTTTCGTAAACTTTTAAGCCTAGAATGAATATACTTTAATAAAACCTTGATTAAGTAATCAGTTTTTTAAAACATAAAGCAAAAGCACAATACTGGAAAAAACAATCGATTGTTTTACCGAAACAATCTGTTGTTTATACCAGTTATCAAATGACAAAACTGAATTTAAAGAGATAGGGATAGAGAGATTGTACACAGTTGTTTATACTGGTTCACTCCAAACCCAGAGCTCATCCAGTCTTTTCAGAAACCCTGAGGAAATCCACTAAGCAACCACACCTTGATCACTTACACAACAACCAAGAGAATGACCTTGAACACCTCAAGAAACACACTCTCCTTGGCCAACACACCTACACCAAGATTGTTGATCTTGATCCCCTCAAGAACAAACAACAAATCTTAGCAAACACAAACGAAACTTGTCTTTACAGAGAATACAAGGATTACACTTGTTACAGAAGATAATCTGAAATCAATACAAGCAGAATCCTATTCCACAACTTTGATCAATCACACACTCTTAGCAATCTTAGCTCTTTGAAAAACTCAGAAACTCTTTGCAAAACTTGTCAAAATATTTATTGTCAAATCTATTTTTCTGAATATATTCAAAGATGCAGTTTGTTATCAAATCTTAACAAACTCTTAAATTGCATTAAAAGATTGGTCAAAGCATTTAATGACTGGAGCGTAAGCAGTTAAAACATTTAAAGCTCAGACAAAGCTAAAACAGTTTTTCTATTATGGTCCCAAAACAAACAATCGGTTGTTTCCTCGAATCAATCGGTTGTTTTGGTACTTAACAATTCAACCATTTTAAAAACAGTTTTCAAATATTTTCTCAAAACACCTAAGTATAAAGAATCGGTTGTTTCGACAAACTAATCGGTTGTTTTAACTTAGTTTGAAAACATTTTACTTTCACAAAGATTGAGATTTCTAATGCTTTAGATTTAATCAAAGGGTCGATTACAACATATAAACTGTACCGCCCTGGAAGTCGGAAGTGATGACGTGGCAACAAGCTACAGAGTAGGCGTGTGGATAAGGCGCCAGAGTGGCAGAAGGGAAGGAAGTCGGGTGGTTCGTGTAATCGCCAGTTATTAAGTTGGCGTGCTCCGATCTTCAAAATACCAGGCGATCGCCCAGTTGAAGATGAAGTCGCCAGATGTGAACTCAGGCGACCAAGTGATTGGAGATCGCCAGAACAAAGCACATCGCCGAAGGTAAAGGTGGTACAGATTACGAAGGCGGCCGGCGAGACCACAGGGAAGGTGTACGAGAGCACCCTAACTCGCCCGTTCCAGTAAAGATCGCACTCTTAAGATAGCTATGCACTGGGCAGAACCATGCATAAGTAACTTAGCCAAAAGGAGAGTCAGAAGCAGCGCCCAAGTCAAGGAGGCTCCAGATGATGGCATGTGTACGACTGGATGCGAGCCACGTGTCCAGGTCTGTAACTGCCAGGAGAGAGAAAGTGACCAGGTATATAAGAGTTCTCAACGAACTTTCTGAGGTACGCACGTTCAGATTACACTCTTTACGCTTGCGAGTTCTAGAGCTTACTGTGAGAGAGAACATTGCACGGTTCCTTGAGATTTCTTGAGTGTTCTTGCTCGTAGTATTTGGTGGTTCTGTCACTGACTTGGGCGTTGGAGTGCGATCGGCCGCAGTGGTGCCGCTCTGTTCTTTTGCAGGTTCTTGAGGTGGATCTCGAAGAGGAACGGAAGCTTGAAGCGGTGCACACGTCGATCCTTTGACGAGGCAGTTTCCAGCGTTCTGGTCAACAGGCAGGATCATAAACTACCCCAGAACTAAGCTAAACTAGCACAGCAACACCAAGCACAGCAAAAGGCTTCAACATCCTTCAAAGGGTTTGGATTCTTCAAAGCTTGAACACCACTTGGTTCAACAGGCCGGACATCATGTTTGCGATGTGTCTATGTGCAAGATATCAAGCAAATCCTAAAGAGTCACACTTCAAAGATGCAAAAAGAATTTTGAAATATCTCAAAGGAACATCATCTGTTGGAATATGGTATCCTTCTCACTCTCCAATTCATTAATTGGTTATTCAGATTCTGACTTTGCAGGTTGCAAGCTAGATAGAAAGAGCACAAGTGGCACTTGTCACCTTCTTGGCTCAAGCCTAATCTCATGGCATAGCAAGAAGCAAGCATGTGTTGCTCTCTCTACTGCTGAGGCTGAATACATTGCTGCTGGAAGCTGTTGTGCACAGATTTTGTGGCTAAAACAACAACTTGTAGACTTTGGATTACAAATCAACAAGGTTCCTTTGATGTGTGATAACACAAGTGCCATCAATCTTACCAAAAATCAGATTCAGCATTCAAGGACCAAACAGATTGAGATAAGGCATCATTTCATCAGGGATCATGTAAACAATGGGAACTGTGAAGTGAAGTTTGTGGAGACCAAACTGTAGTTAGCTGACATCTTCACGAAGCCATTACCAAAAGAAAGGTTTTTCTTCCTAAGAAATGAGTTAGGTATTCACGATCTTAATAATCTCTCCTAAATCTGTTTTGATACATGCTAAAGTCTATTTGTGAAGACAAATAGGGGAAGAATTAATTGGTTCTTGTATATCTTTATCTGATACTGTATAAACTGTTAAAATCTCTGATTTAAAACTGTTTTCTGATGCTGCTAATAAAAACAACCGATTCTTTCGTGTAAACAACCGATTGTTTATCATGTTTTATGCTTTGAATACATAAAAATCTAACCTGTTGCTGTAAGAAGCACTAGATAGTATAAATGTTATTTTTGCAAGTATTGCTTCAGATTCAATCAGATTAAACACAAGCACCAGGGATTTGTCTTCATCAAATAGGGAGAGATTGTTGAACCCAGTGGTGTAAAAGCTTTGAAGAATCCAAACCCTTTGAAGGATGTTGAAGCCTTGGCTGTGCTTGATGTTGTTGTGCTGGTTTAGTCTAGTTCTGGGGTAGTTTGAGTGTTGTAATCCACCCCTTGATCGAATCTAAAGCATAGGCATTCTCAATCTTTGTGAAAGTAAAATGTTTTCAAACTAAGTTAAAACAACCGATTGTTTTGTTGAAACAACCGATTGTTTACACTTAGATGTTTTGAGAAAATATTTGAAAACTGTTTTTCAAATGGTTGAACTGTTAAAACCGAAACAACCGATTGATTCGAGGAAACAACTGATTGTTTGTTTTGGGACCATAACAGAAAAATTGTTTTATCTTTGACTGAACTTTAAATGATTTAACTGCTTACGCTCCAGTCATTAAATGCTTTTACAAATCTTTTAATGCAATTTAAGAGTTTGTTAAGATTTGATAACAAACTACATGTTTGAATAAATTCAGAAAAACATATTTGAGAATTAATCTTTGACAAGTTTTTTTGCTAAGAGTTTTTGAGTTTTTCAAAGAGCTGAGATTGCTGAAAGTTTATGATTGATCAAAGTTTTTGGAATAGGATTCTGCTTGTATTGATTTCAGATTATCTTCTTTAACAAGTGTAATCATTGTACCTTTGTGAAACAAGTTTCGTTTCTGTGTTTGTTGAGATTGTGATGGAGATCAAGATCAAGAAGAGGTAGAGGCCGAAGATCAAGATCAAGAGGAGGTAGAGGCCGAAGTTGAAGAGGTTCAAGAAGACATTAGCCTACCTCAAAGGCTTACAAGGAGCAAGATTAAAGAATTAGGAAGTAGTGGTAGAATGTTTTCTCTTTTTATAGTGTCTTTTGTATAATGTTTAAATATATAGTTTTTAGGAAGGTGCTTGGAGGGAAACATTAGATACCTCTTTTGTAAAGCATCTTTAGGCTTTAGTTTAGAATTTTCTAGAAGGTGACTCTTCATGACTCACTATAGGCATTTGGAGTGAGTGAAAGGGGACCTTTGGTTAGCTTGTAGTGCAAGCTTTGTAGCCTTATGACCGGCCCTTGCTCCTATAAAAGAAGGGCTTAGGTCCTTCAAATAATAGAATTGATTTTTGAAGTAATGAAACTCTCCCAAATTAGTGATTGAGTGTAGTGAGAACTTGCCTTCTCCTCTTCCTAGTCTCATCTTTAGTGCCTTGGTTCCTCTAGTGGCGGCAATTCACACTTATCTTGGAGCATTCACACTTCAAGTGGCGTGTTCATCAACCAAGTTCTTCAACCACATAAGTCTTCTCTCTTTTCCATCTATTTCTTCCATTTTCGTGCTCATATGAACTCTTAAACATGTCTTAGGTTCCTTTCTTGAATTTCTATTCGGTGCTTTAGCTTTAATTCATGTTTTGTTCGGTTCATCTTCTTCCTTGCTGAGTTTAATCGGTTCATCTTCTTCCTTTCTTGCTTTTGTTCGGTGCTTTTCAATTGTTAAGCATTTTAATCGGTTCATTTGAGTTCTTAAGCATTTTAATCGGTTCAATTGGCAAGAAATGGACTTCCATATGAGTTTTGGCTTGGTTACTTAAGTTTTGGTGAGTTCTTGAATGATAGAACATTGATCCAATTCTAGAAAAGTGCCTAATCATATTCCAGCTCAAGTTGATTCCATAAAATGTCAAAGAATCATCTATATCTTGCTATTGGAATCATATCAAATTGGTTGTGTGTTCTTGAGGGGATCAAGATCAGCAATCTTAGTGTTATTGTGTTGGCCAAGAAGAGTGTGTGTCTTGAGGTGTTTAAGGTCACTTTCTTGGTTGTGGTGTAAGTGATCAAGTTGTGATTGCTTAGTGGATTTCCTCAGGGTTTCTGAGAAGACTGGATGTAGCTCTGGATTTGGAGTGAACCAGTATAAACATTTGTTTGCATTCTCCCTATCCCTAACTCTTTAAATTCAGTTTTGATATTTGTTAACTGGTATAAAAAACCGATTGTTTCGGTAAAACAACCGATTATTTTTACTAGTTTTGTGCCTTTTGCTTTATGTTTTGAAAAACTGATTTCTTAATCAAGGTTTTCTCGAAGTAATTTCATTCAAGGCTGAATAGATTGCGAAAACTCTCTTTAAACAATTAACCCCCCCCCCCTCTAGTTTAAAGCCATATATTCTAACACAAATCAAAATTGATAACAGATTTTCTATATGGTGAAAGGAAAGATGAAAATCCTTGTACAAAATATGCATCCCTTGATGAAGAAACTTGGCAGCAGTTTATGCAGATTCGACAAACTGAAAAATGCCAGGTTAATATCACTTTTATATTTGGATATAGTTTATATTAACGTATTATTAAATTTTGAATGTTGATGATAGGTTGTTCGAAACAAAGCAAAAGCCAGTCAAGCACATAATGATACCCCACACTTATTGTCCTGTGGTGGTTATAAGTTGTTAGAGCAGAAGATGCTTGAAGAAAAGATTAAAGCACGTTCTAATTCCATTGAGGAAATGAATAATGTAGATTCTTTGAGGCCTCCATCCCCACCACTCTGACATGAGATGTCGAAGGGTGCTCGTATATACCCATCAGGGACATTGTCTTCTAAGTCTACAGAACAAACAGTTCAACGAATTGTAAGAAATATGTTTTCCATGTGTTATTTTAAATTCAATGTGTTGAAGTTTGACAATTTCTTTTCATTTGTTTTATGATTCTCTTGCTGAGCAATCAACACAGGGGACTTTTGCTCCATGTGGTTGCAATGATATTCTTAATGTTGCTCTTGGACGACCTGAACACCCTAGACGTGTTCGTGTAGCTGGATATGGGGTTGGGATTCGGTCATACTTTGGACCTTCATCACATAGCAAGGAACAATCGTCCAGTCAACCTACCCAAGAGTATTTACTACAGTTATGTGAGCAAATAAAGGTTGAGGTAACTCAAGAGCTTAGAGAAAGCTTAATGGAGGAGTTTAATGTGCGGTTGGAAAGGGAGTTCGAAAAACGGCGGGAGGGTTTAGGACTCTCACATCAACCACCTACTATGGTAGAAGATTAACCACCTTTGCCTCCTATTATGAAAGTCATCACTAAAGGGAGTTGTTCGACAGTTGATCTATCGGGAGATGACTTTGGCTCAACTAGCCAATACGAGATATATGTTGAGTGTAATTCTTTGACCCGATTTGTTGCCCTGGGTAAATGTTATGAAGGGGTCACAATGTTACACAATGTACCTCTTCCTTCTAATTTCATGAAGGTCACGGTGGAGAAGGTCCTGTATGGTGATGTTGCAGTTCCTGTGCCGACATCATAGGTCACAATTGTAGCAGAGGCATTACATACTTTCGTTGCTTGGCCTAGACATCTCGTCAGACCTATAGACTCTACGATATATCTTTGCACTAATACTAATAGGATTATATATCAGATATATTGGAAGGCATAGTGATGTACCATTGTACATTCACATGTCTGATTTGTTGGACCTTGCATCCGGAGATCAAGAGATTAACATAACAGTTCTGCAATTATGGATTATGTAAGTTCAAATATTAAAATATTTATACTTTTGATTTATTAAATATATTAGTACTAACTTATTGAAATTTAGGTATCTTTGTGGATTATGCTTCAATGAGGGGAAACATAATATATATATATATATGTGTGTGTGTGTGCGTGTGTGTATTTTTAGACCCTCAACTCATTCAATTAATTGGAAACAAGAAGTCAGAAACACAAACATTCATTACCATTGCCTTAAAGAATGGAGGAAAACAAATTTATTTTGCTTCGTACATTCATGAGTAAGTCCTTATTTATTAAATAAGTTATACTAAATTATTGACATAACAAAAACTAATTGATTTGTTATATAGGTGTCATTGGCAACTATTGATCATATTTGTTCAAGATCATACCGCTACATGGTTTTGCTCTTTGCATAAAAACCCCTACCTATTTTAAACACATTATAGATAGGTACGACAATTTCATTTAACATTTATTATTACTTATACATTATATAATATTATGTATTCTAACATGAAATTTTATTATTTTAGTGCTTACTCTGGATATAACATGTTGTGTGGGAGGAGAAGTGCAAACTCACAAAGAATCACTTGGATGTACCTTAAGGTATTTAAAGTATATTTGTTCACTCAATTTTAAGTGTCTCAGTCATTCATTTAATACATTTATTTTCACATGCAGTCCAACAAGCAATCCAGAAGTTATGAGTGTGGTTATTATGTTATGCAGTGGATGTTGACTATTGTGCAAGCTACAATTAATAAAGATTGGGATCAGGTAGTACCTCAATACAATAAACACTTTAAAATTTTGGGTTTATTATTCATGTACTAATTCAAAAAAATTTCACACGTACAGTTTTTCAATGACCAACACCTGCTAGATTCGGAAGCATTGGAATATGTGAGAACAACATGGTCAAAGTATTTTTTAACCAAGTATAACACCTTACAAATCATTAGACTAACATACTCTTTTATATATTAGGAAAACTTTTTGTAAAATGTTATAATTTTTTGTATTAATTTTTTATATTTAAAATATGATTTAAAATGTTTTGATTTTTTGGAATTGGATATTTTATGCAGGTTTGATGTTTTTTAAAAAACAAATTATTTTTTTAAAACCTACATATAATGAAGGTTCCACGTGGAACCGTCTTTAGAAGTCAACATACAACGACTATTCCTATGGGAACCTTCTTTAAAAGTCGACATATAACGATGGTTCCTATGAGAACTGTCTTTAAAAGTTTGTTTAAATTTTTGTATTCCTATTCAGCATCCACTTATAAAGTCGATTAGATGAATCGTCGTTATACACTTGTTTATAACGACGATTTAACAACCGTCGTTAAAAAATGATAACTTATAATGACGCCCACAATAACGACGGTTTGGGAACCGTCTTTATATATCCTTTTTAACTGTCGTTAATGTACCTTTTTGCACTAGTGATGTAATGAGGGTGAGGTAGTTATAAAAACACTTTAAAGTAAATGATACACGGGGATTACTAGATTTCTAGCTTATAGCTTTAATATGTATAAATGACATGTTTCACTTTTTAAGCAAGTTGAGCAGTGGTGTCGAAATTTTATTTGAATTGGTGATATTTTAAAAAAAAACATAGTTACGGTTAATTGGGATACGATTTATTCTCCTCTTGAGAATGGAGGTTTAAATATTATTAATCTTCGTCATAAAAATAATGCATATCTTCTTAAACTTGCTTGGAACCTTGCTTATAGAAATAGGACTTGGTCTTTTCTCCTGAAAGCTAGGGTTTTTAAATCCAAATACGAGTTTAGAATGGTTTATAGATCCTCATCTCTTTGGCCTGGAATTAAGCAATTTTATTTTGCTATACTTGATTATAGTTCTTGAATTGTTGGTACAGGTACTTTTATTAATTTCAGGAATGATAAATGTTGTTCTACTACTTCTTTAGCAAATATTGCAGGGTTATCTGATGGTGCAAGCATTCTGGATACAGTCTCTCAGTTTTGGACAGGTTGTGATGGGAATATTCTCTTGTCTTTATAAGAAATGCCTCAACTTTTTAATCACATAATGGTTAGGGAGGAACGTGATATTCATAATTGGATTCTAGATGAGTCTAGTTGTTTTACTCTTAAATCGGCAAGGACTTTTTTCTTAGAATCAGGAGTTCCTTGTGGTTGGGGTTCATCTATTCTGCCTTCCAAAACTCTAGGACTCTAGAAAGTTTTTCATGGGCGGCTGCCTATAGATCAGCATATTAAGAATAAAGGTTTGTATTTATGTTCTATATATACGCTTTGGGAAAAGCACGAGGGATCCATTCAACATTTATTTTTTTAATGTTCTAATGCTTTGGATATTTGGAGTTGGATTCGACAAATTTTTCTTCTCATTTCTCTAATAAGGATGATTTTCTTTCTTTTATTAAGAGTGATGGTAGTCCTTTGGTTAAATTGATTAAGCTTGTTGTGATAAATTTTTCTATTTAAATGATATGGCGCATGAGGAATTATGCTAGATTTTAGGATAAGATTGATGTTTTTAGGGCTATTTCGGTAATTAAAGATTTAAGTTGTCTAGTGGGAAATTCGTCTAAAGATTCAATGAAGAGTGATATGTTAGATTTCAGCGTGATTAAGTTTATTGGTATTAATACTCGTACTGATAAATTTCTTCATCCTCTTCTGGGTAGATGGGAGTTCCTTTCACTAAGCTGGGTTAAAATTAACACTGATGGGGCTGTTACGGGATATCCTGTGTAGAAAATGAAGCTTTGATGAAACCAAATTTGTGAAAGAGCTTGATACCCGTGCAGCTTTGTTTGGGGCTTAGTTCTAGGGTGTTTAGAATATTTGTAAAGTTCATTCTTAAGCCTATGCACAACTAAATTAATCTGTTTTGAAAAAGAAAAAATGTTTTTCTAAGCTAAGTGAAAAACAACCAGTTGATTTCACAGTTTAGTCAGTTGTTTTACACCCAACTTGTTTGAGGGTTTTCAAAACTGATTTTGACTTGGTTGACTAACTGTCAAAACCAATTCAACTGGTTAAAACGACATTTCAACCGGTTGATTGTCAAATTTCTTAACAGCTTTTCAAAAACCTGTTAAATCTGTTTTCAGTTGATTTGAATATGTTTTTGCTCATGATTAACTGCCTAAAACGGCTAGATTTGATAGCTATAAATCTGGTTACCCTTCATATTCAAGCACACATAGAAAGTGAGATGGAAAACGTTTTTTGATAAGAGATTTGATTCAATGTTTTGCAAGATTGCCTAAAGGTTGTGCATTGGTTCAAGAACTGATTTTAGGAGCTTTGTGATTTCCTGAATACCAGGTGTAATTTGTTCCTTTCAATTCTTGTGGTTGTTTTCTTTATGTATACTTATAAGTTTGTAAAAATGTGTACTCAAAGGTTTGTTCTGACAGTGGTTGTGTGAAAGGCAAAGAGGGTGAGTGTTCTTGTGTGGTCAAGATAACCTCTTTGTGGTGTTGAGTGTTTGTAATATGTTGATTGATTGTTAGTGGAATACCCAATGGTTTTCTAGGGACTGGATGTAACTCTGGTAAGGAGTGAACCAGTATAAATTGATTGTGTAATCTTTCTCTCTCTCTCTCACTCATTACAAACTGTTTGATGTGGTTTTGTCTCTACTGCTATAAACAACCGGTTAAAACAAAATTTCAACCGATTGTTTTTCTGCAAATAGTTTTAACAACTTTAATTTTTAGCTTCCCTAATTTCTCTTTCTATGATAGTTGATAAATCTTCATTCTTAGCCAATCTTTGTGAAAATCTTTTGTGAAACAATTCACCCCCCCCCCTCTTGTTTAGGTCATTAATTATAGAATCCTGGTCTTGTTACTTGTGGAGGTATTTTCCGTGGGAGTTTATTGGTGCTTTCTCTGAGTTTCTTGAAGTTCATACTACTATGGTTGATGAGTTTTATGAAGTTATACATGCTATGGAGGAAGCTCAAAAGATGGGGCTTACTAATGTTTGGCTTGAATGTGATTCTGCCTTTGTTTATGTTGTGTTTATTGCTAGGACTAATGTTTTGTGGATGCTTCGTAATCGATGGAATACTTGTGATACAAACCAGCAGATACTAAGGACCTAGCAAGCATTTCACAAATAGGTCAATCATCCCAGTATACAAAGTCAGGCCCCACCAAACCTCGAGAAAGCATCAACAAAAGAAGAACCAGATACAAACCTGATGTGAGTTGATTTTAGATTTATCCATTTTAAGAGTGACACTTTGTTTATGATTTGGATTTTAGCAAATCTAAGGTGAGACCTAGGGAAGATCCCCACTGGACACGAACTTATCCAAGTGGTTAAGTAAGTGTGAAGGTTCACTTCCAAAGGCAATAGGAAAAACACATTATATCGTGAAGATGATGCATATTGCGGAATTGAAAGACATAAAAGAAACAAATATGATGAAGGAAGCCGAATAGAAGTTGGAAAAGCAAAACAAGAACATAAACACAAAACACAAAGTTGTAATGGAAAAGGGAAAAATAGATGAAGGAAAGAAAGCTTATGGTGGTGGATAAGAGAAGAACATGCCACTTGAAAATCTCTCAACAATCACAAGATAAGACCTAAGCTAAGAGAACACAAGTCTCACTCAAAATGTGCAGATTTTTCCTTCTATATCAAAATTCAACATCCAAATAAATGGAGTAAGGCACCCTATTTATAGGAATGGGTGCCTTGGAAAACAATATGAGCAAGGATAGGATGGTAAATGTGTGAGGGGCTGCCTTTAGGGTTTGACCAAGTCAAAATTGCACCCTAGGCTTGTTCTTCTAGAACTAGGTCGATTTTCCTTCCTAAAGGGCTAGGCACAAGATAAAATGATAACTACACCCCTACATTATGCTAAAGGCACCTATTATAGCATATCTTAGTATTTGGTCCCCTAAAGTGAGCACAAATTATTTACAACATGTTTTATTCTTAAGAAGACAAGAAAAAAGAACATTTGGTGTTCTGGTCTATGCCTACTTCTTCTTCTGGTGAGGTTCGCTAGATCTTTTGTGGGGTCTTGACTTGATTGTTGAGATGATTGTTCATAGTGTGAATGGTCTCTTGATGCATTGGTCATCTCCTTGTTTACTTGGATTGTATCAAAACCAGAATATCAGAATTTGTTCCTTCTTATTTTCCACAAAAACATGCTTATAAATAATTTGGGTTCACTTTGGGGGTCCAAATAGTAGAATAAGCTAGAGTAGAGTTCGTAGAGCATAAAAGGGAGTGTCCTTCACGAAATGGGTGTGCACCAAGCCCACTTTTTTAAGACAAGGCACCTAGGTTGGGAAGGGAAACCTTAGCTTCTAGAAACTAGGTAAACCCTAAGGCCGCCCCTCTTCATGAACATTGAAATTTTAAGTAAAGAAACTCTGCTTAAGTGAATTGAGAGTCTGAGTACATATTTACCAATTATATAGTCTTAAAAATAGCCATTTAAAACTTTTAACTAAGGGCCAAAACAGTTTAGAATCATGCAAAACATATTTACCAAACTTAACAAATTCTGTTAAGATTTTTAAAAAATAATCGATTGAAAACTTGATTTAATCGATTGAATTGGCCTTGACTGTGAGGTTAGCCAATTTCAGCTTTTTCAAATCCTTTTCAAAGGCACTAAGTGCAAAACAATCGATTGAAACGATAAATCAACAGGTTGTTTTTCACTACTTTGAAAAACATTTTCTTTTTGAAAGAACTTGATTGATTCAGTTTTGGATTAAGCTAAAAGTGGATTGACAAATTCTAATCTACCTAGAATCCATGCCCATAAATAGAAACCCAGCCTTCAAGCAATCTTTATGGATTTAGAGACATCAAAGCTTTAAGTTAAGTATGAACAAGATCGAAGGCAGAGAAAATCGCTCTTAAGTGTTAGAATATAAGGCTTTAAACTAGAGGGGGGTGAATGGTTTAAAGAGGGATTTCAAAAACTTTTAAGCCTTGAATGAAATTACTTCGAGAATATCTTGATTAAGACATCAGTTTTTCAAAAACACAAAGCTAAAAGCACAGCACAGGAAAACAATCGGTTGTTTCGCAGAAACAATCGGTTGTTTATACCAGATTACAAATATCAAAACTGAATTTAAAGAGTAAGGGATAGAGAAAATGCACACAGAGATTTATACTGGTTCACTCTAAACCCAGAGCTACATCCAGTCTTCTCAGAAACCACTGAGGAACACCACTAAGCAATCAAACCTAGATCACTTACAATCACAACCAAAAAAGTGACATTGATCCCCTCAAGACACACACTCCTCTTGGCCAACACACCAACACTAAGAATGCTGATCTTGATCCCCTCAAGAACACACAGCACTTCTTAGCACACACACAAAGATTCTTGTTCAACAGATACAAGGATTACACTTGTTACAAAAGCAAATCTGAAATCAATACAAGCAGAAATCCTATCTCACACACTTTGATCAATCTCAATCTCTAAGCAATCTCAACTCTTTGAAAAACTCAAAAACTTGTGTTAATTGTCTTACTCAAATCTGTTTTTCTGAATATATTCAAAGATTTTGTTTGTTATCAAATCTTAACAAACTTATTCATTGCATTTAAAGATTGGTCAAAGCATTAAAGACTGGAGCATAATCAGTTAAAAACATTTAAAGCTCAGTCAAAACAAAAACCATTTTTCTGTTATGGTACCAAAACAAACAATCGGTTGTTTCCTCGAATCAATCGGTTGTTTTGGTTTTAATAGCTCAACCATTTGAAAAACAGTTTTCAATCTTTTCTAAAAATACCTAAGTATAAAACAATCGGTTGTTTCGATAAAACAATCAGTTGTTTTTCACTTAGTTTGAAAAACACTTTTCTTTTAAAAGAATTGAGAATGCCTATGCTTTGGATTCGATCAAGGGTGAATTACAAAACTCAATCTACCCCAGATCCTATCTAAGACAGCTTAGAAACAGCAAGCACAACCTAGCCTCCAACATCCTTCAAAGGGTTTTGGATTCTTCAAAGCTTGAACACCACTTGGTTCAACATTAAGATCCTTACATACTTGAGGTATAAGGTTAGTTGTGGGTCCTTGGCCTAATACTCGCATGTGACTTGCCCGGTTACGAGTAATGAGTCACTTTTCACCAACTAGCTCTAAGCTCCCAATTCCTTGGCCAACAACATCCATACTATCAAGGCCTCATATTACTTCCGCTCTTGGCTATCACCACAAAGGGAGATTTTTACTTATTTTTGCAAACCATACTATTCTCGGACTTGGTGAACTTACGTAAGAGGGAGGTCCACACGGGGGACCATATTACTTCCGCTCTTTACTTTATCACTACAAGGGAGAGGTTCATTTATTTCTGTTAACCATACTATTCTCAGACTTGGTGAACTCACGTAAGAGGGAGGTCCACTTGGGGAACCATGTTACTTCCGCTCTTTTCTTTATCACTACAAGGGAGAGGTTCATTTATTTCTGCGAACCATACTATTCTCGGACTTGGTGAACTCACGTAAGAGGGAGGTCCACTTGGGGAACCATGTTACTTCCGCTCTTTACTTTATCACTACAAGGGAGAGGTTCATTTATTTCTGTGAACCATACTATTCTTGGACTTGGTGAACTCACGTAAGAGGGAGGTCCACTTGGGGAACCCTGTTACTTCTGCTCTTTACTTTATCACTACAAGGGAGAGGTTCATTTATTTCGCAATGTACTTTAACTGAATAACTTTTATTCGGGTGACCTCATTAAAAAACCCTTTCAAGGGAAAAAGAGTGTCCCCATAAACGTGTACAAATGCAAAGTTTAACTAAAGTAAAATTTCAGGTTGGTTGCAATCCAAGTGTGAGGAATCGCACCACCTTCTAACGTCTCGAGCCTATACGCCCCATTTCCGAGGGTCTTTGTTACTCTAAAGGACTGGTCCACTTGGGGGATAACTTGTTTTCTAACTGGAACGGGTGAGCTTTACTCATTACCAGGTCGGCGACCTAGAATTGCCGAGGTCTCAGCTTAGAGTTGTACTTGTACTCCACCCTCCTTTTCAAAGCTTCGGCTTTGATCTTTGCTTCTTCCCTCACCTCGTCCAGTAGGCCCAAGTTCACCTTTCTCTCTTTGTTTGATTCTTCGACTACGAAGTTCTGGAAACGCGGTGAGTTCTCCTGGATTTCTACTGGGATCATAGCGTCCGAACCGTATAACAAATTAAATGGCCTTTCCTTGGTGGTGGACTGAGGGGTGGTGAGATAGGCCTAGACAATTCTAGGAACTTCTTCTGCCCAGGTCCCTTTGGCTTTGTCCAATCTTCTTTTCAGACCTCTGAGCAGAACTCGGTTGGCCGATTAGACCTGTTCGTTTGTCTGGGGGTGTTCTACCGATGCAAACACTTGCTTTACTCCCAACTCTGCGCTTAACTTACCCAACTGTTGGCTTGCGAACTGGGTACCATTATCAGATACTAACCTCTTCGGTATCCCGAATCGACATACAATATTCTTCCACACAAAGTGTTGAACCTTGTGGGTCGTGATCTGTGCCACCGGTTCCGCTTCAATGCATTTCGTGAAGTTCTCTATGGCAACCACAAGGTACTTCATCTGCCTTACTGCCAAGGGGAAAGGCCCCAAGATATTGATTCCCCACGTATGGAATGTCCACGGGCTGTATATTGATCTCAACTCTTCTGGGGGTGCATTGTGCCAATCAACATGTTGTTGGCACTACTTACATCGTTGGGCGTATCTTGTGCAGTCTTCCCTCATGGTTGGCCAGTAATAACCTGCACGGAGGGTTTTCAACAAGAGAGATCGGCCGCTGATGTGGCTACCGCATATTCCATCGTGCAGTTCTGCCATGATGCGTGTGCACTGGTCACTGTCCACACATACCAATATGGGATGGGTGAACCCGTGCCTGAATAACTTTCCATCGATTAGGGTGTACTTACTTGAATTTTTCTTCACTTTTCAGACTTCTGCGGGATCTAGTGGGAGTATTCCGTCGGCCAAGTAACACTGGTAAGTTATCATCCAAGTTTCTCCTTCTTCGATGTGATAAACATGTGGCATTACCACTCCAACAACCAGGTACCTGCTTATTCTAGGCATTTTCACTGTCTCCTGTGTTAACGATCGATGACTCCTCCTTATCCCTTCAAGGGTTTCTACACTCTGGATTTCGGCCATCTTGTTTGTGGTCGTTCGAGGCGTCCTCAGGGTTTCCTGAATCACCGTCCTCTATCGGGCCCCCTTGCCCGAACTAGCGAGTTGGGCAAGCAAGTCAGCTCGGGCATTTTTCTCTCTGGGTACATGGACTAGCTCGAACACATCGAATGATTCTTTCAACACCTGGACGTATTCTAAGTATACGACCATCTGAGGATCCTTAGCTTGGAACTCCCCCGTGACCTGTCCTGAGACTAACAAAGAATCACCTTTCGCCAGCAATTCCCTCGCTCCCATTTCCTTTGCTAGTAGCATTCCTACGATCAGGGCCTCGTACTCTGCTTGGTTGTTACTGGCTTTGAAAGCGAAATGGAGAGCCTGCTCGATTAGCAATCCCTCCGGACCTTCCAAAATAACACATGTTCCATTACCTTGTTGATTTGACGAATCATCTACCGAGAGTACCCACTTGAAATTTGTCCCTTCTTGATGGGTGGCTGCTGAGGAGAGTTCCACTACGAAGTCGGCATAGATATGGCCCTTAATGGGGCCCCTGGGTTCATAATGTGCGTCAAACTCAAATAGTTCTACCGCCCATCGTGTCATTCTTCCCGCTACATCTGGTTTCTGTAAGACTTTGCAGATTGGAAGGTTCGTCATTACCATGACGGTGAAACTTCGAAAATAACGGCGAAGCCTCCTGGCTGAAAATACTACGGCTAAGACCGCTTTTCCCAAGGACTGGTATCTTATTTCGGGTCCCTGCAACACCTTACTGATGAAATAGATTGGCCTTTGTACCTGGTCTTGCTCTTGTAACAGGACCGAGCTAATAGCTCTTTCTGTAACTCCGAAGTACAAATGGAGTGGAGTACCTAGCTCGGGTCTGCACAATACCGGCGAGCTGGCTAGGTATTTCTTCAAATTTTCGAAAGCCTCCTCGCATTCGTGGGTCCAAACGAACTTGTTGTTCCTACTCAGGCACTGGAAATAAGGATGACCATTGTCTCCTCCGGCCGACACGAATCTGAACAGAGCAGTCATGCGCCCTATTAAATGTTGTACTTCTTTCACCGAGATTGGGCTTCTCATGTTTATTAGGGCAGCACACTTCTCGGGGTTTGCCCGAATTCCTCGCTCAGTGAGTAAGAAACCTAGGAATTTTCCTGCCTCTACCCCAAACATGCACTTCTCCGGGTTCAATTTTAACATGTACTTCACTATCGTAGTGAATAACTCTTCTAAGTCGATTGTGTGTTGTTCCTTTTGCTGGGTGGTGACCACCATGTCATCCACATACGTTTGGACCTTCCGTCCCAATATAGGAGCCAGTACCCTGTCCATTAGTCGTTGGTAGGTGGCCCGTGCGTTCTTTATCCCAAAAGGCATGGCTCTATAGCAATAGCAGGATGACTCGATCATAAACGCGGTCTTGCACTCGTCCCTGTGATGCATCATGATCTGGTTGTAGCCGGAGAAGGCGTCCAGGAAGTTAAGCAATTTGCACCCGGATGCACTGTCTACTAGGGCATCGATACTGGGCAATGGGTAGGAATCCTTTGGGCAGACTTTGTTAAGATCCGTGAAGTCGACACACATTCTCCACTTCCCATTTGCTTTCTTTACTAGCACCACGTTGGCCAGCCATTTAGGGTACTGGATTTCTGATAGAGATCAAATAAGGGAGGATTTTACTAATGGAGGAAGAGGTCATTCACCCAAACATTTAAAGTTCTTCCTTCTAGTCTTCTAAAAAATTAAAGAAGAATTAAAATAAAGAGATGACCAAACCTAAAGCCAAAAGAAGACTCAAGAATGGGCTTCAATTAATATCTCTCTTTATAGTTTCTTTTGTATAAATTTGTAAATAATATAGAATAGTGTTTAGGTAGGTGCTAAAAGGGAAACCTAAAGATACCTCTTGTGTAAAGCATCTTTAGATATTAGCTTTAGAAAATTCTAGAAAGATATCCCTTCCTCCTTCACTTTAGGTGCTAGAAGTGGAAGAGTTACAAGGAACTTTAGTTAGCTTCTTTTGTAAGCCTCTTGTACTTTCATGACCGGTCCTTCTCCTATATAAGGAGGGCTTGAGTCTTTCTAATACAGATTTGATATTGAAACTACAGAAATTCTCCCAAATTGGTGAGTGAGTGAGTGAGACTTGTCTTCTCCTATTCTAGTCTTATCTTGAGTGCATCTTGGAACCTCAAGTGGCGGCATCTACACTCATCTTGGAGCCTTACACACTTCAAGTGGCGTGTTCATATCCAAGAACTCCAACCACATAAGTTTCCTTCTCTTTTCCATCTTTTTCATCCATTTCCATGTCCATATAAACTCAAGAAACATGTCTTAGGCTTTTCTTGCACTTTTGTTCGGTTCATTTGTTCCATTTCCCATTTTGTTCGGTTCATTTCATTTGTTAATCATTTTAATCGGTTCAATAGCTTTCTTTCTGGCTTTTGTTCGGTTCATTTACTTTCTAAGTAGTTTTAATCGGTTCCTTTGCTTTCTTGTGCTTTTCAATCGGTTCATTTGGCAAGAAATGGGTTTCTACATGAGTTTTGGTGTGGTGGCTCAAGTTTTGGTGAGTTCTTCAATGAAAGAAAATTGATCCAATTCTAGAAAAGTGCCTATTCATATTCCAAGTCAAGTTGATTCCATATCATGTCTATGAAACATCTCTATCTTGCTATTGGAATCATATCAATTTCCCTGATGTGGCCACCTTTCAACAATTTCGTTGTCTCTTCCCGAATGACTTGTCGCTTCTCTTCGTTAAAATTTCGTCTTCTTTGGCAGACAGGCCGGACGCTAGGGTCCATGGTGAGGTGATGACACAGGAAATCAGGGTCAATGTCAGGCATGTCAGCGGCGGACCATGCAAAGGCGTCGAGGTGTCTCGTTATGACTTCGAAGATTTGGTCCCGTAACTCTATGCTGAGAGATTGCCCAAGTTTAAACATCTTCCCCCCGATCAAGAACTTCGGCCTTCCCAGTAGTATGTTGTAAGCTAAGTGATGTGATTCCACTAGCCATATAGAGAAAGGTTCTTGACCTTCTTAGGAATCACCTTGAGTTGGACATTATAGAGGCACTTTTCTTAGAGTTGGATCATTGTTCTAAGACAAGAACTCACCAAAAACTAGTACCAAATCCCAAACTCATTTGGATGAACCAATTATAGTCAAATTGAACCGAATAAGGTGGAAGAAAAAGCAATTGCACCGAACATCATACTTATGGAATGAATTGAACCGAACAAATGAGCTAGAAAAACAAAGGAACAAGATGAATGGACTGAAATATAAAACTGCCGAACCAAAACTCATAAAAACAGCAAGAACACCAAACCAAAACTCAAGAACACAAGCTAACAAAAACAATAGAAAGATGAGAAAGGAAGGAGAGAAGAATTGCTCATGAAGATGGAAGGATGTTGGATGATCTCGCCACTAGAAGTGTGGAATGCTCCTAGATAAGAGTTGTTGCCGCCACTTGAGGACTCCATGGATCCATCAAGATAAGACTAGAGAAGAAGGCTCAAAAGCTCTCCAATGATCACTCAAAATTTGAGTAGAGTTTTCTTAGATTAATTCCAATCTGAATTTTACAAAGGAAGCACCTCTATTTATAGCCTAAGGTGCTGAAAAATAGGTGGGAAATTTCAAATAAACTCATTTGAAATTCCCACCAAAAACAAGTCAGATGGGAGGTGTGACCTTTTTCTACTATGACACCTCCCAAAAACTACATCTACACCACTCTCCTAAGTCACATGGGTAATGTGACTTTATTTTACATTTTCACACTCCTTTATTTAATAACCATACCTCCTAAAACTATACAAGAGTATTTCAAAGCTTGGCATTGCCCCTCATGGGATGGACTTGGGCTCTTTGGGCTTTGGCCTTCTTGGACTTGGGCTTGGGCTTTGGGCTTGGGCCTCATCTTTATTTTATGTCTTCTTTTAATTTTGAGAAGACTAGAAGGAAGAACTTCAAATGTGAGGGTGGATGTCCTCTTCCTCCATTAATAAAAGCCTCCTTTATTTGATTCTCATCACTAAGGGTGCATCGACAACAAGGTACCTGACTTTAGTAGTGTGCGAAGACAGGTTGTCTGTGAATGTGGTACTTAGTTCAATGTACCCATGGACTTTTACCTCGTTCCCGGAAAACCCGTACAAACGTCTGGCGTAGGGTTTCAACTGGTCCGCGGACAACCATAGACGATTGAAGGTTGTTAAGAACATAACATCGGTCGAACTTCCTTGATCTACGAGGACGTGGTGTACCCTCCTCCTGGCGGCGATTAGAGAAATTACCACCGGGTCATTATCATGTGGTACGACACCTTGGAGATCGACTTGCGTGAAGGTGAGGTCGACGTCGAGAGCGAGATCTGTCTTTCGTGCCTCTATTGTTGCCTGGGAGGCATATTCCTCTCTTGGGAAACCTCTTGGGATAGAGTTTACCTCTCCATGAATAGGAACCTCGTGCCTCTGATCTGCTCTCGTAGCCACCAATGTCTGATCGTTCGTTTCTTCTTGCATGTAGTCCTTCAGGAATCCGCTCTTTACTAACTCGTCTAGTTGATGCGTCAGGGCTAGACAGTTTCGTATATGGTGGTCATTCGCCTGATGGAATTCACACCAAGCGTTCTTGTTGGGCCCCATCTTTCTATCAGTCTTCGTTGGTACCTTCAACCTTGCCGCTATGTTGGGGATGGCGATCAACTCCTTGAGCTCCACCCGGAAGTTATGCTTTGGGGGAGGATCTCGTCTTGTGTGTGCCCCCCTCGGGGTCCGTTCGTAGGGTTTCTCCGCCCCCTTCTTCTCTGTTGTTGGTTCGTGAACTCTCATAGGCAGGGGTCGGGTGGTTGCCCGTGGCTGAACAGGGGCCACGAGGCCTTGCTTCTGTGTCACACGATCATCTGCAGCGATGTGTGCTAACGCTCGGCGTCGAATCTCTATGAACGTCCTCGGGTAGATCCTTAGCAACGATTCACTGACGGGCCCAGGTAGCATTCCCTTAACAAAGGCATGAACTATCATGGCCTCATCGGTGGGCTTTAGGCGGACCACTTGAATCGCAAATTTATTCAGGTAATCCTTCATGGACTCCCCCTGGTACTGTTTGACATCAAAGACGTCGTAGGAGAGTCGTGTGGGGGCCTTGTTGACAAGGTATTGTTCCCTGAACAATGTGGCAAACTGATCAAAACTAGTGATGTGTCCGTCGGGGAGGCTAATGAACCATTCTAGCATTGCGCCCGATAGGGTGCTCATCAACATCTTACAGTAGACGGCATCAAATCTCCCAGTGAGCATCATCTAGGTGTGGAATGTCGTAAGGTGGGCCTCCGTGTCTTCTACCCTTATGAAGGAGACTTTCGGACCTAAAGACGTTGTTGGCAACACAACATTCATGATTGCTCGCGAGAACGGCATAAGACGTGCCCTAAGTGGTACCGGTGGTGCATGCTAGTCCGTCGCTCGTTCCCTTACATGTTGTAAGCCCCTTCGTAATTCCTCATTGGCTCTACGCAATTCTGCGTTGTCTGCTCAAGAAGCTGCTACTTCTGCTTGGAGAGCGCGCATTGTATCTAGGACCTGCTGTGTGGTCACATTATCGCCTTCGGGGGGTGCCCTCCCCTCAGATCTAGCTTTCGCTCATCTCGTACTCCTCATATTGTTGGTTAAGACTCCTTACGTGATTCTGAATGGGACCTTGTTTTAACAAGCCCCACGGTGGACGCCAAATGTTCTCGCCGGTTGACTCGCCTCGCCGGTCAACTCCAATGGCTGCTTTGGCCCTTCTATCCTTGCCTAAGAACTGTGCCTTCTCTGTTAAGAAACTTCTCACCTGCAAAGACAAAGGGGCGCCCTAGCGGCCGTTTGCACTCCGACGCTCAAGTCAGTATTAGGGCAAAGAACACCAAGTGTATAAAATAGCTTCAGTCTTAAAAGCTGCGTACCTTACTAGGGTTCTTAGCACCCTTTATATAGGTTGAAACTAGGGTTTACCTCTGTTCTTTTACCATGATCTAGGGTTCCTTGAGGAGTGTCCCTGTGCCGCTATTGTGTAATCTTAGCGTATCTGGCACATGAACTTCTTTTAACTGGAACACAACGGATAATCAGAGCGGTCGCCTAGGTCCCATCTTGGTATACCTAATATCCAACACCATTTGTTTTTGCGGGTGCCCTATGTATCCACGTGCCATGCATGCTACTTCCCTGGAAACCCTAATTCAGTTGGACCCTTACACCTCCTAGAATTATCCATGATGTTGCGCCTTCATGCGTCATACATCCCATATGCATGGATCCCTCGTGCCTTAGGCTTCCCACACATCTCTTGTCTTTAACTGTTATCTTAACGAAATCCTAGGGCCCGCCTTACGGGGCCTTTCACTTCATCCTGCCAGTCGATGTCCGATCTTCTTCCTTTACTGGGAAGGTTCGACATTGATCTCTAACATCAGGCTTAGGGTAGCAATGTCAAAGACCAACCAACCCCCTGGTAAGTGTGTCTGGGACCCACCTTAAGTGACCCACTTCCCTTACCATACATCAGTGTGCGATGTATGAGGTCAATCTCTGGATTGATGACCGAGAACTGGTCGGGACAATATTGTTTTACAACTATCAGATGTTTCTTTTCCTCTTTCAAATTATTAAACATATACCTTCATTCCCAAATAGTCTCAGATTTTATTCTTGTTTCTCTTCTAGAGATATTGTTTCCAATTTTCTTCAAATTTGTGCATTAATTGTAATTGATTCCAACATTGTTGTGAGAGATATTGCAAAATATTTTCTTGAATAATATCTTCAAAGTATATTTTCTCTATTTTTGAAGGATTTTGCAAAGGAATTTTAATTGCAGGATTTTTAAAGAATATCTTGATAGAAATTTGCATTCAATTCCTTTTCTCAGATATTTGCATATTTAATACTTTAATTTTTTATTTCAGATGTTGTTTCCTATTTTGATCCAAAAGAAGCAACTTAGGTTAAAAATACAAAATAAATAGGAATAACAATAAAGGTTGAAATAAACCCAATTAGAATAATATTAATTAAAACAATAGATTTATTTATTATTATAGTCCAATAATCTATGATTAAGGCCATTGAGTGTGAATAAATATATGCTCATCAGTCGGTCATGAAAGGAGACCACAAATTTTGGGATGAGTGCCTTCCTCATATTGAGTTTGCATAGACTAGAGTGGTCCATAAAACTACTAATATTTCTCCATTTAAGGTTGTATATGGTTTTAATCTTCACGCTCCTTTGGATTTGTTACCCTTGCCTAATTTGTGCATAAGGAATGAGTAATAAAAGCTGAATTTGTTAAAAAATTATATGAGAGGATTAAAAATCAAATACAAAAACAAACTGAGAAATACATAAAACATAACAATAATGGGAAGAGGGAGATAGTTTTTTAAAGAGGGAGAGTGGGTTTGGCTGCATGTTAGAAAAGATAGAGTCCCTAGTCACAGGAAGCTTAGTCCTTGAGGGGATGGTCATTTCCAAGTTCTTAAGAGAGTCAATAATAATGCATATTAGTTGGATCTTCCTGAAGAATATGGAGTACATGCTACTTTTAATGTTATAGATCTAACACATTTTGCAGGTAGCATAGATGATGAGGCAGAGACTTTTGATTTGAGGATAAATCCTCTTTCAGAAGGAGGGGATGATGGAAGAGGCCTCAGCTCAGAACCAACCACTAGAGTTATGGCAAGGAGAATACAAGAAGATTGAGACTCTGCTACTGATGGCAGATACACTCTCTTGTACATATTCAAAAATGTCATAACCTAGTGTAAGTTCTAGAGTAGTATTTAAATTTTCTTGCTTAAAAGTAGAGTCAAATTTTTACTTGTAATTTTGCTTTAAGTAAATTAGGGTAAGGGTTAGGGTTCTAATTGGGCTTAATTGCAACCTGATGTGAGTTGATTTTATGATTGCACATTTTAGAGCTTTCACTTTTGTTTATGATTTTTAAGATTACAATTTAAGGTGAGAACCCAAAGATGATCCCCGCTGGACACAAACTTAACCAAGTGGTTAAGTAAGTGTGAAGGTTCACTTCTAGAGGCAAAGACACAATTATAAGGTGAAGATGATGATGATTGCGGAAGTAAATGAACAAAATGAAGCAAGGAATAAAGTGATGACCGAATAGTAAAAGAAGAAAACAAGAACAAAAAGAGAAAGAATGAAAGCGTAACGAAGAAAGAACAAAAGAATAGGGATTAAAAAAAGGATTATGGAGGATGAAAGATGGTGTCACACCACTTGGAGGGTGGGATACTCCAAAATAAGTGGTGCAGAATTGCCACTTGAAGTGCATTGCACTCAAGATAAGACCTAATAAAGGGAGTACTCAAACTCACAAAACACTCACACAGAGTTTCTTTACATAATTCAATTTCAATGTCAATGTGTCCAATACATGAGACAAGACACTTTATTTATAGGAGATAGTGTCTTGGAGAACAAGATAGAAGGGTATGAGTGTCATTTGTGAGAAGCCTTCTAGAAGGTAGGTCAAAGAAACCCTAAACCTAGAAGCACTTGTCATGAAATGTGGGTTTGGCACAAACCCAAATTACTAAGCACACCCTACTCAAATTACTAAGCACGCTCTACTCAAATTACTAAGCACACTCTTATTTATGCTATGTAAACTTACTCTAACTTATTCTTCTATTTGGACCCCCAAAGTGAGCCCAATTTATTTACAAACACTTTTGTCTTGTAAGAAGACCAAAAGAAAGAACATTTGATGTTCTATTCTATGCCCAGTTCTTCTTTTGCTGAGGTCCTTGTGATATTTTTGGTGGGTCCTTGTCTTGTATTCTGAGATGATTGATCAAAGTGTGAAGTGTATTTTGTATCCTTGATCATTTTCTTGTCTACTTGGTTTGTATCTCAACCCACTTTAAAACCTAGGTCGATCATTAGACCTAATTAGCTCACATGATGCACACTTGATCATGCTTCACTTGTGACTTAAGTTTAGGCACCTAATTCAAACATCTTTGCATTTGAATTTTCCCACCAAATTGTGTGTAGCTTGGCTGAACCTCTAACCTGTCAATTGAGGGGCTTGGCTCATGAAAACATATATCAAATATAGAAGTGTTATGCTTCCAAATTGCAACCCTAAGCACTTTCTTTTCTAAACCTCTCTTGGATATACATGTTTGGTCTCCTCTTCCACCTCTCCAAGTGATATGGTCGAACCAATCACTTTCCACACTCTTCATGGCAACTCCAAGGAATCTATAGCTCCAATGGAGCCATCCTTGACACGTCTCTTCCATTAAGCTTTCGCCAACTCTCACAAATTTGAAGAAAAACCTATACGAATGAAGAGGATGCTATCAGTTGCTCTTGGGTTTATTTCGCTCAAGAGAGAGAATTCTTGCTCAAGTGAAAATAGTACTATAACTGGACTTTTTTCGACCTCATTTTTCTTAAGTGATGAAAATTTCTCTCAAGCTATATTATTTTCGCTTAAGCAAAAAAAGGTTAAACTTTGAAATTTCTTTTGGAATACTATTTGATAATAGTTTATTGTTTTAATTAAATTTTATGTAAATTTTTATTTATATATGTAATTGAAAACAATTAGTTTCCGTGTTTATGTGATTTTCTTTGAAATTTTTGGATTGTTTAAAAATCTAAAATTTGGTGTGATTGACTGATGTACTTGTGCGTGATATAAAATATGAATTATGTGAAAGTGTGATCAAGACATAGTATTCTCAAGAAAGGAAATACAATGTTAAGATTGTTAGAAGGGTGTATATATTGTGAGACTCCATGAAAGGAACGATTATGACTCTACTGGTATAATGGAATCATATAGATGAAGAGTATCGGGTGGTGAAAGTCGAAGGAGATTCATATGACTGAGTCTAAGGTTTGAAAGAACTTATCAAAGTAGATCATATGGATTTACCTTTATCATATGAGGATGAATTTTTTGAAAAGGAGACTATGTTGTGATGAGAACATAATAATATGACAGGTGTAGGTCTTTGAGTTCTAATTTCAGTACACTTGTCTTGTGGAAGTAAAGACGAGTGTCTATTTGTTAGTTTTCAATGGATTTTTTACCTGAGTGATGTAGAACCTAAGATAATTGGAGCTAGTTGGTTGTTTAGTACCTTGAAAATGTATAATAATTTATATATTTGTGAATGAATTATTTTAAATTTAAAGTTTTATTGAAATTTTTAAAAAGGCTAGCTTACCCTACTTTCTATTTTGTGTTGTTATTTCTAAATTTGTTATGATCATGTGTTACACGGGAGCAAATGATGTTACAGGTGGTCAAACTCCAAATTAATCTTGAAGGAGTTTATTCTTTTCTTTCTTTTGGATATTAGGTTTTGATATATGTATATATTTAAATTTCCTATGAAGAAGGATATATTTTGAGATTCATGAAAGAATTGTATATATATTTATATGTTCAATTAGATATTTAGTTGTATAATTTAGTACTTAGGTAATGTACCTAGGTATGTTACAAATATAATGTACAAACATATTCACTTGGTATATAAAACATATTATAATATATTGGAATATAAAATCTTTAAAAATAATAGACTCTACAAGAAAACGATATATTAGCTGCATAACACTTATAATTATTTGATGTGTTGGCCTAGTTGATGCATAAGTATAACCTTATAAATTTATTTTTATTATATGTATAGATTTATTTATTTTAAATTTATTGAATCTATAATATTGTAATAAATATTTTAGTTTTGAATAATTTATTTTTTAGTGAAATTTAAATTTTGATATAAGTAAATTAAATTAAATTTATTTAGTTGATTAAAGTGTTTTTTAATATTAAAATTATTTAAAGAAATTATTTGAAAAGGTTAAGAAAGAGTTGAAAAAAATATAAAAATATTAATTGAGTAAAGAAAAAAAATACTTATTTAACTTTTGCAAATGTTGTATAAAATATGTATAAATTTAGGGATATAAATTTGACATCAAGTAATTAACGTAAAATTTAATGGATGTATTTAAAAAACCAATTATTGTGATAAAATTTGAAAGTAAACTTAAAAAAGTAAAATTCAAGGTAAAACCTTTTATTAGTAATTTTAAAAAAATATGAATCTCATAGTATCTATAATGTATAAAAGAATAATTTATTTTGAACTCGAGATTTCTCTTTGATGTTCATTGTGGTTCAAGAGAGGTGACTTCTCATAAATGAGACATAAGGTCATTTTAAAGATTTATCCACAAAGTATATAATACAAACATTAATAGTGAGTGTGAATGAGTAATTTATTCTTAATTGTTAGATTAGTACAATACCCAAAGTGTCTCAAACTTTACTACATGTTCTATAAATGCAAATTGAATATATAATAAAATTATTCTTTAATTATTGGACTTCCTTTCCATTTTCTTATGGAGGAACATGTGACTAATTCTGAGTGCGCTTTACAAGTAATCATTTAGGACATAACATGCAATAGTTGAAATTTTTAATGTAAATATAGTAATAAAAGAAATAAGTTCGTTAATAAAGTTACCCAATACACTAAAGAACATATTCATAAATTTAACTTCTTTTATTGTATGTCATTGACCTCCTATTAAGCAACATAAATGTTGTACCATGTAAAATAATCTTGATTGCATGAATAATAGGTCATTGACATCTAGTAATTTTACTAGGTTTCGTCCTTAAATATGCCATTTTAAGGAGTTTCGACTACTTAAAATATTTTTTCTCAAAATTCCAAGAAAAAATAGAACTACACATTTTTTTCGTCTTAGGTAATTAATATTTACCTTGATTGTGAATTCAATCAATCAACACATATAAAAGATTTCATATTTTTCCAAATCATTTATATATCACACTATCAATCAAATTGTCTTTCCAAAGAATAATAAATGAACAAGAATCAACCTCTCTCTCAACAATAACAAATCTAACATTAAATGTTGTTATAACATTAAAAAAATTTCATATCCTATGTTTAGTTTAATTTTTTATTTATTTATTTTGTATGAATTAAATTATTTTCTTTAAAATTCTGTTTTAGTTTATGAAGGTTTAATTAAATTTTCAAAATATTTTGAAAATGGTGAATTAAATATACATTACATTTATTTGATTTATTTATTTTGAAAGAATTTATAAAAGTATAAATTTATATAATATTTATTAATTATATTTGTAATGAATTTTTAAGTTAAAACTTAAACAAAAATTATAGATTTGCGTTGGCCTAGCCGACGCTAAAAAAAGTGAAGTTATTTTATCGGCTGATCGACGCAAATTGAGGTAAAGTTGCATTGACTATCGTCAACTTAAGCCGACGCAAAGTCTGCCCCCACATCGGTGATGACCGATGCGAAATGTGTGTCTGCATCGTTTTGCTTCGGTCACGACCGACATGTTTACATGTTTGTGTCGTTTTGCGTCGGCTTTAGTCGATGCCAAGCTTTTAAAAACCTAACTCTAATTTTTTTCTCTTATCTATCTCAACTATCGATTCTCCTCTGCCCCCAATCTTGGCTCCCACTACCTCTGCCTCCGCCATCGAATTTCTCCCCCACTGCCTCCATCGTCGCAGTTCGTCGGTTGCTTCGTCAAAGTTGCCTCCACCACCACTAGTCTTCTCTACCTTCTTCCTTTTCTCTGTACCTTGTTTCTTTTTTTTCATGGTTATTCTTAACATTTATTTTCTTCATTTCAGTTCCAACTTTGTACCTCCACCGTCGTTGGTCCACCACATTGTGCTCCAGCTGCAACTCCGTCTTCCATCTGCTTTTCCATCTTAATTGGTGAAGGTAAATTTTAAAAATTTCAAACTTTGTTTTTGAGATTTTGATTCATTTTTGTTTTTTTGTTAATGTTGTTTTTATGTTTATAATTTTATCTGAATGGTTTTTTTTGTTAGTTTACTGTTCATAATTCTTTTATTTTATGGTTAGTTTTATCTTTTGTGGGGGAAAGAAAATGCATGTTACATGCATAAAATTTGTGTAAAAACATTAATGGGTAGCTAAATTAGGTTAGTATAATAAGTTTAGAAAATTAATGAATTAATTTATTTCAAATTGTTTTTAATGAATAATGTTTTATGTTTTAAATAATTCTTTAATAGCATTTGAAATTTGCAAATCTAATCACCGAATAAAGTGATATACTATCTTAATAAAAATGATTATATCTTTTATAGTTAGAAATAAAATTATTTTATAATTAAGTAAACAAATTTTTTATTTCACTTTTATATATATATATATATATATATATATATATATATATTCTTATAGTCTTGATGTATTAATTTACTTTATTAGAATGAAAGTGATAAGATATCTAATTATTTTCAATACATCGATTATAATCTCGTTACCATCTAAAGTATCTTTCATCATATATGTTCTTGTCGATTGACCTGCTCGCCGGTTGACCCCAATCCCAAGCTCTAGCTCCGTCGATCTCTGCTGGAATCTAAATGTTCTTCCCTTTGGAACATTGGAACGCGACTCCGTTGAGATAGAGGGGGTCTTACCTGTTGATTGCACTCTGATGATCAAGTTTGTACAAGGCTTATAAGAAACAAGAAGTAACTAGTTTCAGTCTTAGAAACAGCGTACATTTACCTGGGATCTTGAGTCCCTTTTATAGCCTACCTCTTGTAACAACTTTCTATCACGAGAGTATCATCTCAACTGAAAGCCTATGCAATGGAAAGATATTTTGTTTTTAGGGCACACCCTCTTAGTGTTGCAACTGAAGTGAACTTTTCCTCTCTGGAGTGCATAAAATCTTAACAGAATAACCACCACGATACCAACTCATGTACCAGCTTCAGGGGTCCAATCTGTTTCACGTAGGCACCCTCAGCGAGGCGCTACGTATCATACATGCAACCTAACTCATCGTGCCCTAGCACACATGGGCTTAGGTTTGGAGAAAACATTTTACTTGTACTAGACCATACACACTAAGCGCACCCATATGTCCATTACTACCCCTTGCTGACTGCCTAGGCCCTGCACACGAGGGGTTACGCTAAGTATACAGAAAAGAGTTAACACACACGAGGGACTACATATCATACATACATTATATATATATATATATATATATATCACACCAATTATTGATCTCATTACTCTTATCAACATACATATCGCATGAACATCAAATATTAATCACATATATAATAATATATAATTAAACAAATATGAAACATTATATCATCATAACTAAGTGTTGTTCGAGCAACCTTGTTTTTCATAGCTAATAAATATTTTTTTTATCATACTATTTGAGCAAGACAACTATAAAAAGCCTAAGTAATACTATTAGTTAGCTACCACTTGAGCAATCACACATGAAGGCATCATTTCTCAATTCATTGATAATGAAACTATGAATGTAACATCCTAAACTTACTCCAATTCATCAAACATATCAACTATATTATTAATCATCTCTAAAATAATCGTGAATATCATATAGACTTCACATTACTCTAAAAACTATAGGCAAAGGCATGCACATTAACTTCAATAAGGACCTAGAAAATAATTTTAAAGTAGAAGTGGTATAACTAAAAGGATACCTTAATATTTTATTATTAAAGTGAAAAGTGTATATAAATAGATAAATTAGTTATTCAAGTTTCATTTTAATATAACCACCATCTCTCTATAAACTTTTCTCTTTTTATCCTTTGCCTTCTCTTTAAATTTCTAGCTCCATCCCTTATCAGACCAAAAATCGGGGGCCACCTTGGAATCCTAGTAGTGAATAAAGTAAAATTGTCCTATCAAAAATTTCATTAGAGTAAGTTCATTTTTTCTCATTTTCCCATTGAGTCAATTTTGAGTTGTATTGTTTTCCTGGGTAGATGTGTTTGCATGTGGTACCTGAGATTTCAGGATAAGTCTCTGTTAGTTCAGAATCCTAGTGATATGTTTGGATCATTGATTAGGACTTTGTGATGCAGGTTAGGTTATCCTATTTTCTTTAGAAATTGGAGCTCTTTGTGAGTACACCTACTTCTGACTAGGTAAGAAAAGCTAGTTTTACTTTTCATAGAATCCTAGGTTAAAATATCTGGATGTGAAGGTGGTGTGGTCACAAGCTTTAAATTTTCTTTTATAGGTTTTGTTGTTGAGTAAAATAGATGTAGATTGATTTTTTTTATTTTAAAAGTATAGAAATAATAGATTTTAATGATTTGGTAAATTATAGGTTGATTTTGATGCTGAAAAAGTTATTGATTATGATTGAATTGTATTATGAATTGTTTGAAGAGCAACAAATAATGAATATTAGTTGTTTGAATTGGGATTTGCGTGAATCTTATTTAGAAATTTTGAATATATATATATATACATATATATATATAGAAGAAGGAGATTACAGGCTTGGGATCTTCTAGATTAGGGATCTAAGTACCAAGTAGGCAAGAATGCACGAATCTGTAGTACGCCATTCTAGCCTTGATAAGAGTTCATTGATAGTATAACTGAAATTTTGAGCAACGTAGTATTATATTGAATCTGATATGTGTTGTTAGAATACAATTTTGATAAATGATTTTGAGTGAAAACATAAATTTTTATTAAGTTAACATTAAGAAAATTACATTGCTTTTGGGTTATTTTTCGCTCAAGCAAAAAATGGAGTCCAAAAATTGGCTTGCTCTCGGTCTATTCTTGCTCGAGCAAAAATAGTACTAGAACTAGACCTATTTTCGACCTCATTTTTGCTCAAGCGAGATCATTTTCTCTCAAGTGAAGCCATTTTTGCTCAAGCTAGATTATTTTCACTCAAGCTAAAAAAAATTAAGAAAACAAAAAATCTTAAACTTTGAATTTGGAATACTATTTGATAAATGTTTATTGTTTTAATTAAATCTTATGTAATTTTTTATTTGTATATGTATTTGAAACAATTAGTTTATGTGTTTATATGATTTTCTTTTATATCTTTAGATTTCTAAAAATCTATTTTTTTTATTGAATGGTGTACTTCGTGTAATATGAAAATTGAATAATGTAAAATTGTGATTGAGACATAGTATTTTTAAGAAAGAAAATAACATGTTGAGATTATTAGGATGTGCATTGACTAGGGATTCGTCTACAAGGAGGTATCCTAACTCTATTGATATATTGGAATTATACAAATATAAATTATCAAGTGGTGAGAGCTGAAGGATGCTCATGTGATTGGGTCTTCAGTTTGAAAGATAACTCTGTTATGACTTGTCATATGAATTAAACTTGTCATATGAGATAATTTGATATTGATATTGTTATGCACATGACTATGTGAATATTACAGAAGGGTAGTGTGACATGTGCAAATATTTGAGTCTAAGTCATAATGCATCAGTCTTTCAAATGTAGAGTCAAGTGTCTATGTATGTTGGTCAATGGAGTTTTGACATGAGGAATATTGATTATGAATTCTTTATAGACACTTGGTTGCTTTGTTAAAATGTAATGTATGGAAAGTGATGAATTACATGTTTGTGATTGAAAATTACACTTATGTTGGAAGTTTTGAAGCACTAGTTTATCCTAATTTATGTTTTGTGTTTGTTTTAAATTTGCGATGATTGTGTGTTACACAGGAGTAGATGATGTTGCAGGTGGTAGAAAAATAAAGTAGAAGAAATATTCATTGCCCTGTATTCAGCTTCACATGAACTCTTTGATATTGTTCCTTGCTTCTTTGATTTCCAGGATATGAGGGAATTCCCAAGATACATACTAAAATCAGTCTGATGTGATTCCAATAGCCACATAGAACAAGATTCTTGACATTTTTAGGAATCACCTTGAGCTGGAAAATGTAGAGGCACTTTTCTTAGAGTTGGATCATGGTTCTAAGTCAAGAACTCACCAATAACAAGTACCAAATCCCAAACTCATTTGGATGAACCAAATATTGTCAAATTGAATCAACAAAGGAATTTAAAAAGAAAAGACCGAACAGAAATAAACCAAAATCAATTGTACCGAACAGAATTAAGAAACAAAACAGAATATAGGTGCTGGAAAATTGGAAGAACCGAAACTAAAACAACTCAAAAACACAAAGCAACATGAACAATTGAAGAAGAAGAAAGGAAGGAGAAGAGAATGCTCATGAAGATGGAAGAATGGTTGGATGATCACGCCACTAGAAGTATGGATGCTCCTAGATGAGTGTGCAAGCCGCCACTTGAGGAAACCATGGTCCTTCAAGATAAGACTAGAGTAGAAGGCTCAAAAGCTCTCCAAATGCTCACTCCAATTTTGAGTATAGTTTCTTTAGATAAATTCAAATCTGAATTTTACAAAGAGAGCACCTCTATTTATAGCCTAAGGTGCTGAAATGTAAGCTACACAAATTCAAAAAAAACTCCCTCCCAAAAAGCTTCTAGAATTTGCGCCTAAAACAAGGCATGAGGAAGGTGTGATCCTTTCTCTCACTTTGGCACCTCCTTATTTACTCCTACACCTATCTACTAATACACCCCCCCTAAGACTCTTAACTAAAGACTAAAAGATGCTTTAACAATAGAGGTTTCTAATGTTTCCCTCTAAGCACCTTTCTAAACAATATTTATTTAAAACTTGGCCTTGCCCTTCATGGGATGGTCTTTGGGCTTTTGTGGGCTTTGGACTTCTTGGGCTTGGGCTTGGGCTTTATCTTTTGCAAAGATTAACAAGAAAAACTTTAAATGTGAAGGCGAATGATCTTGTTCTTCATTATAAAAAGCCACCTTTAGTTGATTCTCATCATACTCCCCGAGTTGGAGAGAATTCGCCCACGAATTCTGAATCCCTGCATATAACAAAGTCAGTGTACTTTTACAATCAAAAGAGTAAGAAAAAGGAATACATGACTTAGTAGAGGGAATCAAAGGGATTGCAGAAAAGGAGGTCCTATGAATCAACCAAGTTGGACAAATTTGTTTGGGAATGATGATATTTTTTGGAAAAAGACCTCTTAAATGGTGAAACCCATTAGGAGGTATGAAAAAATCATCCCTAACATATTTTAACCAAGGTGGTGTTGAAATAGGAACCTTGGGTAATGAAAAAGATAAAGAAGAAGAAGACCTTGGAGGGTCCGTTTGAGGTATAGCACGAGTCAACATGATGGATTTAGAGGAGAAAATGGTGTGACTCGGTGTAGTACTTACTTCTTTTTCTTTCTCATTTTCTCTTTTAGTTTTCATTTTTATTTGGTCCTCATGAACCTCTTTGGGAGAGAGGGGTTTTACTATAACCTTGCGCCCTAGGAAGGAAAAAGACATTGTATTGGATAGGCCATCATGTAAAACATGTCTATCATATTGCCAAGGCCTTCCTAAAAGAAGATGAGAAGCTTCCATGGGCACAACATCACATAAAACCTCATCTTTATACTTTCCTATAGCGAAGTTAATGAGGACTTGTTTATTCACCATTATTTCACCTACTTCACTAAGTCATTGTAATTTGTAGGGCTTGGTATGAGAGATAGTGGGTAAGGCTAACTTCTCCACAACTCTTGTACTAGCCACATTAGTGCAACTTCCCCCCATCAATAATCAAGGAACATAACTTGTTGTTGATAAGACATCGGGTGTGAAAAATATTTTCTCTTTGAGTATCATTCAAAGATTTTGGAATTGTGCCCAACATACGTCTTACCATCAATAAGTCACCTTCACAAGGACTTTCACTCTCATTTTCACTTGATGGTCTAGAAGGTGAAGAATGCCTAGGTGAAGTGGAATCATGCTCACTAACTACAATGCCTTCATGCATGTACATACTTCTTTTAGAAGGGCAATTAGTAGCAATGTGACCATATCCCAAACATTTAAAACACTTTTGACTAGACGATTTAATTGGGGATTTAGGCCTAAAAGTAGATGGCGTAGGATCCTTGGGTTTGAAAGAAGAATCTTTGGAAGGATGTTTAGAAAAAGAATTTTTGGTTCTCCAAGACTTGGAGTAGTATCCATCATTGGAAGCATTTTTGAAAGAGTTTTTCTTAGCAAGTTGGGCTTCCACCTTCATTGCAAGATGAACTAAAGAACCCAATGATGAATACTCTTGTAACTCAACAATGTCTTGAATATCCTTCCTAAGACCACTCACAAACCTAGCAATCATAGCTTCCTCACTTTCCTCTAATTCAATTTTAAGCACAAGCGTTTCTAGCTCTTTATAATATTCATCCACATTTAGCGTGCCTTGTTGAAACCGTTGGAGTCTCAACATGAGGTCTTTCCTAAAATGTGGGGGCACAAATCTAGCGCGCATTTGATCCTTTAAAGAGTTCCAAGAGTCCACGGGAGGACCCTTGTGATAGATAATGTCCTTTACAATTCCATGCCACCATTTCATGGCATAATCACTAAACTCTAGGGTGGCTAGCTTAAGCTTATGCTCATCTTGGATCTCATGGATCTCAAATATTTGTTCACACTTAGCCTCCCAATCTAAATATACATTAGGATCACTTGAGCCATTGAAACAAGGAAGCTTGACCGAAGGTAGCCTAGCCTTTGCATCTTGGTAGTAGCCATTGCCATAGTGAAGTCTCTCCCCTTGGTTGTGATGTCTATGTCCAAGGAATTGGGGTGGAGTTCTCCTTCTCCTATGGTCATCTTCACGGCCAACATCATTTGAAGAAGCTCTTGAAGATGGTCTATGAGAATGATGTCCATCATGGATAGAAGGAGATGGTCTAGCTTGTTGGACCTCCATCTTTTGCATTTTCTCCTCCAACCGTCTAATGGTTCTTTGAGCTTCATGTAATTCACCAAGGATTGAAGCTTTGGAAGGAGAATTCTGCTTGTAGGATGCATCACTTGAAAATCCAGCCATTTGTAATTAAAAAAAAAAAAACAGCAAACACACAAAAACAGCAAACAAGTTAAAAAAATTAGCAAAAACAGTGAGCTGTAATGAAACTGCCGAAATGAACTAAGGCTGAAAAAGATATCACTCTCAAAGAAATAATGTTCTTGCTCCAATCTGATCTTGAGGCCTTGGAATCCTCAAATGAAATATGCCAAAGCAAGCACACCAATCTTAAGAGCAAACCACCACAAAACCAAAGAAACAATAAAGACAAACAAGAAAAGGTATAAGCAAGGAAAAGGTAATTGCAAAAGGAATACTATATGTAAGACAAACTCAAAGAGTAAGAATGAAAGACAATCAAGAAAATAAAGAACTCAATGAGAAAAGTAGGCACACAAAAGAATACTTAAGGAAAAGTTCTAGAGTAGATGAAGAAAACAAAAAAATTAGCTACTGGAAATTTTTTTTTTTTTTAAAAGGCAAACTGTGCTTGATATTCACTGATTTAACTGGAATGATGTAGAGCGAACTGGATTATGAAATTTAAACCACCGAAACTTCAAGATGTTAACTCAATAATGGCACTGGAATCAATTAAAAACAGTTAGCCAATTGAGAGAAATAAATTTTTCAAAATCGCTGCCAGATTACCGTATTTTTTTCGGCAGAATTGTACACTTTTTTTATTTTATTTATCATTTTTTGTGTACTTCGTATTTTTGAATGATTCTTTTTTCTATTCTTTTCTAACACTTTGAATATCTCAAATCCAGAATTTCAGAATTTTCCAGGAAGTAAATCAATTGCAATAAGGAAAAATAGTAAGCACTTTTTTTCAGAAACAGAGGAATCCTAATAGGAATAAAAAAACAGGATGATGAACTAGCAAAGACATAATAGAAAATGATGTATTGGAACTTGTATAGGTCTAGAATACAAGTATGAACTCAATTCTAAAAAGAAAATGCACAAAGGATCAACATCAATTCAGAAAATTATATGACACCAAAGCAAGAAACAATCAAAACAATAAAAGTACTACTAGAAGTAATGACATATATGGAATAACATGACTAAGACAAAACTTGACATGATTCAAAAATTAAAAGACACATCACAAATTGTAACAAGTGAAAGGAAGCTTAAGGTAAACTCTAGGAAGGATAATGCCATTCCAAAAGAGCAACCATACTCATAAGAATTATGAGTGCCATAAACCTTTCCACAAACACTTGGAGCAAAAGAAAAACAGCAAGAATACTCAATTAAAATTCTAAAACAGAAACTTAAATTGCAAGAAATTAAAGAGCTCTTGAAATTAAAGTGCACACAACTCAACAATTAAACAAGAAGAACCTAAGACTCATGATACCACATGATGTGATTCCAATAGCCACATAGAACAAGATTCTTGACATTTTTAGGAATCACCTTGAGCTGGAAAATGTAGAGGCACTTTTCTTAGAGTTGGATCATGGTTCTAAGTCAAGAACTCACCAATAACAAGTACCAAATCCCAAACTCATTTGGATGAACCAAATATTGTCAAATTGAATCAACAAAGGAATTTAAAAAGAAAAGACCGAACAGAAATAAACCAAAATCAATTGTACCGAACAGAATTAAGAAACAAAACAGAATATAGGTGCTGGAAAATTGGAAGAACCGAAACTAAAACAACTCAAAAACACAAAGCAACATGAACAATTGAAGAAGAAGAAAGGAAGGAGAAGAGAATGCTCATGAAGATGGAAGAATGGTTGGATGATCACGCCACTAGAAGTATGGATGCTCCTAGATGAGTGTGCAAGCCGCCACTTGAGGAAACCATGGTCCTTCAAGATAAGACTAGAGTAGAAGGCTCAAAAGCTCTCCAAATGCTCACTCCAATTTTGAGTATAGTTTCTTTAGATAAATTCAAATCTGAATTTTACAAAGAGAGCACCTCTATTTATAGCCTAAGGTGCTGAAATGTAAGCTACACAAATTCAAAAAAAACTCCCTCCCAAAAAGCTTCTAGAATTTGCGCCTAAAACAAGGCATGAGGAAGGTGTGATCCTTTCTCTCACTTTGGCACCTCCTTATTTACTCCTACACCTATCTACTAATACACCCCCCCTAAGACTCTTAACTAAAGACTAAAAGATGCTTTAACAATAGAGGTTTCTAATGTTTCCCTCTAAGCACCTTTCTAAACAATATTTATTTAAAACTTGGCCTTGCCCTTCATGGGATGGTCTTTGGGCTTTTGTGGGCTTTGGCCTTCTTGGGCTTGGGCTTGGGCTTTATCTTTTGCAAAGATTAACAAGAAAAACTTTAAATGTGAAGGCGAATGATCTTGTTCTTCATTATAAAAAGCCACCTTTAGTTGATTCTCATCACAGTCACTGATTGTCTTGAATTACTATTGGTGTCTCAATCACTATCACAAAAGGCTTTTAAATGAGCAAAAGTGTTGGAAGAGAAAAATAAACCAATACTCAGAACTCTTTTAATATATATGAGAATTCTAATTATTGCATTATATAGTGAGCAGTTGCAGGATTAGAAAAAAATTGAAAAATTTGTTGCACAAAAAAGGTTATGTCAGGTCGGGTATTAGTGAGATACACAAGCCTTCCAATCAATTTTCTATAGGCTTGAACATCTGTGAAAGTAACACTTCTAGTAAGAGATAATTTTGTATGAATATCAATTGGAGTAGATGCAGGTTTGCAGACTAAAAGACTTGCATATGTTAACAATTCTAGTGCATATTTCCTTTGATTCATCATTATCCCCTTCTTAGTTCTTGTTATTTCAAGACCAAGAAAATATCTTAAATTCCTAAGATCCTTAATCTTGAATGTTCATTTTAAGGCTTTTTTTATTCACTCAATCTCATTTTTATCATTTCCTGCCAATATTATATCATCCACATACACCAATAATGTTGTAAAAGATCATTCAGAAGAATTAATGAATAAGGAATGATCATTTATAAATTGAGTATAGTATATCCCACAGAAAGCAAAAAGGATGACAGTTTGGAAAACCACTCTTTGTTGGCTAGCTTAAGGCCATATAAAGCCTTTTTTAATTTACAAACTTGGTCCTAGTTGAATAGGAGCAACCATGTATACATCTTCTTTCAACTATCCATGTAAAAAGGCATTGTTTATGTCTAATTGTCTCAATTCTCAATTATAGATAGAAGCTAGAGAAAGAAGCAATCTTATGGTGGTCATCTTTTGATGGATATCCAATAGGAGAGGATTTTATTAATGAAGGAAGAGGATTTTCACCTACACATTTGAAGTTCTTCCTTCTAGTCTTCTCACAGATTAAAAGAAGTCAAAGAGAAGATCAAGCCTAAAGATAAAGAAGTCTACAAACTCTCAAATAATAGGCTTCATTTTGAATATCTCTCTTTAAGTAGAAAATATATAGAATAGTCTTTAGGAAGGTGCTTAGAGGGAAACATAAGAAACCTCTTTTGTAAAAGCATCCTTAGTTGTAGTTTAGAAATAGTAGAAGCTTAGGGGGGTGTGAACTTAGTAAGGGATGCTAGGGGGAGTGTAGATATGAGTTAGGAGGTGCCAAACTAGGAAGGAAAGTCACACTTCCTTCATGCACTAGTTGGCGCCGAAATTACATGTCATTTAGGGGCACATTTGCATTTGATTAGCTTTGCATTTCAGCACCTTATAGGCTATAAATAAAGGTGCTTGGCTTGTACAAATCAGATTTGGAAATTGAAGTAAGAAAACTCTACTCAATTTGAGAGAGAAATTGGAAGAGCTTTGGTGCCTTCATCAAGTCTTATCTTGGGTGTCTATGGTGAACCTCAAGTGGCGGCAACACACTAATCTTGGAGTACCCACACTCTAAGTGGCGTGATCACTCACCTATTCTTCCATCTCCATAAGTTTTCTATTCTCAAGCTTTGTTTCTTCTTCATGTTCATGTTCTAGTTTACTTGTTCTTCAATTCTATTTCGGTGCCTTGCTGTATTTTCAATTTCTGTTCGGTAGTTTCCTTTCTTTGGCTGAGTTCAATTGTTATTTCTTCAATTCTTGTGATTGTGATTCAATTTGACAATACATGGACTTCCATGTGAGCTTTGGTTCGGTGCAAAGTCTTGGTGAGTTCTTGAAGTAGAACCTTGATCCAATTCTAACTAAAGTGTCAATTCATGACCAACTCAAGTTGTTCCTAAGAATGTCAAAGAATCATGTATTCTTGCTATTGCATTCACATCATCTTTGCTACTGGAGAGAAAGTATTAAGATAGTCAATTCCTTATGTTTGTGTGTATTCCTTTGCTACTAGCCTTGCTTTATACCTTTCAATTGCCCCATTAGCCTTATATTTTATTTTAAATATCCATTTGCAACCTATGGTTGTTTTTTCTTTAGGCAGAATAACAGTCTCCCATGTTTGATTTGACTCCAAAGCATATATCTCACATTGTATAACTTTTCTCCAACAGTCATGTTTCACAACTTTAAAATAAGTGTTTGGCTCAACATGTGAAGAAAGAGATATCACAAAAGATGTGTAAGAAGGTGATAAATTGTTATAAGAAAAAACAGAATTCAAAGGATATTTAACTCTTGAAGATGTATTGGAAAGATTAAGATTACAATGATAATCCTTTATATACTCAAGTGATCTTTTTATTCTAGTAATCATTCGGATAGACTGATATGATTCAAAATGTTGTTCTACATCATATTTTCATTGAGGTTTTTGTCTATATGGGAACAAACTTCTTTTGGAATATCAATGTCTGATTCACAATTATTATTACTGTTATTTTCAGCATTATCACAAGGTGCGAGAATGACTTGTGATGGCTGACTCAAAACAAGTTGATCTTCACTAAAAAAATTTGATCATGAATGTTAAGACCATTCATTTCATTTGTTATTATCTTGAACCCTTTGATATGGAAAAACATGTTCATAGAATATAACATCCCTAGACACAAAATTTCTCTGGATTGAATATTCAACAAAACATATCCTTTTGTCCCCCTTTTAAAACCAATAAAAACACATTTTGATGCCATTGGATCAAATTTTCTTTTGTTTGTTGATAAAGTGCTAGCATAACATAAAGATCAAAACACTTTTAATCTATTAAAATTTGTTGTAGTTTTGTAAAGCATTTCATGAGGAGAAAAATAATTTAAAACAGGTGTTGGAAGCATGTTTTTAATATCTGCAACATATATCACAAAATATGACCAATAAATTTTGGGTAAATGAGATTGTATCATGAGAGCTCTTACTACATTTAATATATGACCACATTTCCTTTCAATTATGCTATTTTGTTGTAGAGTATTCGCACATTATGTTTGATGCACTATTCATTTGTTAACACATAAATTAGTCATGAAAAATTCAGTCACATTATCACTTTTTATTATTTTTATTTCTATCTCGAATTGTGTTTGAACAAAAACATTTTTTTTCAATGTCTTGACAACTTCAGATTTTTGTTTTAAAAGAAAAATCCACGTGTACCTCGAATAGTCATCAATTATGGTAAATAAATATCATGACCATGAATTGATGGTATTGAGTATGGTCCCCATACATCTACATGAATCAATTAAAAATATTTTTTAGATTTAGACGTACTAATAGGAAATGAAAGTTTTTTTTGTTTTGCAAAATGACAAACATCACAAACAATTAATTTGATATATTTAATAAAATAAAATTTAGTCATGATAACATCAATACATTTGTTAGAAACATGTCCTAATAAAAAATGCCAAAGGGTTTCTAGATCACTAGCACTGACATTAACAACATTGATGGTATGTGCATATTTGATGGGTTTGATTTGAAGTTTTTGATAGGATGGAATCCTAATTATATAAAGTCTATCTTGAATCTTAACTAAACAAATTATTTTCAAGGAGTTCTTGTCCTGGATGTGACAACCATTAGAGTCAGAAGTAAGAACAAAAGATAAATTATCAATCAATTTTTCTACTGAAAGAAGATTAAAATTGAAACAAGGAATATACAACACATTGTCTATGACATAATTTTGAATGAGAAAAATAGTTCCAGAATAATTGACAATGACTTGATTTCTCTTTGGTAGTTTGACATAAAATAGGATTAATTTGATGATATGAAGTGAAATGACTTGATTTCTCTTTGGTAGTTTGACATAAAATAGGATTAATTTGATGATATGAAGTGAAATGAGTTAAGGATCAACAAACGTGGTCAGTAACACCACTATCAAGAATACAAGAAATGGAGGAAGAAAGAAATTTATTACCAGATTGTGTTGTCATGTTGGAAGGAATAATAGAGACTTGATTAGAAATATTGTCACTGGACTTGTTGTAAAAGAGCTAACAATGTTTGATACTGCTCAGGAGTACAACCAATTTGTTGAGACTACACTTTTGTCTTTGAACTAACATGGTAAGGAGAACAAATTTTTTGTGAGGGATCAACAACTTCACCCATGGATAAATGTAGCAACCAAAGCTCTTCAAAAACTCTAATACCATATTATAAAAAAAACTGAGATAAACAAAAGAGTAAAAGGAAGACAAAGGATATGAGAATGAATATTTATTTTATTTTATTTTCCTTACTTAAATCAAAGCAAAGAGTATGAATATATATAAACAGTACACTCATTCTAAGTCTAGTTAAAGAGACATAATGTAAAATAAAGAATAGAATAAGAAAAGACAAAATAAAAACTAGACATATGTAAAAAAAAAACTAAGAATTAAAAAAGACAAAATTAATATTAACTTTTTTTTATAAATCTTGTATCCATATTCTTTGTTAATATATATATATATATATATATATATTTTTTTTTTCTTGAGGATTGTAATAAGATATTAATTTTTAAGATATATAAATTTTGTATAAAATTGATGATTTTAATAAGAACTCTCAACACAATAAGGTTTCATCGTTTAGCAATTTGTTGTAATCACTAACTGTTATTAATTAAATTATTATTGGAAATTCCAATCAAATTTATTAAAAAATAATAAAAATTTCAATTAATAATATTTCATCATACATGTTATTTAGAATATAAAGGTTTTCCTTCATGAAACTACATTTATAAATATTAAATTATCTGAAAGTTGATAAATATGGTTTCTAAGATAATGTCACATGATTATAAAATTAAAAATATTATTTAAAACATAATATTATAAAAATTTGACGTTTATTGTGAATAAACTTGTCTGTGTCGTCCTTTATCATATTTCCAATGATTTTATTCCATGGGTGTCTTTGAAAATTTCAAATCAACCAGCCTCTTCAAGTTATTTCATTATTAAGCAAGATATGCATACATGTTTTTTTTTTTCTTTTTATTTGTACTAAGAATATCCGTATAAAGTTGGAAATTAATTTGTTCACTGAAACGTAAAGTACTACCAATTCATCTACCACAACCAACTATTTATCAACTGGACAATGTTGGCGTGAGATTTACACATTGTACTTATCTAACGCAAGTTTTTTGTTTTTCGATTTACACAGCTTAAATGTATTATTTTCACAAGGTTTTTTAATTAAATTTAAAATTGGATCCAAGAATCCATTAAATATGATATTATGAAAATAAAATTAAAAAAGAAGACCTACAATATTACATAAGTTTTTGTCCGAATTTAATGGTGATGGTTATTTGGAATAAGTAAGAAGTTTGGAATACAAAAAGACTACAACTTGAATCTTACATTAGTGGGATGTCTTATTCGTACACATGTTTTGGTGCGTGTGTTAGTTCGCTATATGTATATAAATTTTCTCATAGTGTTTTATAATTTGGGATAACACAAAAACTTCCAGGCATGCGGATAATTCTGTGTGCGCGTCTGAATTCACAAGATGACCCAGCTTTGCATATGCTACAGCCACGTGGCGCCTAATTCCAAACACCATTGCAAGAAATTCTTCTTCTTCTACTCTCCCAGAAGAGAGAGAGAGAAGGAAACGGAAAGAGGAGGGAAACAAGTCGTGCTTCTGACACAAGAAGATCGAACATTGAATGGGGAATTCATAGGAAATAAAAAGCAATTTTTTATTGAAAATAAAAAAGTATAGTATAAAAAATGGAGACATGAAGAAAGACAGAGAAACTGAAAAGGAAAGAGGGTGAAAAATAAAACAAATATTTTTTGGTGTGAAGGGGACGTTTTGGTTCGTAAGAGCGTCCAAGTTCTCTTCATGTAAGAAAGTGGGGTCCTCCTTCTCTCTCCTCTTCTAAATCCCATCCAACTCACCTCTTTCTCCTCTCCCACGAAACAACGGCGCTTTCTCTCTCTCTCTCTCTCTCTCTCTCTCTTCTCTTTCTCTCTACATGGTTTGTGGTTTGGCATTGCCAAATACACAAAGGGTATTGCTCAAAAGGTTAATAAGATTCCCTGCATACATCCGCAACACTTCGTTTTTCTTCTTCGCTTGGCTTCGCCTGTGGCAAAGAGCCTGCGTTTTCCTATCTGTTGTTTTCGTTTTCCTACCGGCACTGGTCTTGAGGAGTGGTTTTCCGCAAAAGGGTCGCACCCGGTTTCCTGCTACAGCGTCTTGTGCCACAGTGAAGATGCCTTTTTTTAATTGATATGTTGGGATTTGGTGGCTCCCTCAAGTGGGTTTCTTTCTTTGGTCTTCCCAATGGTGGAGGTGGGTGCACTTGTTGGTGTTGTTGTTATTGTTGATTAAACGTGTATAAAGTAATGGACTTTGCTGCTGGAGCCTTATGATTTGATGCTCAACAAGCTACAGGAGATTTGGTTAATGTGTTGTTAGTGAGGAAGGTACCTTTAAACCGGTTTTGCTCTTTCCCGGTAAGGTTAAGATCTGATGAAGGTGGGATATCTGATTGCATTAAGGGGCTGTAATTCCTCAGGTACTGTTGCCTTTTATTTTGGACTACATTACTGGGTTTTTGGTGTCCTTTCTTATTTCTTTTTTTGTGGGTTGGGAGGGGGTTGAAGAAGTATTAACCTGTTGGCCTTTGTTTTTTTAATAATATTTTTTTTGGCTTTGTCTTCCCCCAGGTTTATAGCATAGCTTGGGTTTTCTTGATTCTTTTATTCCTCTTTTTTATCCTTTTAGTTTGCATGGGTTTTTCTTCGTTTGGGTTGATGGGAATGTCCTCTTCACCTGTTGGCACTGTATTATTCACTGATTCATACCACTCCATTCATAGGGGCATGAAAGAAGGTTAAAACTGAAATTACAAGAGTGAAATGTTTCAGATCGTTTAATTCGGGAAAAGAATTAAAGATTTGTATGTATTTTATAATTTTTCATTGATTTGGATCTCGTGTATTTCTTTTTCTTTGTTTTGGATCTTACTGAGATTTCAGTTTTTGTATACCTATTGATAGGGAAATACAATTGAAAGGGAGGAGGTTGGGTGCTTACTGGGGTGTGCCATGGCCCATTAAATTATATCCTTTGATGGATTGAGGAGGCAGCAACATATTGGATCAATGTTAAAAACAGTAGCATCTGGGCTGTTGATTACCTCTGTCCTCATATGCGTATCTGCAAATGATAATGGTTTTCCTAGATGTAACTGCGATGATGAGGCCAGCTTGTGGACTATTGAAAGCATTCTGGAGTGTCAGAGAGTTGGTGATTTCTTGATTGCTGTGGCCTACTTTTCCATCCCTATTGAGCTGCTTTATTTTATCAGTTGCTCTAACGTCCCATTCAAATGGGTCCTGATTCAGTTCATTGCCTTCATTGTACTATGTGGATTGACACATTTGCTCAATGGATGGACTTATGGCCCTCACACTTTCCAACTTATGGTGGCACTTACTGTCTCTAAAATTCTCACTGCATTGGTGTCGTGTGCCACCGCCATAACCCTCATCACTCTGATTCCTTTGCTTCTCAAAGTTAAGGTCAGAGAGTTCATGCTGAAGAAGAAGACATGGGATCTTGGGCGTGAGGTTGATAATATTATGAGACAGAGGGAGGCTGCAGTGCATGTAAGAATGCTTACTCAGGAGATACGAAAGTCACTGGATAGACACACTATTCTGTATACCACTTTGGTGGAGCTGTCTAAAACACTGAGATTGCAAAATTGTGCTGTGTGGATGCCTAATGTTGATAAAACTGAGATGAACCTTACTCATGAATTAAATGGGAGGAATTTTAATTTGTCTATACCCATCAATGATCCAGATGTTGTGAGAATTAAGGGAAGCGACCGGGTGAATATACTTGGCCCCGACTCAGCACTTGCTCTTAGAAGCAGTGGAGCTTCTGGAGAGGCAGGGCCGGTTGCGGCAATCCGAATGCCTATGCTACGTGTTTGTAATTTCAAAGGAGGAACTCCTGAACTAAGACAGACTTGTTATGCAATATTGGTCTTAATTCTTCCTATTGGAGAGCCTAGATCTTGGAGCAATCAGGAGCTGGAGATAATTAAGGTGGTTGCTGATCAGGTTGCAGTGGCTTTATCTCATGCTGCAATTCTTGAAGAGTCCCAACTAATGAGAGAGAAGTTGGAAGAGCAAAATCGAGCTTTGCAACAGGCAAAAAGGAATGCTCTGATGGCAAGCCAGGCAAGAAATGCATTTCAGAAAGTCATGAGTGATGGAATGAGGAGGCCAATGCACTCAATTTTGGGATTGCTTTCAATGATACAAGATGATAATTTGAAGAATGAACAGAAACTTATCGTGGATGCAATGCTTAGGACCAGCAACGTTCTATCAAACTTGATTAACGATGCCATGGACAACTCAACTAAGGATGATGGAAGATTTCCTTTGGAGATAAGGTCTTTTGGGTTACATTCCATGCTGAAGGAAGCGGCTTGCCTTTCAAAATGCATGTGTGTTTATAGGGGCTTTGGTTTTATGGTTGAGGTTGAGAAGTCTCTGCCTGACAATGTTATGGGTGATGAGAGGAGGGTTTTTCAGGTGATTCTACATATGGTTGGGAACCTACTAGAACACAACCACGGGGGAGGGATCCTTGTATTTCGGGTTTTTGCGGAAACTGGAAGTCAAGGAAGAAGTGACAAAGGGTGGACAAACTGGAGACCAAGCTCTTCTAGTGGTGATGTAAATATTAGATTTGAGATAGGGATCAACAGTAGTGATTCTGAAGTGGGGAGCTCGGTTTCGTCAGGACCTGGGGGTAGGAAATATAACAGTGATAGGGTTGGCGGCAGATTGAGCTTCAACATTTGCAAGAGGGTAGTGCAGGTGAGTTTCGTAAAAGCCTATCTATGCATGGATATAGTAAATGCATTAAGACAATTATTTACATTGAATGTATGCTATATAAGTAGTATTTTTGCAGTTTTTGTTGATCCATTTTATGCAGTTCAGTATACAAATCTAATTTTTCCTTTTGTCAGCCTTTAAATGATAATTTCACCAGGAGGATGGTTGTTTGCCCGTTTTTCATAGCTTGGTGTGACAAAAAAAACTGAATTTGGTTATTTTGTTTGAATTTTTCATTGTTTATTTTCTCTCTTGAATGTTTTAGGTAAAGCCATGGGAGATTGGAGGTAATGCATGTTGATATTATTATATCTAGTGTAGTGCATAGATACATACAGTGATACAATTGTTCAACTGTATTTTTCTTCTTGATGCCCTTGATCAGTTAAAATTCATTATATGAATTAGAGTGTAGTTTTCTACTTCCTTTAGGATTTGAATTATAGTGTTGTTTTATTCAGCGTTGACTGTATTCTGTGATTGTTTTCTTGCGTCGATTTGGTACTAAATTTCTTTTTATGATGTTAATTTCAGTTGATGCAGGGGAACATATGGTTAGTACCTTGTGCTCATGGTTATCCTCAAAGTATGACACTTCTTCTTCGGTTTCAATTACGACCATCTATTACCATAGCCATCTCTGAGCCTGGAGAAGGTTCAGAGCGTACCGATTCGAATTCAATGCTGAGAAGTCTGCAAGTTCTTTTAGTGGACAATGATGATGTAAATAGAGCAGTGACCCAAAAATTGCTTCAGAAACTAGGTTGTGTTGTAACTCCTGCTACTTCAGGATTTGAATGCCTTACTGTCATTGGACCTGCTGGATCTTCCATTCAAGTCATTCTTTTAGATCTTCACATGCCTGATTTAGATGGCTTTGAAGTTGCCACGAGGATTCGGAAGTTTAGAAGTGGAAATCGGCCAATGATTGTAGCATTGACTGCAAGTGCAGAAGAAGATTTGTGGGACAGATGCATGCAAGTTGGTATTAATGGAGTTATCCGTAAACCAGTTTTGTTGCAAGGAATTGCTAGTGAACTCAGAAGAATCCTGATGCAGGGAAATAATGTCCTGTGAGAATGGTGGGTGCAAGTTGTAACACTTAAGCATAAAGTATTTAAGTTATTTTAAGTCACATTCTTGGTAGAATTAGAACACAGCACTCTTTGGCTCTCCCTCTTGCTAGCAATTTTCAGCTTAGAGATGTTATTATTATACACACGATTTTCATAAGAAAAAAATGGTATACAGATTAGTTTCTTTTCAATATCTTTACGTTGTTATTGGCATGTATGTAGTTTCAAATCTAGTATTTGCGTCTTCCCACATATCCATTCATTCAGAAGAATGAAAAAAATAAGTTGTCAGATATAATTGTAGGGTGTTGGAACTCAGGTTTTTAGAGCAGTAATTCTTTTATCAAATTCGTAAGAGCTCTTGAAAAAACTGTTTGAACAAGTTAAACCAAGTGTGCTTATTCGATTCTTGGACTGTTAAATTCTGTATTTGTTTGTGAACATGAGTCAGTTACCATCTATAGTTTGAGTTTTGAAGCAAACAAATAGACTTTAAAATGAGCAATTAATGCACACTCCAGTTTTACTACTTAGCGTTATCATCAGTGATAAAAACGGAATACTATTAAATAACGTTAAGACAATAATGAATGTCTTGCAGTAGTAGGATCTGAAGGTTGTGGTGTCAACATTTGGCACGCACGGAGAGAGACAGTCTTTAATAACTAACAGACTTGGGTATTTGGTTTGAGATTATCGAAATCAATGAACCAAAAGTGGAGGAAAATGAAAAAGAAACGTAGGAGTGTTGAAGTTGTAGTATTGGTGCAGGTTCATTTGCAAAAGAGGGAAAGTTTTATTGGGTTCAGAATCTGTAATCGTTTTCTCTATCAGAGAATCATATAAACTTCTCCAGGTATGGGCCAGATATTTTTGAAGTTGAAACCATGCATGAATCTGAGCACGTACCTAGAACACTTGTCATTTTCACGTGGACCCATCACTTATTTTAATTTCCTCGTGTCCCTAACACACTTAGCCCAACTTGCCTTTTATTATCATTATTTATATCTTCTGCTGGTCTATTTGTCACATTCCTTTGTTTATTATTTTTCTCACTCTCAACTTTACCCTATTCAAGACCCCAACAAAGTGAAAATATTATAATACAAAAAAACCATATTCGCATTTTGAGTAATCTTAATTGGTGTGATGTAAACCTACTTTATTTTGAATTAAAAACTAACAATTTTGTTTTATTAGAGTGCTTAGCTTCATGGTGGAAGTGATGAAAATTCATTTTGACTACTGACAAATTTATATGTTTAATGGTTGCTAGGTAAAATTTATGGTGCCTCAAATAGCTTGTATTGAGTTGAAAATTTTATATTAAGTTTTGTAGCATACTTGTTTTCAAGGTAAAATATCCAATTTTTAATCGCTTCATTTGAAAATTAATTTTGAACAAAATCAATATCTGTGGAAATAAATTTTGTTAACATCCATTCAAACACGTTAAGAAAAGGAATCCTTAAGAAAGGATTTGGAAGGGTCACATAGACTTGGAGCTTTCAAAGCAAGCCAATAGGGTTGGTTCACTTTTTTTTTTGAGTTAGACAAAACGCAATTCATCTTGTTCCACTTTGAATTAGTTGGTTGGGTGGATTGACTTCATTTTCAAAAAATAAGTGTGGAAAAAATAATATAACTAGAGAAAATAACAAGTCTAATATTTGTGAGTTAAAATGAATATACACGAATAGGATCAGTCTGACTCTTAATCACAGATTAAATGAGTTGAGACAAAAAAAATAAAATTATAAAACTTGTTTTGTCAACTCAATGCATTGATAAAACTCATTAACTGATGGAGTGGATACCATTTTAACATCTTTGTATGGCTATAAATTATAGCGCGTGCATGACTCTATTAAAAAATTCAACTTCCTTTGTGCTTAATGATAATTATGCTCCTGTGCCTAGTAGAGTTTATTCAAGGTTTTTAATGTTTAAACATGTCATGCCATCGCAGGTTGAGATAGATGAAAAAAAATGGATTCAAGTAAATTAGAAAATAATCACTTTGGGAAAGTTTCCGATTTAATTCTTTGACAATTTAGTTCTAGTGATATTATGTTTTTTTAACAAATGTTAAAAATAATATAAATATAGGTTAAGATTTAAGTTTTTTATGTGTATTTATTTGTATAATTGTTAATTATTATTTTTTCTTACTAGCTCGAGGTCGGTCGAATCTGGATGAGTTCCTATTGGTCCCCATTCAAGCTCTAGAGTTCTTATTGATCCCCCTTCAAACTCTAGTGATTCAACTTTCGGAAAACGAGGAGGACTCCTCCTGCGATGACACTCCAACACTCAAGTCAGTAAGAGCACAAAATATAATGAGTATAGGATAAAATATGAGTTACTCCTTGTGTTGTGTATTAGATGATCTTGTTTGCAGAGCATAATTTGGTATATATAGACTAAATTGTAACTTCTCCACCTTTAGTCATGATTCTGTCTTAATTGAGTGATTAAGGCTAATTGATTGAGATTCCTTAATTTGTGCTCCTTCATAACGTTAGATACACAGGTCAGAAAACGACCCATAAATGACCAACCATCGAGCCCGACCCATGACCTTACGTGTCCCTCAGCCTCAGGCATAGGCCAATGAGGCTATGGTGAGTTGAAGGTCGAAAGAAGAGCCATTTGTTATATTCTATCGGGTCAGGCCATGGCCTTACATGCCCCCTAGCCTCAGGCGTAGGCGAATGAGGCTAAAAGTTGTTTTTATTCTAATCATTTTTTGAATATATTTATCACCAATATACAAATTATGAACATACTTATGATGAAAATATTGCCTTTCAGGGGTTCTCGCCTTTCGAACATACATATAAATTTCCACAAAATTTCAAATGACTATGAAGAATTTGTACCTTCACATTTAGAAACCATACTTCTGTATGAACGAAACATACTTGTAGATGTCGCACCCTAAGATAGACTGAATTAGACCGAGTCTTTAAATCTCGACACCATGATCAACATGGTTTTATTGGACCGAGCTTCAAGCTCGGCACCATGATCAACATGGATTTTCTCGGACCGAGCATCTAGCTTGGCACCATGATCAACATGGATTTTCCTGAACCGAGCATCTAGCTCGGTACCATGCTCAACATGGATTTTCTCGGATCGAGCATCTAGCTCGGCACCATGATCAACATGGATTTTCTTGGACCGAGCATCTAGCTCGGCACTATGATCAACATGGTTTTGTTCTTTATCAAGCTCTTCACTTGATTAAGGATTTTTCAATAATTTGGTCGAGGTCGTGCTCCTACAAATTTCAAACTTGTACACCATGTAGTATGCTGAAATAAACAATCTTATTTTCGATCAACATCAATTTCAAATAAATCAAATTGTACCAAATACAAATTAGAAAAATCAACAAAAAATTTACAAATATTTAATCAGCTATAAAAACGCAGATTAGTCATGCTCCCTGTTCTTGGTATAAGCCTCATATCCAATAATTTAGAAACAACTAAATGAGCAAAATGATCATGGTAAGAGAAAATGTTCAAAAACATAAATATAAATTAAACTTTCTATCAAATGGATTTTCAAAATTTATGATATTCATTATTATCTTTTGTTGGTCAAAATATATTTAATAATGAAACAACATAATCAATCACTAGTGCAACGTGCCAGTCCATTCTTTTAATTTTGGTATGCAAAATAAGGTAAATCAAGATAAAGAATAAATTAAAAGAAGTAAACTTGACAAAATTTGTGTAACATCCCTAAATTTTTACCCATATATATATATATATATATATATATATATATATAACTATCTCATAATTGTATCTAAAATAAATATCCCTCTTCATAGGGATTTAATATATACATCAAAAGTTTTAAAAACAAATAGAGCATTCAAATTAAACTATCACATCCTCCAGCTGCTCACTTAGGAGCTCTATTACCTGCAATCTCATCCGCTCCCGTGTACAATACGATCATCACAGATAAAGAAACAAACACAAACAAATAACAGGGTAAGCTAACTATAACAAAATTTTCTATATAATTTAAATTTCAAATTAATACACAAAATTCATAAATTCTCATACAATTTCTCAAACATTTCACATAATCATCAAATGTCTATCAACAATTTTAATATTCATCTTTCTCATGTCAGCCATCTACTGACTCACAACACATAGACACTTGACTCTACTTCCGGAAGAATCGTGCGTTGACTTAGACTCATAGATCTGCACCTGTCATACTATCTCATTGTGAAATTCACACAGTTATGCGCATAAATAATCTCAATATCATCTCTCTCCTAGTATGACAGGGTTAATTCATATAACAGATCAAGTTAGTTATCTTTGAAACAACTTACCCATTCATATGATCCTCCTTCGACTCTCACCGCCTGAATAACTTCATCTATATGATTCCATTATCTTAAGAGAGTCAGGATATCTCCTTCTAGACGAATCCCTAGTCAATGCACATCCTAAACAATCTTAACACGGTATTTTCTTTCCTGAAAATACTATGTCATGATTAAAATTCATATTCTGACTCTCACAATATCCAAATCACACAATCAAATCATACTAAAGTTTAGAATTTCCAAATCACACAACAATTGATTCACTAATCATATAAATATTTTAAACTTTTCTAAACAATTCAATTATATCTAAAAATTCACTTAAACACAACTAAGTTCCAAATATATGCTTTCTAAATCAATCATCTTCCAAAATCAAACAACCACTTCTCATCAAACATCTCATTTAAGTAATTCAACAAAATATTCAAAAATAGTTCAACTCATTTATATTATCATTCAAACACTTTCAATTCTCAATCACAAACATTTTCAACAACTTATTCACCTTAAAACCAATACAAAATATTCAGAATTAACCATTTCAATCAATATATTACTTTACTCTTCAAAAGAGACAATCCTGCAAGCAAAATTTTGAACTGGTGACCACGTCACCCCTACATCCAGATCTTCTAACCTAGGGTTCTATAAAAAATAAAACTAGTTTCCCTTACCTGGACTTGAGCAGATGCTCACTAAGAGCTCCAACCCACCAAAAGCTTAAGTATAACCTAACTCTATCAAAGATTCTGATCGGGCAGTCTTGTAGATCTCGCTGCCAAGAGTCTAATGGTGGACTCCGATCGTCAAACTGATAAGCGAGGACGTCAGAATCTTAGAGAGAAGGGAGAGGAAATGAAAAAGGAACTTCTAGAGATATGGTAGTTCTTTTTAAAATGAAACATGAATAACTAAATTTCTATTTATATAGCTTTTTCCATTTTAATAATAAAATATTCATGTGTCATTTTAGTTGTGCCATTTTTACTCTAAGACTATTTTTCTCGATCCTTACAATTTGCACCTCAATCATTATTTTTTCCTCTTTCATTTTTAGCCATATTTTTTTCAAAGACTCTGCAATCTTGTTCTATTTTACTTACTTTCATGTACATTTATAAAATGAAATAATACTTAGAAAAAGGTCATAATACTCGATATAAGTTTTCTAATGTATATAATAACATAAAAGATAATTCTCTATTTATAGTAAAAAAAAATCACCTTAATAAAAATAAAAACATATTTAAACATTGATAAACATCTTCGTAGAATTCCAGATGATAATACTATTTTTTTTTTCCTTTTCATAAATTGTAAAACTCAAAAATCTCGCCAGGTATAGATCATATTAATAGAAAGCTGTACCGATCGGGTAGTCGGAAGTGATAACGTGGCAGCAAGCGATAATATAGACGTGCTGAGCGGAACACCTGGCTGACAGAAGGTAAGTACGTCGGGAAGTCTGTGTAGTCGTCAACCGTTTAGTTGGCGTTCTCCGATCTCTAGTATGTGTAACCGGCGGTCACCAGGCTTACGTCATAGTCGCCGTATGTGAGTTTTAGGCGACCAAGTGGTTAGAGACCGCCGAAAGGGGCACACCGCCGAAAGATCAAGAAGGCTTGCTTAAAGCTTTCATGAAGTACGAGCACGAAGGATGAGGTTATCAGATGATCGTTCCCTAGCCAGAGGTCGAGGCAAGGGAACAGTTTCCCAGAACATGCATGATGTGCAAGTGAAGCAGATCATGATAGCGGCAGGCGAGACCACAGAGAAGGTGTGCATGGTGACACCTCGTACTCGCCACTTAGAAGAGATCGCGCTCCAAGGAAGCTACGCACCGAGTTACTCCTTGCATGGGTAACTTAGTCGAATAGCTTGAAGAATAGAGGTGACGCTCAAGTAGAAGGGGGCTCCAGATGGTGACACGTGTACAGCTGGATGCGAGCCACGTGTCCAGAGGTGTAACCGTCAGGAGAGAGAAAGTGCTCAGGTATATAAGGAACTCTAACGAACTTCTGAGGTACGCGTGTTTAGAACACTTCTTTACGCTTTTGAGAACACTTGAGTACGCTGAGAGAATACTTGCACGGTTCCTTGAGTTTAGCTTTTCTCTCTTAGTATTTGGTGATTCCGTCACTCACTTGAGCGTCGGAGCGCGATCGGCCGCAGCGGCGCCATTCTGTGTCTTTGTTTTCTTCAGGTTCTCGAGAGGATTTGAGATGTGGAGATCGAAGGCTAGCGTGGTGCAAAGCTGATCGAGAGAAGATACCTTTGACGTGGCAAGACTCTTGCACTCGAGTCAACCGGCAGGATCAAAAGCTATTAAATGAAATTGTAGAATTCAGGAAAATTCATAAACCACACACACACACACACACACACACACACACATATATATATATATGTATCGACCTGTCCTCGGTCATTGACCAAAGTCAAACATACGGTGGGACCCACCAAGGGGCTCCAAGGAGGAAAGTTAGTGTATTGACCGCTTTGGGCGTCGCCAGGTGTGGGCGTTGTCAGGTTTAAGCATCTCCCACCTTAAAGGCGTGACTCGTTGCCCTAAGAGCGCGCTTCGGCCCCGATGGTGCCACCCCCCGATACCCACGGGTAGGGAAGACCGTGGAGGGGGCGTCACGATAAGAGGCCACGGTACGGGCGAGGAGGCCTCGGGCCCCGGTACCTCAAAACAATAATAAAGAGAAGAGAAAGGCGGCTTCAAGGCCATATTCCCAGTACCAGTAGGGAGTAACCTGACTCATGAAGTACTCATGCATGAGGTGTGGGACGTGGCTACCCGCGCCACCTTTGGAGAATCCCTCGGACAGACACGACCCGGGAGAGGGCCACGCCCCAGGGGTAATCCACGTACATGGTACGAGAGGAAGGCTGATACACTCCCAAGGCGAGTGACTAGAGGCTGGGGCGCATGAGTTGGCACCCAGGTAGTCACCCCTTGCACCGGATGCACTTTGAGGAAGGAAGACTTACGCGTTGGGATTTCCTTAAGTTGGGTTACAACGTCGTAAGGCCTTCCACGTGGAGTTGCGCTTAAGTCAGAGAAGCCACGTGGCAGTAAACACTGAAACCCAAGGTATATAAGCTATTCTGGAAGGTTAGTAAGGTACGTTCTAATCATTTGCACGCTTACACACTGTACGCATGAGTGATTTGAGCACCAGAGAGAAGTTCGTTGGAATACAGTTACGCGCCTTCAGAACATCACAATTACGGTGTTCCGATACGGAGGTGCATAGTGTTTTCTACCTACTGACTTGATCGTCGGAGTGCAAACAACCGCGAGGGCGCCCTTTGTTCTCTCTGTTTCAGGTACTCACGGCGGTGTAGGGTAAAGATCTGGAACCAAGACGAAGGTGTCCTTGATACGCGAGTCACAACTACGCACGAAGCACATTCTGTTCAACCGGCAATAACAAAATATATATATATATATATATATATATATATATATATATATATATATATATATAACCGACACAACATTTATGAGGAAAAATTGAACCAATAGAAAATAATATTCATTTAAGAATAGCAAAAAACTTCTTAAAATTAAAAAAAATAAAAATTCAAGAGGTTGCGAAGGCATAGTAAACTTAAGAAAAATGTATTATAAACATCATTGACAAAAATTTCACAAATTTCAAAAATTCTCTTTATCCAATTCTTATCAAATATATTTTAAAATAATTAATTTATAGTCGTATAAAATCTCACTTCTAATTGAAACACGTGTGACTATATTTATTTTTCAATTTGTAAAAAAACTTACTAATTGTTATATTAAATTATAATAATAATTTTCCAGTTTATTAATATTATATCAAATTAAAGCTTTCCTTCTTTTATTTCTTTAATTATTTAATTAGTACTTAAATTATTTCAATCAACATAATAAGTAAAATATGACGTTTATAAATTATTATCACAATAATATTTCATTAACTAAATTAATTTTTAATATTTTAAATAGAGAATAAACAAAACAAAATATCAATGACATAAACTCATAACAATGGATTCAGACACCGAATTATAACACATGACTTCCGACATATGAACTCGATTTCACTTTCTTTATAATGATATTTCTTTTAAGTTTTAATTATCTAGTTGTTTTGAATCATTTTATGTGGTGGAGCATGAACACCAAATCAATAAATAGTATATATGACATTGAACGTATAACGATGTGACTGCTTTACTCTATTCAATCTATTCACATGCTTTTCCATTACGATTTGATTTTTTTTCTCAAGGTGATCAATCATGAATGGAAATAATAACGATATAGAAATTAATATGCTCATGAAAACTTAAAGACAATGTCGACGTACTTGGCATGGTGGCGGTGAACTGCATCAACTACGTTAGAACGACTCTTTCATGGGTGGTGTGTGCTACCTTGTGTCAATAAGGAAAATTATATATATTGTGGACGTAGGAAAAGTTTTACCTAGCCCCACGGTGGGCGCCAATGTTCTTGCCAGCTCGAGGTCGGTCAGAATTTGGATGAGTTCCTAGTGGTCTCCCTTCAAGCTCTAGTGATTCAACCTTCGGGAAACGAGGGGGGCTCCCCCTACGATGACACTCCGACGCTCAAGTCAGTAAGAGCACAAAATATAATGAGTATAAGATAAAATATGAGTTGAGAGTACTCCCTATGTTGTGTATTAGACGATCTTTTCTATAGAGCATAATCTACTATATATATACTGAATTGTAACCTCTCCACCTTTAGTCAGGATTTTGTCTTAATTGAATGATTAAGACTAATTGATTGAGATCCCTTAACTTGTGCTCCCTCATAATGTTAGATACACAGGTCGAAAAATGACTCTTAAATAACCAACCATCGGGTCAGACCCATGACCTTACATTATTATTATTATTATATATATATGATTTATAGGTGATGTGATTAGTATGAATATTAAATATTTAGATTAAGTTCTATTGAATGTGGACCAATTTGAGTTTAAACTAGTTAAGATATTATAGAGAGTTTATAAAACATACATTATTAAGATGCTAAATGGTCTATCACCCTTTAGACGATATTGTAACATGATAGTATGAGTTTTGTTGATAACAAACACTATAAGATGTGCTAAGAAGTCTAAAAAAGCTTACTAAGTGTGCACGTATAGTACATTAGACATTCCAAGTTGTTTAAACTCGTCAAACGATCTTATCAGACGATCCTAACTAAGAAAGATGAACAAGACTCACTAGACAATAAGGATGTATCAGACGGTTCAATCTTCGTGTCGGCATTAAACAAACCTCTAAGTGCTTATATGATATAAAAAGAACATTCAAAATGAAGAACATTGTCCAAGAAGATAGTTCAAATATGAAGAGACACACTAGACGATCTTATAGGACTTTATCAAACATTCTCGCTAGAAGGTCTCGTCAGACGATCCAATTTCTCATGAACACATTAGAAGATCTCATTAGACGGTCCGAAAGACACAAGTTAAATGAACCAAAAGCACGTGAAATTTAGTTGTGTTAGAATAATGCTTATACAAAATTTACATTTGCAATTATAGAGTGAATTATGAGTTTGGATAGTGAGCTTAACCACTGTAAATTCTTCACTTTGTCAGCTTTAATTGTTCTCTTTGTAGAGAGTTTTCTCATATTTTTAGGAGGTCTTGATCTCAGAGGAAGATTAAGATTGATTACCTGAAGAGATGTAAGAATACTTATGTGGTGCATAAAGAGGTAGAGAATCCTTGTGAATCTGAAGATGTGTAAGAATACTTGTGGACCTAGATAGATGGAGAATTCTTGTATTAGTGAAGGCTCTTAAGTGGGTTGTTTGAGGAGACTGGACATAACCCTTGTTGTTGGGTGATCCAGTATAAATCTTTGTCTACTTCTCTCTCCTTACTCTTATTTAAAACTTATTTTTAATTGTTTGATATTCTACGAATTGAATTTAGGCTCCATTCAACCCTCCTTTTGTAGCCTATTGAACCTTCAAACATGATAATCATAAAAATGTGAAAAATTAAAATAAAATTTTCCTATTTTCCTTTATAAAGTTACATAAACTTATTTCTCATCCTCACTAAGTATCTCTTTATTCCTTTCTTTCTTACTTCTCAAAATTTTACACCTTAAATATTTCTATTTTTTTATTGATTTTTAAGAGATCAATCGAGTATAGAAATGGAGTAAAGTAAGATAAGTTGTTTTCAACTGTTCTCATTGGTTGACCTGGTCGCCGGTTGACTTCAAAGGCAAGCGGTGGCTCCTCCTATTTCTGGTGGATTATGTGCTTCCTTTTGGATGTTGGAAAGCGGCTCCGTTGAAACAGAGGGGGCCATACCTGTTGATTGCACTCTGATGATCAAGTCAGTTCAGGGCTTATAGAAACAATGAGTAAGTAAATAGTTTCAAGCTTAGAAATGGTGTACCTTTACTAGGAATCTCAACTCCCTTTTATTGAATACTTTTAGGTTACCTCATTATAACAACCCCCTCTCACCAGAGCCTTATCTCTAGTGAAATTAGGTTTACTGGGAGGACATTTTGTTACGTTGTTACAAAATCTTAGCACAACAACTGCACAAAATCTTCCTCTTTGGAGTGCATAATCTTAACAGCATGGCCGCCAGGGTACCAACTCATGTACTAGCGCTACGGGGCCCATCTGTTCTGTAGGTGCCCTAATCCTTTACATACCATGCATGCAGCTTTCCCTGAAAACCCTAGTGCTCTTAAGCCTTGGTGTCTTCAGGGAATATTTACTTGTGCTAGACCCGAATGTACTATACACACCACATGCATGCGCTTTCTTGCTGACTATGCCTCTTGTATATACGGGCTCTAACACACGTATCTCTAGGGGGGCCCTTACGTGGCTCACTATTGTGACCAGACCACCGAGCCAACCTGCTTCACAGGTGTCGATGCCGATGTCCGAAGTCTGATCCAATACATCAACCTTTCTCATTATATCTCTATGTTCCTTGTCAAAGAGAAAAAAAAACACAATAACTTGAGAATGATTTCTTGGATTGATTTTAATGCTTAAATGATCATGAGAGATAGAGTAGTGTTTTGTCTCGACAACTCATCTTGATCTTTTAGTTTCTAATTGTCATCTCAAAATACAAGAGATGTTATAATATTTCTTAATATTCTTAAAAAATTGGAATTATGCACAAAATATAAATATATTGTTAGGATAAACTTTTAGAAATTCCGAAACCATCTTAGAAAAATGAACTCTAAATATACTTTCAAGTTCATCAAACTAGCTAGATGACAAGAATATATATATATATATATATATATTAATCATGTATCTAATGTGAGATCTTTTATGTACACTACAAGAAAATGATGAAATAGAAACCAATTTTTAGAGACCAAAATAATTAGTTGCAATAGTAACTAAATTAGAGACCATTTTGGAAACTAAAACAAAAATTGGTTTCTAAATTAGTTTTTATTATTTTCTATTATTGTTAAATAGTTTCTAAATTAGTATCTAATTAGCAACCAATGTTTTATCTACCAATTATTTAGTTTCTAAATTTAGTCTCTAAAACCTTGGTTGCTAATTAGAGACCAATTTAGAAACTATTTAACAATAATATAAAATAATATAAACTAATTTAAAAACCAATTTTTGTTTTAGTTTTCAAAATGGTCTCTAATTTAGTTACTATTGCAACTAATTATTTTGGTTTCTAAAAATTGGTTTCTATTTCATCATTTTCTTGTAGTGGTATATCCATGTTATTTTTAATAAAGAACTATTTGAAGGATTTTATAAAAGATTATTATTTATAATATATATGATTTAATAATACATGTGACTAAAATGTTGAAGATTTACTTATTAGTTGTTAGTATATCTGTATTTATATTTATAAAATGAAGAAAAAAAATTTTAAGATAAATTATATATATATATATTATATTAGATCAATACAAAATTATTATTGTAATATTATAGTGTGAAATATCATTTTTGTATTACAAGAAAAATTAGTTTTAGTGATATGAACATTCATCACTAAAACTTATAAATATGTCACTATTAATATCTTGTCACAATAATTACATTGTCACTAATGCTCTTGTCACTATTATCCTTGTGACAATAATTTTAAATGTCACTAAAATTAAACTCTATTGTGACAATAATACTTATCACTAATAATTTAATGTAATAGTGACAACAATAAAATATCACAAGTATATAAGACAATAGTGATAAATCAATTGTAACTATATTTTTTTTTTTGTAATAGTGACAATAACAAGTTATCACAAATGTATAAGACAATAAAGATAAATTAGTTGTCACTATTATTAATTTATAATTAATAATTAATATCATTTTAATATCAATTTTTATATGCTAATTATTTATTAATTGATTTTAATTTATTACTTGATTTTAATTTATTAATATTTTATTAATTTATTTTAATTTATTAATTGATTTTAATTATTAATACAACTTAATGGAACATTTGAACTGTTAACCGAGGAGGAGATTAAATGAAAATAAAGATTTCAGATAGTGGAAGTAAGTATCGAAAGTAAGCAATAAATAACAGTCATTTTGTCCCAATTTTAACATTTTAAATGCGTAAATTGAATCATTCTCAGTATCAAAAGAAGACTAGAACAGTGGTAAAAAAAAAATATTTGCCTTGTGATGATGTTCTTGCATACTCGAGAAAAAAAAAACATATCAAATAAGAAACGAAATTACATAGAGAGTAGAGGGACACAAATAACTGAATTCATTTCATTTCAATCTCAATGACTCGTGGAACGAAAGAATTTCAACTTACTTACATAATAATAATAATAATAATAAAGAATGAAACAAAGATGTAAAAATTGCTAAAAAAAACAAATAACAGGAGACAATATTGCTCTGTATGTATTGATACAACTTTCACCAACTAAATTTTGGGTTAGCAAATATTATCTGTAACAAAGAATGAAAGAATAATAACAAACTCCCAAACATCGCAACCCTCCTTCCTCCACCAGCATCCTCCTCCACTTCCGAAAACCCTCATGCCTCCCCAAGAAATCCCTCAACGCTTCTCCACTTCCGTCGTAAAGTGTATTGTGCGGCTACAAAATGCTGTTCACTCTACCTGGAGATGCGACAGTTTCATGAGTACTGTGAAAGATTAAGGAATCTAGGATGAAAAAAAAGGAAAACGCGATAGTGCCTTGAGTCTCTTTTATCAACAGGAAGCAAAAAAAAAAAAAAAGGAAGCAAAAAAAAAAATGTATATTATAATAAATTTTATACGCTGAATTTAAATTTGAAATAAACATATTATTAACTAATATTATAATAAAATGTATTAAGATATCAATAAATAGATAAATATATTAAAATAAGTATTGTAATTATAAAGTGACACAATAAATAAAAGTAGATTTGTTTTTTTTTTTAATAAAAGATGATGTTCAGATTTCAAAGTAAAAAAAAATATTTTTTGTAACAATTACCAGTGATATAATAATAATAATAATAATAATAATAATAATAATAATAATAATAATAATAATAATGAAAATTAATATTATATGATTCTTATTACTTTATAAGCATTAAAAAAATATTAATTATATTCTTATCTAAAGAAAAATAAATTTATCATATGATATTTTATATTAATGAATAATTATTTGTGACAGGCATATTTTGTCATTTTTAATAAAATAATTGTGACAAATTAAAAATAGTTGCAATTAATATACAAATAGTGACAAATTAAAATATACTCAAAACTAATATACAAATAGTGACAAATTTTATATATCACTATTAATTACATTATCAATAAATAAAAATAATGTTTACTTCTAAAAAGGAAGATCATAAATTCAAATATAAAATAATATAAATATGTCTAAATTTTCTATTATACACATAAGAATGAATTTATAACCTATTATTATTGACACAAATTTCATAGTAATTCTAAAGTGATATAGTGAAAATGTTAAAGTTACATTTTTACCTCATTAAAGTCATAAGTTCAAAGTTAAAATAGAATAATTATTTTTTACTACTAATATAAATATATCTAATTGTAATTTTATTTTATTCAATATATAAAAATAAATTTATGACATATTTTAACAAACTAATAAATAATAAATAATTTTTAATTTAAAAATATTTAATAAATTTTTTATTAACTATATTTTTATTTTAAGAAAAATAATTTTATTATATAATTTTTTAGTAATTATTTATGATATGTGTTCTTAATTTTTAATATATTTATTGTGATAGTTTTTTTAGTTTTGTTACTATTATAAACAATATTAGTAATAAATAAAAAAGTCATAAGTGATATATTATTAGTGACAAGAAAAATAATAATCACAAATAATATATTAATAGTGACAAATTTTATATTTTTTATTAACTTTTGTCACTAAAACTAATTTTTCTTAGTGTTGGTAGCATTAGCTCTCAAAAACTTAATTTTTTATTCGCAAAATTTAAATATGAAATATTATATTTAAGTGAAGTTTTAATCCAAGAATTGAAGGTTGGTTATACAAAATTATTACTATTATGTGCATCTTAATATTTATTTTATTTAGTATATCGAATTAATATTAGAAAAACAGTGGAATACTAATTAGTGTATCTCTTTAGATATATCCACTCAGTACAGAGTTTCGTATTTTTATTATTTAAGGAAGAAAAAATAACTTCCTTATTATGGTCATAATAAAATAGCTTATGTACAGCAAGAACAATAGTTTATAGCTTGTTACAAATCAATATACAAAATAAATAACTGAATAATCCAGTTAATAAAAAGACATTAATCTTGTTTGAAGTTTTAGAAATATTTGTAAGAAAAGTTTAATAAAAAAGGTTAGTAGTATTTTTTATTTGCTGCTGTTACTACTGATATAACATTAAAAGGGGAGAAGTAGTTTTGTTTTTTTATGATTGATTGTTTTTACATATTATATATTAGATGAGTTGCAGTTTGCAGCCGGAGTTATATATACTATTGATTTACACAACAAGGCGAGAGATATATTAAGTTTGGGAAATGTGGATAAAATATATATTTTGTGGATCGTCATTAGGAAGCAGACTTGTAGGTTATTATATAGAAGTTGAAGTTTGAAGTTCCCAAGAAGTATGATTCTAATAAGAGTGGGTGGTGTTTATTTTATTAGGTAGCTGATGAATGTTGTGCCAGGGGCTCTGCATCGCCACCCTGCTTTCTCCTACTTCATTTATATACATCTCATTCTTCCACTTCTCTTCTCTCTCTTCCACTACTTCACCTCATACATTATCTATTTCTTTAATTCGCACAACTGCATAATGCATGAGGAGATGAAAATCACACGTGCACATGCCTTTTCAGTACTAAATTATTATTAGACATTTGAAAATTCAGATTGCAGAATGCCAATGGCTTGAGCTATTGGGTATCAAATTTGCATGTTGGATTCTGTCTATAAATATGATTCACTGTGGACTTGGTTAGTTCAGTATCATTAAACATTATTCCAATACCTAATTCTACTATGTCATTCAATCACCAAACTGCAGGCTCATCAAAAGAGGTGCTAATTTCTTCTTCTTTTTTCCTGTAAAATAAATAAATAATAATAATAATAATAGTAATAAATGTATCTGGTAACAGTTATAGTTCATTTATGCACATCTAAAATGGTCTTCTTACCATGATATTTGTACCGCCCTGGTGGTCGGGTGCGATGACGTGGCATCCTGCTACAGTATAGGCGTGTTGACAAGGCGCCGGGTTGACAGTTGGGAAGGAAGTCGGGAGGCACGTGTAGTCGCCGATAGTTAAGTTGGCGTGTTCCGATCTCCAGCTTACCAGAATAGGCGATCGCCAGGTTGGGGACGAAGTCGCCAGATGCAGACTCAGGCGACTAGGCAGTCGGAGATCGCCAAGAACAAGCACATCGCCGAAGTTAAAGGAGAAGCAGATTATGAAGGCGGCCGGCGAGACCACAGGGAAGGTGTATGAAGGCCCTCCCTCGCCAGTTTCAGTAGAGATCGCACTCCTGAGTTAGCTATGCACTGGGCAGTACCATGCATAGGTAACTTAGCCAAAATGAGAGTAGAAGCAGCGCCAAGTCAGGGAGCCTCCAGATGATGGCACGTGTACAGTTGGATACAAGCCACGTGTCCAAGTCTGTAACTGCCAGGAGAGAGAAAACCACCAGGTATATAAGAGTTCCTAACAGATTTTCTAAGGTACGCACGTTCAGTTCATACACTTTACGCTTGCGAGTGACAGAGCTGTTTGTGAGAGAGATTTGCACGGTTCCAGTTCTTAGTATTTGGTGATACCGTCACTGACTTGAGCGTCGGAGTGCGATCGGTCGCAGCGGCGCCGTATCGTTTCTTTGCAGGTTCTTGAGATAGATCCAGAGGAGGAACAGAGGTGAGAAGCGGCGCGCACGTCGATCCTTTGACGAGGCATTCTCCAGCGCTCCGGTCAACAGGCAGGATCATCAGGCGCCCACCGTGGGGCAGTGTAAAACGTGCTCCCATCCACAGCGTGAGTTCGTGGAAGTTTTCGAGGTTTTCTGCGCGGTTGTGTGCTGGTGCAACCGTCGTTCTTGGTTTCTTTGAGTTTCGTTCGGTGAAGTTTGTGTTTTAAACCGTTCGTTCGGCTTTTCGATCGGTGGATTCGAGTTCTTTCATTTGGTTGTTTGGTTCGCGGGGAAACGGTGGTTTTTGGTGAAGCTGCGATCTTCTTCGAAGGTTTGCGGTGTTCTCGAAGTTCTTGCGCAGTTTCTCGTGTTTTCTCTGGTTGATCGCTGATTCGATAGTGGTTGAAGTGTCATTTGCTGTATTTCTGTGGTTCGCTGAAGTTAATGAGAAAGATGAGAAGCAATCGTTCCAGTCCCGTGGCTCCCGTCGCAGCTGAAGGCGACGCCGCCATGACCATGGCGCAGATGGAAGAAATGATGCGCTCATTGCAGGCCACTGTAGAAGCCTCGCGCGCCGAGCAGGCAAGGATACATGAAGACCTGGTCGCCTCTCGCGCCAGGAACGAGGAGCTCAGCAAGGTAGCTGAGGAGCTACGTCGAGCTCTTCAGGAGCAGCAGGTTCGTGCTTCTGCTGAAGAGGTGGCACCGTCGACGCCGCCTCGAGTTTTCCCAATGCCTTTCATTCAGGCGATTACCGACACGCCAATTCCCACGAGCGTGGTCCCGGTTAAGGCTGTTTTTACTGGCGTGGAGGATCCAGAGGCTCATCTGACCACGTTCCACACACAGATGATGCTGTCAGGAGGGTCGGACGCCGTCTATTGTAAGATGTTCGTGAGCACGCTCCAGGGAACGGCGATGGAGTGGTTTGTGAGCCTGCCTAATGGCCACATAACTAATTTTCAACAATTCTCGAAAATCTTTGTCGAACAGTATATTGTGAACAAGGCACCGCCCAGGGTGTCCTATGATCTGTTTGATATAAGGCAGTACCATGGGGAGTCCCTCAGAGACTACCTCAATCGCTTCGGAGCACAGATGGTCAGATCGCCGGCCAAGGATGAAGAAATGCTGGTTTATGCCTTCAAGAAGGGCGTGCAGCCAGGGCCATTTTGCGAAGCCTTGATCAGGGCTCATCCAGCAACGTTTGCTGAAGTCAGGCGACTTGCGGTGGCCCACATCGCCGACGAGAGCGAGGTCGCCGAGAAGAGAGGCAGCGTGGCTCCCGCCAGGCCACGCGCCCAGACCAGGATCCAGCCACAGAGGGTGCTGGAAACGGCGGCGGCGGCCAGAAAGGACCAAAGGACTCGCTATCCTTACGATAGGAGAAATAAGGGAAGAAGCCAAGCGCGCCAACCGCCGGCACGCCAACAACCAGCACGCCGGGAATACAATCGCCCGCCCAAGCACAAATTCGTCATGGGACTAGCGGACCTGATTGCTATCCCTAACATATCTGCTAGGTTGAAGGCGCCCGAGAAGGTGGGCGACAAGGTGCTGGGGTCGAAGCCGGACGTCTGGTGCGAGTTTCACCAGTGCTTTGGCCACAACCTGGACTCGTGTTTGTCTTTAGGATACCAGCTCGACGATCTGGTTAAGAGCGGGTTCCTAAACGACTATCTGCTGGACAGAAGGACCGGAGGAGCGTCGAGTTCCCAGCCGGCAGGTGGAGAAGCCCAGCAACACGAGATGCCTATCCATGGGGAGATCCACACCATTGCAGGGGGTTTCTCAGGTGGTGGATGCACCGTATCGCAGAGGAAAAAGTACGCGCGATCGGTGATGTCAGTGGACATGTTTGAAGATCACTCGCCCGAAGTGGACATTACGTTCACCAAGCAGGATCTTCGGGACGTTGTGCCTCATGACAACGATCCCATTGTTATTTCGTTGATCACGGCGGGGAGGAAGGTTCACCGAGTTCTGGTGGACCAAGGAAGTTCGGCAGACGTGATGTTCTGGCCGACTTTCACGCAGCTGGAATTGCCCCTTGACCAGCTAAGGCCCTATAGAGGGTGCTTGTATGGGTTCGCTGGCGACCAGGTGGAGGTCAGGGGGTACATTGAGCTGAGAACCACGTTTACCCATGAGGCTGGGTCGAGGACAAAGAAGATCAAGTACCTCATCGTAAACGCCCCCTCAGCATATAACATCCTGCTGGGAAGGCCCACTCTTAACAGGATAGGCGCAATTCCATCGACTCGGCACATGAAGGTGAAGCTGCCGTCCATGGAAGGGGTGGTGATCACGATAAAGTCTGATCAGAAGGAAGCGAAAAAGTGCTATGAAAATAGCCTGAAAAATAAAAGATCAGTGAGCTATGTCACAACCACCCCACCTCCCGGTGTGAAGCCCAGACCGCCGATAATGGAGGAGGCTGCCGGAAGGGACGTAGAGATGGTAGATGCTGAGCTGGGGGAGAGGAATGCTGGCCTAGAGGAAGAAGAGGCGCGGAATCGCCCGGAGGAAGCAAGGGAACTCGGAATCGCCAAAGCGGTGATCGCCAGAGAATCAAGGCCCAAGCCCGTCGAGCAGTGGCTCGAGAAGGAGATCGGGGGAAAAGTTTTCAAGCTCGGAAGATCTCTGGAGGTCGATCTCCAGGACCAGATCGCCAAGGTGATTGAACGGCATCTGGACGCGTTTGCCTGGTCCGCTTCGGACATGCCCGGGATCGATCCCGACTTCTTGTGCCATCATCTGGCGATGGACAACATGGTGAGACCGGTGCGGCAAAGAAGGAGGAAATTTAATGAAGAGAGGAGGCAGGCGATCAAGGACGAAACCCAGAAACTCCTCGCTGCAGGCCACATCAGGGAAGTCCAGTACCCTGAGTGGTTGGCAAATGTCGTGCTGGTCAAGAAGAGCAACGGGAAATGGCGCATGTGCGTCGATTTCACCGATCTGAATAAAGCTTGTCCAAAGGATTCGTATCCTTTGCCAAGCATTGACGCCCTGGTCGATAGTGCTGCAGGGTGCAAGCTGCTAAGTTTCCTGGACGCCTTCTCGGGCTATAATCAGATCAAGATGCATCCCATGGATGAAGAAAAAACAGCCTTCATGACGGAGAGGTCATGCTACTGCTATAAGGTGATGCCGTTCGGGCTGAAGAACGCGGGGGCCACGTACCAGAGGTTGATGGATCGAGTACTTGCACCGATGCTGGGAAGGAACGTGCAAGCCTACGTCGATGACATGGTCGTGACCTCGCAGGAGAAGAGCAAGCACGTAGCAGACTTGGAAGAGTTATTCACGACGATCGCCAAATTTAAGTTGAAGCTCAACCCGGAGAAATGCATTTTCGGCGTGGAGGCTGGAAAGTTCTTGGGTTTTCTCTTGACTGAAAGAGGAATAGAGGCCAACCCGGACAAGTGTGCCGCCATTTTGGCGATGAGAAGCCCGGCTACAGTGAAAGAGGTCCAGCAGCTGACAGGTCGGATGGCAGCCCTATCTCGCTTCGTGTCAGCGAGCGGAGAAAAGGGACATCCCTATTTCCAATGTCTGCGGCGCAATAACAAGTTCGCTTGGACGAAAGAATGCGAGGAAGCGTTCGTCAAGCTAAAAGAATATCTGGCGAGCCCGCCGGTTCTGTGCAAACCACTGCCGGGAATCCCTCTCAGATTGTATTTTGCTGTGACTGAGAGGGCGGTGAGTGCGGTGCTCGCCCAGGACCAAGATCAGGCTCAGAAGCCCATCTATTTTGTGAGCAAGGTGTTGCAGGGCTCAGAAACGAGATATCAGGCCCTGGAGAAGGCTGCGCTGGCTGTGGTGTTTTCGGCGAGGAGGTTGCGCCACTACTTCCACAGCTTCACAATACTGGTGATGACTGACCTGCCCATCCAGAAGGTCTTAAAGAAACCTGACGTTGCAGGAAGAATGGTGAAGTGGGCAGTCGAATTGTCAGAATTTGACATTAAATATGAGCCCCGAGGCCCGATCAAGGGGCAAGTCTTTGCAGATTTCGTAGTCGAGCTCTCATCGGAGGCGACGCGGGTGGAAGGAGATGACTTCCGTTGGGTACTCTCGGTGGATGGATCATCGAACCAGCAGGGTAGCGGTGCTGGAGTAATATTGGAAGGACCCAACGGCGTGCTGATCGAACAATCGTTGAGATTCGCCTTCAAAGCCAGCAACAATCAAGCAGAGTATGAGGCGCTGATCGCCGGGATTCTGCTGGCCAAGGAGATGGGAGCTAGGGTGCTGATGGCTAAGAGTGACTCGCTGCTAGTCACAGGGCAAGTAACAGGCGAGTTCCAGGCTAAAGATCCACAAATGGCGGCTTACTTGGCGTATGTGCAGGAATTGAAGAGTTCCTTTGTCTCTTTTGAAGTAGTGCATGTGCCCCGAGAGCAGAATGCCCGAGCTGACTTGCTTGCTAAGCTCGCCAGCTCAGGCAAGGGGGGTAGGCAGAGGACAGTGATTCAAGAAACTTTGAAGACGCCGAGGGCATTTGTAGCAGATCACCTGGTCCTTCAGATAAGCAGGTCGACGGAGAGAGCAGCGAGAAGCCATAAGTCTTTGACGCAAGAAACTCTGAGATCGCCGAGAGTTAGAGCTTGTCGAGGAGAGAAGGTGGACGTGATGCAGGTCTGCGCCACCCATGAGCCAGACACTTGGATAACAGAGTATAAGCGGTGCCTGGCGGATGGCCTCCTCCCGCTAGATCCAACAGAAGCTAGGAAGGTAAAGAAAAATTCCAGCAAGTATACACTGATTGATGGCGATCTGTACAGGTTTGGGTTCACTCACCCACTCCTGGAATGTATACACGGCGAGAAGTGCACGAGAATTATGGCAGAGCTCCACGAAGGAATATGTGGAAGTCACGTCGGGGGTCGAGCTCTGGCCGCGAGGACTCTCTGTGCAGGCTACTATTGGCCATCCATGAGAGAAGATTGCAAGAAGTATGCCCAATGCTGCAAACAGTGCCAGCAGCACGCCGATTGGCATAAGGCACCTCCCGAGGAGTTGAAGTCGATCTATAGCCCTTGGCCGTTTCATACTTGGGGGATCGACATCCTGGGACCTTTTCCACTGGCGATCAGGCAGATGAAGTACTTGGTAGTGGCGATTGAGTACTTCACCAAATGGATTGAAGCAGAACCAGTGGCCCAGATCACCGCGCACAAGATCGAAGGCTTTGTATGGAAGAACATTGTGTGCCGGTTTGGAGTGCCTAAGCGCCTGGTATCAGATAATGGGACTCAGTTTGCAAGTCACCTGTTGAAGAAGCTTTGTGAAGGGGTTGGAATTCAGCAAGTGTTTGCATCCGTCGAGCACCCTCAGACGAATGGCCAGGTGGAATCAGCTAATCGGGTGTTGCTGAGAGGTTTGAAGAGAAGGCTCGAGAAAGCCAAGGGAAGTTGGGCTGAGGAGGTACCCCGTATAGTTTGGGCGTACCACACCACCGAGCAGTCAGGAACCCATGAGACCCCGTTTAGCTTGGTCTATGGGTGTGATGCCATGATTCCAGTCGAGATTCAGGAGAGCTCGCCGAGATTCCAGAACTTTGTAGAGGAAGATTCGAATGAAGAGAGAAGGCTGAACCTGGATCTGCTGGACGAAGTCAGGGAGGAGGCAAGGCTGAAGGCTGAGGCGGTGAAGAGAAGGGTCGAGCGAAGGTACAACTCAAAGGTGATGCCAAGGCAGTTTAGAGAAGGCAATCTGGTGATGAGGAAGGCCCACCAGTACGAGATGGAGAATAAGCTATCACCCAAGTGGACTGGACCGTTCAGAATAACCGAGGCACTCGGGAACGGAGCCTATCGCTTGGAGACGCTGGAAGGGGGGGCGATCCCTCGTACCTGGAACGCCACACACCTGAAGTTATACTATAGCTAAGAGCTTTGTAAGTAAAGACGAACACAAATATTACATTACAATGTCTCTGTTAAAACAGTTTCAAGGGGGCGCTCTTTTTTCCCTAAGGAGGGTTTTTAATGAGGCCACCCAATAAAAGAAGAGTTTTCGAAGTATAAGGTGTTTTCAGATTGCATATGTGTTATTTCCAAAAGTTTCGAAGAAAGACCTTGTCATTCGTACATGATTTAAGGCACGAAAAGATATGTCGTGTGTTTTCTAAAGTTTTTAAAGTCCTCATCGTTTTTCGGCGATTAGAGGTATCAGTTAAGTTTTTAAAGTCCTCATCGTTTTTCGGCGATTAGAGGCACCAGTTAAGTTTTTAAGTCCTCATCGTTTATCGGCGATCGGAGGCACCAGATGAAAGACCTCCTCGCCGTCGTGCGGGCGCAGGCGAGAAAGGTCCTCAGTGCATCCAGGGGGGAGGAGATGTACGCCCTGGGCAAGTTGAGGCACCGGATAAAGTCCTTATCACCGTTGTGCGAACTAAGGCCCATCAAAGACCTACTCGCCGTCGAGCGAGTGCAGGCGTGAGAAAGAAAAGGTCCTCAGTGCATCCAGGGGGGAGGAGATGTACACCCTGGGCAAGTTGAGGCACCAGACAAAGTCCTTCTCGCCGTCGAGCGAGTTAAGGCCGTTTAAAGTCCTCCTCGCCGATGAGCGAGTTCAGGCGAGTAAAAGTCCTTCTCGCCGATGAGCGAGTTCAGGCGAGTTAAAAGACCTTCTCGCTTGTGTGCGGGTATAGGCAAGATAAAATCCTTCTCGTCTTGAACGAGTTCAGGTATGGCGAAGAGGGTGGAAGAAGCTCGAAAGGTGGCTAAGGTAGGTTCGAAGAGAACGCCTAGCCAGCCAGTCCCTAGCTCTGAAGTTCGGGGAGGTAAAGGAAGATCCCAAAGGGCATTTCTGCCTCAGATAAAGAAATGACTGCCAAAGCCTGAGGCTAAGAAAAGCTGGTGTTACCTAGAGGTCTAGGTGATCGCGAAAAGTTCAAACACGGCGAGAAGGTTGAAAGACTTGTTGGATAAAGCGGGTCAAGTGGGACGTTGTTTGAACCGATGATTGAATCACAGTTCGTTGCTTGGAACTTTTCTTATGATCAGGTTAGTGCCTCAGGGGTACAAGTCGTTTAAAGCGATTATTGCTTAAGTTTGAATCGGCTCGAAGCAGTTACGCCAAAGGTCATGTTTGCAAAATCGCTAAGTTAAACGTAGCAGAGTTAAACATACAAAGAAAGTAAAGCGCTCAAAAGAAGTCAGAAGAAATATCCAAGTCTCGCTATTGAAATGAATAACTGTTCAAAACACATGTGCAAGAGTTTTTTACAAGGTAAATACAGGTGAATTTATAAAGAAGCAGATGGGGTGGAATTGGTTGAGCCTTCGGCGGGAACGACCTTTCCATCTACTACTTCATTGTTTAATGACACCATGCTGAGGTCAAGATCAGGGAATAGGCATGCAAATTGCTCCCGAGCGGCTTCGAATCCAGCAGTCAGAATCTGAGCAGAATTTAGCTTAAGTTCTTCAAATTGTCCTTGAAGCTCTTCAACCTGTTTCTTGAGCTCCTCGTTCTGCTGTCCCAGCTCTTCAGCTTGTTTCTTGAGCTCCTTGTTCTGCTGCCCCTGCTCTTCAACCTGTTTTTGGAGTTGTTTGTTAGTCTCTTGAGCATGGAGAAGGTCGTCAGTAACCTTCTTGGATTCTGTTCGAGCTTGGGTCAACTCGGCAGCCATCTTCTCTTTTTCCTTGTTCGCCTCGGTGAGATCAGCCATGGCGTCATCCCTTGCTTTTTCAACTTGCCCAAGCAGCTTCTCGCGGTCGATTGACCTTTGCTCCAGTCTTTGTACCTTATCGGCATTAGCTTGAATTTGAGCCTCCAGGTCGCTCGCCTTGGTACGTAGAGGCACGATTCTGCTTTCAAGTTCAACTTTTTCTTGGGCAAGTTCATGGACTTTGCGGCGAAGGTCAACAGCTTCCTTGCGCGCAAGCCTAAGCTCGGTGTTTAGGGCATCCTCCACTCGGGAATGTTCCATTTCCGCGAGCGTTAGGCTGAAGGCCACCTTCTCCACCTCAACCTTCATTGTGCTGTTCTCGGTCTTGAGGTTGTAGATGTCATCCTGTAGCCGCCTGGTGGAGCTCTCCACAGCTCTCGTTATGATCGATGGGATGTCTTCTGCGATGGTTTTGAGTTTAGCAGTCAGAGGTTCCCACATCCTCGTGACCTCGAGGGAAAGATTTGCAGCTTGGAGAGGCGCCAGGGGGGCTTGTTGAGGGTTCTCGTCGCCACCTTCCTTAGCGATGTTTTCAGTGGTTGCCTCTTGGCGTGGCGACGCGATCGGGGACTCGGTGATTAGGATTGGAGAGGTGTGAGCAACCTCGTCCCCGATTGGAGCGATTCCTGCAGCTGGAGTGTTGGAAGGAGGGCCCCCTCCTGCTGATATATGTGGTGTAGAGGCGCTCGGGGGGTCCTCCAAGAAGTTTGGCTCTGGGGCCTCAGTTGCAGGTGGCGCAGTGGCCAATGGAACTGCTTGGACTGGTGGTGAAGGGGCTTGTGGTGCTGGTGATGAGGGAGGAGGAGCGGGTGTTGATGGTGGTGTTGAAGTTGGAAGAGGGGGCGGGGCAGGTGGAGAAGATGGTGCCACCCTCTTCCTTTTCGTGACAAGGCCATCCTCTGTGACCTCGTCGTCCTCTTCCTCATCCTCTTGGACAACTTGGGGGGCTTTCCGCTTTGGCCTCTTAAGGACCAGTTTCTTTCGTTGGGTGGGCGCCTTGGGCGGTGATCGCCCCTGGATGATGGCCTTCTCGACCGCCGAGTTGGGAACCGTCTGGGAGCCGGTCGCCAACCCGTGGTTGCGGGCGAGCGCCTTTAAGTCGGCGAGCATGTTCTTGCCCAACATGGTGTCTGCATGAAATGAAAGTGCATAAGTTAGCTCAAAGGAGAAAGGGGGTAAGTGTACAAGACAATAAAGACAGCAAAAGCAGGCATATGCAGAAAAGATAAAACCAAAGTCTTGTGTGTGTCGCACAAGACGCCCAGAAACAATATCGGAAGCAATGTTAAGACAAAGATGTAGCGACCTAACCTATTTGAAATTCCAACTGGTCCTCGAAGAACTCGAAGGAAATCAGGGTGGGGGTCAAGAATGTTATGTGGGCATCTGCCACCCTCTTCCAGAAGAGACAAAGGTCTCTGTCCAAAGCTCCCATGCTATCAGGACTTCTGGGCCTCCTGAAGCAGCTCTTGGACTCCTTTTTCCCCTTGTCCACCCAGTACAAGGGGAAACCGTCGAGAAGGGAAGTGTCTTTGTCATTTGCGCGAACCTGAATGAACTTCCCCTTCCAATCCTTGTACGACTGCTGGAAGATGGTGAAAATGGACCTCCCAGCAATGGCATTCAGGCTGACCCACAGGCGATCTCCTGGGTGTTTGGCCTCGAACAAGAATAAAAACACGTCCACTGACGCGGGTAACCCCAGGTGGGCGCACGTTATCTCGAAAGCTCGGACAAACGCCCAGCTGTTGGGGTGAAGCTGGGCGGCAGCGATATTGAGCTCGGTTAAGAGTTCCCTCTCAAATCGAGTGAGAGGGAACCTGAGTTTGACTTTCTTGAAAAAAGTGGTGTAGGCGAAGCAGAAGGGCCCGTCGGCACTCACTTTATCATCGGCGCACACTGGCAGACTGGCGGGGCAAGGCAGCACCATCATTCTCTCATCGTGCTCCTTGTGGAACGATTGGTGGGCCTCGTCCCCATTGGTCAATCGCAGAACCGCTCCCGCGGTGTTCACCGACGACGTTTCCTTTAAGAGGGTTGAGTTAGCCCATGGGTATAACGTCTTGAAGTCTGGCAGTGGGAGGGGGGCTCCTCCAGCGTTTGGTGGAGTCGCCTGGGCCAGAGCGGTTTGAGAAGACGCAGGCCTCACAGCCTGCGAAGAGGGAGCACCACGAACTTGCGTTGAGTCGTGTGCTTGTGGAGGAGGGTTTCGCGCTGATGGAGGGGGGTTCGGGGTGATCTTCGTGCGAGTCATGATAGCAACTGCAAACGAAGGAGGAAGAAAAAATAGTCAGGAGGGTTACAAAGGCTGACTCGATCATGAAAGGAAGGAGAAAGACGAACGAATGTGAGTTCGTTGCGACGATCGACAAAGCCCTAAGTCACGCAGAAGGAGAAATGGAAAAACAGCCCACGGCGTATGCACCAGACAGTTACAGGATGATGCAAATCGGTGAAAATGCAAGAAAACCCAACAGATAAAGGAAAGTAGTTACCTTTCGATGATCGGGAGAATGTTGAAGGGAGGTGGTGATCTAGAGCGTCGAGGAACGTCGAGAGCTTTCGCAGAAGGAAATGAGAGCGTGTGCAAGTGTGAAGAAAGTGATGGAACAGTAGGAGCGTAAGGGGTTTAAGGGTTTTCGAAACGGTTTTGGGAAGCGCTAACGGCAGATGAAGATAGCCGTTGATGAGAGCCACGTGTCGAATGATGCGCGAAGGGTTTGGTGGAGCGTCAGAGCAGCAGAAAGTACTATCGCTTGGAATTCTGCGCCCATGCCACGTAGACCGGTGTTAACGAAGGCTTTTTCAGTCTTTTCGCTAGACAAGTCTTCGCTTAAGACTGGGGGGCTTGTGTACCGCCCTGGTGGTCGGGTGCGATGACGTGGCATCCTGCTACAGTATAGGCGTGTTGACAAGGCGCCGGGTTGACAGTTGGGAAGGAAGTCGGGAGGCACGTGTAGTCGCCGATAGTTAAGTTGGCGTGTTCCGATCTCCAGCTTACCAGAATAGGCGATCGCCAGGTTGGGGACGAAGTCGCCAGATGCAGACTCAGGCGACTAGGCAGTCGGAGATCGCCAAGAACAAGCACATCGCCGAAGTTAAAGGAGAAGCAGATTATGAAGGCGGCCGGCGAGACCACAGGGAAGGTGTATGAAGGCCCTCCCTCGCCAGTTTCAGTAGAGATCGCACTCCTGAGTTAGCTATGCACTGGGCAGTACCATGCATAGGTAACTTAGCCAAAATGAGAGTAGAAGCAGCGCCAAGTCAGGGAGCCTCCAGATGATGGCACGTGTACAGTTGGATACAAGCCACGTGTCCAAGTCTGTAACTGCCAGGAGAGAGAAAACCACCAGGTATATAAGAGTTCCTAACAGATTTTCTAAGGTACGCACGTTCAGTTCATACACTTTACGCTTGCGAGTGACAGAGCTGTTTGTGAGAGAGATTTGCACGGTTCCAGTTCTTAGTATTTGGTGATACCGTCACTGACTTGAGCGTCGGAGTGCGATCGGTCGCAGCGGCGCCGTATCGTTTCTTTGCAGGTTCTTGAGATAGATCCAGAGGAGGAACAGAGGTGAGAAGCGGCGCGCACGTCGATCCTTTGACGAGGCATTCTCCAGCGCTCCGGTCAACAGGCAGGATCAATATTGAAAAGAGATGGTAACAAATCTTCATCCTATATTATTTGTCTATCATCTCTCTTAATAAGATTGATGTTATTATACTACTTTATATATTTTGCGGGACTTTTTATTGATATCTATCAAATTTACAGGAAAATTTTCTCACTAGCTTTGCGGAAAATTTAACAAAAAAACCTCACAAATTTTTTTAAGTAAATATATATATATATATATATATATATATATATATATTTATACTCATTAAATTAAAAATAATATTTTTAAGTACTAAGTAAATGTTATCACTACAAGAAAATGATGAAATAGAAACCAATTTTTAGAGACCAAAATAATTAGTTGCAATAGTAACTAAATTAGAGACCATTTTGAAAACTAAAACAAAAATTGGTTTTTAAATTAGTTTATATTATTTTCTATTATTGTTAAATAGTTTCTAAATTGGTCTCTAATTAGCAACCAAGGTTTTAGAGACTAAATTTAGAAACTAAATAATTGGTAGATAAAACATTGGTTGCTAATTAGATACTAATTTAGAAACTATTTAACAATAATAGAAAATAATAGAAACTAATTTAGAAACCAATTTTTGTTTTAGTTTCCACAATGGTCTCTAATTTAGTTACTATTGCAACTAATTATTTTGGTCTCTAAAAATTGGTTTCTATTTCATCATTTTCTTGTAGTGTATACGGATAAAAATAAATTTGAAACTTAAAGTGTTTTTTAATAAATATGTCTTTTTTAATGATATAAACTTTAGCTGTATTTATAAAAGAGATAATTAAGTAAATTTTAAATCCACAATAAACCAATGGATAATAAGTCCAAAAATTATTAGGCCATAATGCCCTTCAGGGACGGGCATTCAAAAGTTCTTTTCCTGGACCTTTATATATATATATATACATACTTTTCAAAAAGTTTTATCCTTTCTGAATTTAGAATTTTCAAAATATATTATGGTTTTAAAAATATCTAAAATTTTACAATTTGAAATACAATTTTGTATTTTAAAGTGTATAGTTCAGTTTTTTTATAAGCAATATAGTTCGTAAGATCTAAAAATTATATCATTTGAAAAACTCAACACTTTTTTTTAAAGGGTAGTTTTGAAATTAAAAGAATTATAGAGGTGCAGGGAAGAATGTATGAAAGTGTATAAAGAAAATATTGGGCATTCATATAAAAAATGGGCTTAGGGCATTCATATTATTATTGTGGGTGTTTCTTTTTCACACCTAAGTTTTCTTTCTGCACCTTAAAGTATTGTGAATTGACAAAATTAACCCTAATATTTTTTAAAAGCCCTAGGTCAGCACAGACCTCTCTCTTTCTTATTTGCGATTTTCCATGGCACAGTGTACAGTAAGCGGCACTGAGGATTCGTTCCCATTATTGACAATTTTGATGCCTTGTTAGTGGAAGTAGGTATACCTTGGTGCTTTTCGGCGACATTGTGGTGGTTACTGGTGGTTTTGGAATCGGTGTTTATTAGAAAAGAAAGGTAAGTTCCATTTTTTTTTTCTTCCGGTAATGGTAATCTAGATTATTTGTGGAATTGAAAATCCAGAATGAAAATGGGAGAGTGCATGCATATACTATTCTGGAATGGTCAGAACATAATACATTCATGAAAAAGGTAATCCAGAATTGTTTGGGTAACTTCAATACCCAAGTATTTGAGAGAATCTAAGGCATTGGTTTGAAATTGTTAGGTTATATGATGTTTGAAGTAGAGAGTATTGGCATGGTCATTTTGAGTGATAAAAATGTCATCAACATAATCCACTATATAAATATAAGCTATTAGTGTTAAAACACTTGGACTAGATTGGTCGGTTCAACTGGAAATTGGATTAGTAACTATTTGGTAATATTTTTCAAGCTAGGCACAACCAACAAGATCTCTCGTTCAAGTTTCGCAATTCATACATCCTATAAAGTTTAAACAAATTTGACTCATTAGTATCAGTTTTAGCTTGGGAGGAGCAAGAAGAAGTGGCCTCGATAATATTAACCATCTTGACATGCCTTTGTGTGACCATAAAGACTTAGTAGATATAGAGAAAGATGTAGTATTAAGTGAGAATTGCAACAATTATTCAGTTATGCCACTAAATGGTTGGATACAATTTATGACTTGCGGAATGGTAAATTTAGAATTCCAAAAAATGTATTCCATAATAATTTTTTTTTCTCTTATGGATTTCGTACTCCAGATTTTTTTTGGCTTACAAAACTACCAAGGATAATTACCAAGGATAATAATTTAAGTATTTTAAAAAATATAGGGGTGCTGGAAGAAAATATAGGGGTGCAGAAAAAACACGCTACCATTAGTCGTATAATAATGGCTCGAACCAAATGACATAGAACGGGCTTAGGGCCTATACCAAAATTAAAGAAAAATAAGATTGATTTCCAGGAGGCCCATACTATGGCAATTGCTTCCTGCACCATATCACTACACCCAATTTCAGCGAAAAAGACGAAAATGTTCTAAAAAAAATGAGGTGCATATAAAAATACCTTCCAGACTCCCTTTTCTGGAATATGTGTTCTGGATTGTTTTTTTAGAACAAATTTTTTATATTACGAATTTTTTTATCCAGAATAGGTTTTTCATTTTTGTTTCCGAATTTTCATTTCTAGAACAGAATAATATATCTTCCGGATCTCATTCCATGTATTATTTTCAATTCTGGATCTTTTGTCTGGAATAGAATTTTAATTTTTGTTTTCAGATTTTTATTTCCGAAACTCAATAACCTCTTCCAGATTTATTTTTCTGAAATATATTATTTTCAATTTTGCATTTTTATTTCTGGAATAAAGGACATTTTTGGAAATTAAAAAAATATGTTGGGTGCAGGTTAAAAATGATTGGGTGTAGGAAGCATTTGCCCCATACTATTCATCTGTATGGTTTTGCTAGTCATAATCCCTATCTTAGAATATGGATTAATTGGAAAAGTTTAAAAGGGATTTTCTTCCTGCACCTACACAATTTTTAATTGCACCTCCATATTTTTAAAATTATCATTTTACTATTTGTAAAAGTGACTTCCAAATTATCTATTATGGAAATATTCTGGAACAAATTTTCTGAAATGTTTGGAACAAGATTTCTGAAATAGAACTTGTAGACCGGAATCTACATAATGGAATTTTTGGAACACATAAAATACAATTTTAGAATGATTTTTTTAGAATAAAATTTTCATAACAAGCTTTATGGAACATATATGATACCTTTCGAAATGAGTTTTTCAAGTTTTCCTAAACACATGCATTATAGAACGAGCTATCAAAAACAATTTTTTTAGAATAAACTTTTTAGAATATATATAAATGATAACTTCCAGAATGAGTTTTCTAAAACAAATCTCTCTTTTCTTTTTTCTCTATAAGAGTGAAGTGCGTGATGGAGAATAGCGATGTAGGTGGTGACGAAAGTGGCAAAGGTTGTAGGCAGTGACGACAATAATGGAAAACAAAGGTGTAGATGGTGATAATAATGTGGTGCACGAAGACGAATATTTTGATTCTTTTCTCTCAATATGAGAGTGCAATTGGTAATTATGGGAATGCAGAAAACAAAAGTCGTTAAACAGCTATTAAGAAAAGGAATGGCATATTATGCCCAATTATAGGGTTATGAGATACCAAAGTCCCATATCTAGATGAATAAATATTTGCTAAATGGATGAGTTGAGGGGACAAAAATTTACTAGCAAAACTTTATGGATACCAGTGTTGTAATATGAAAAATTCTCCCCGCACCTCCATACTTTCTTTTCATTCTAACAATATTCTTTTGATTATGGTGAAAAGTGTGGTGTCTTCTTTTTCATTTTCAAGTGATGGTGGTTGCTTATGGTAGCTATGGTGAATGTGAGTGATTGAGGTAAGTTTTATGGTATGTTTATTAGTGGTAGCTCTGTTTTCATTCGCTTATTGTACAATCCGAAAGCCATAAAATCCAGAAAAAAATCCAGTGAGGTGAAAATATGAAGTATAAAACTATTTTTTTTTTATCTTCGCACGGTAGAAGAAACTTTTAGTTTTGAGGGTTCATAATTTGCTTCAGGTTGCAATAAATTATCTTATGGAATAAATTAAAACATGTTAAATGATAGAATTATTCTCTCAGATGTTGCGATAGAAGTGTTACGAGTGGAAGAAAGGTATGGAGGTGCAAGTGAGGTTATGCTTCATTTAAGGTTATTTAAATTTTTTAAAAAGGTTAAAATCCACTTTTTATAATTAATATGGAGGTGTAGGTGGAAGGTATGGAGGTGAAAGGAGAATTTATCTTGTAATATTTACCTTGCTTATACTTACACCCACATATATAATTGTTTAATTAAAATATCTTATTAATAAATAGAATTACAAATTATAAAGTTAATTATTGAAATATAGTGCTATTCTTATTGCGATTAAAATATATTTAAATTAAAAAATGTAAAGAAAAATAACTTAATTGAATTGTTACATTAATTAATTTAGCTTTTTAAAATTGAATTATTCATAAAAAAACTTATTGAGTTAAATTGGACTATATCTTATATTATAAAATTTAATATAAGATGTGAATTAATAATAATTACATGATTATATATGAATTAATTATTAGTGCTCAAATATAAGAAATTGTGATTAATGCTAAATAAAAAATACTGTATTTGGAGATTTTGAAATTAGTTCTTTTACATAATAATTGTGTCTAATATAATATATATATATATATATATATATATATATATTAATTTAGTTTTATTTATGATAGATGTGGAATCTTTAACGTATAACTTCACTATTTTCAAAGTAATGTTTGTGCGTTGATTATTATCACACGACCAATGAGTTGGTAGTTAATAAGATTTGTGTGAGGTTATTTTTATCTCTTTAAATTGTCAGGGTTCCATATCAATGTGGCTTCCATTATCGTTGTTTACTTTTGATCCTGCCTGTTGACCAGAACGCTGGAAACTGCCTCGTCAAAGGATCGACTTGTGCACCGCTTCAAACCTCCGTTCCTCTTCGAGAGCCACCTCAAGAACCTGCAAAGAGACAGAGCGGCGCCACCTGCGGCCGATCGCACTCCAACGCCCAAGTCAGTGACTGAATCACCAAATACTAAGAGAACAAGAACCGTGCAAATCCTCTCTCACAGTAAACTCTAGAACTCGCAAGCGTAAAGAGTGTAATCTGAACGTGCGTACCTCAGAAAGTTCGTTAAGAACTCTTATATACCTGGTAGCTTTCTCTCTCCTGGCAGTTACAGACTTGGACACGTGGCTCGCATCCAACTGTACACGTGCCATCATCTGGAGGCTCCTTGACTTGGGCGCTGCTTCTGACTCTCTTTTTGGATAAGTTACTTATGCATGGTGCTGTCCAGTGCATAGCTAACTTGGGAATGCGATCTCTTCTGGAACTGGCGAGTTAGGGGGCCTTCATACACCTTCCCTGTGGTCTCGCCGGCCGCCTTCATAATTTGCATCGCCTTCATCTCTGGCGATGTGCTTGCTCTGGCGATCTCCAATCACTAGGTCGCCTGAGTCTACATCTGGCGACTTCATCTTTAACCCGGTGATCGCCGATTCTAGTATGCTGGAGATCGGAACACGCCAACTTAATAACTGGCGACTTCACGAGCCCCCCGACTTCCTTCCCTTCTGCCAACCTGGCGCCTTGTCAACACACCTATACTGTAGCTGGATGCCACGTCATCACTTCCGACTTTCAGGGCGGTACACAAGCCCCCTAGTCTTAAGCGAAGACTTGTCCAGCGAAAAGACTGAAAGAGCCACGCCAACACTGGTCTACGTGGCGCTGACGCAGAATTCCAAGCGGTTGTACTTTCTGCTGCTCTGACGCTCCACCAAACCCCTTCGTCCATCACGCGACACGTGGCTTCATCAACGGTTATCTTCAGTTACCGTTTGCGCTTCCCAAACCCATTTCGAAAAAACTCTTAAACCCATTTTCACTTCACACTGTTCCATCACTTTCTTCGTGCTCACAAACGCTCTAACTTCCTTCTGCAAAAACTCTCAACGCTCTCCAACACTCTAGATCACCATCTTCCTTCATCGTCTTCCTGATCATCGAAAGGTACCTACTTTCCTTCATCTGCTGGTTTTTCTTGCATTTTCACCGATTCGCATCATCCTGTAACTGCTTGGTGCATACGCTGTGGGTTGCTCTTTCCATTTCTCCTCCTACGTAACTTAGGGCTTCGTCATTCATCGCAACGAACTTACGTTCGTTCGTTTTTCCCCTTCCTTTTATGATCGAGTCAGCCCCTGTAACCCCTGATTATTTTTCCTTTTCTTCTTCCTTTGCAGCTGCAACAATGACTCGCACAAAGATCACCCCGAATCCTCCTCCTTCGTCACGAAACCCCCCTTCACAAGCACACGACCCACCACGAGTTCGTGGCGCTTCATATTCCCAGGCTGAGAGGCCTGCGTCTTCCCGTCCTAATCTGGCCCAGGCGACTCCACCCATCGCCGGAGGAGCCCCTGCTCCCTTGCCAGACTTCAAAACCTTGTATCCCTGGGCCAACTCGACCCTTCTGAGGGAGACATCTTCTGTGAATACCGCGGGAGCAGTTTTGCGGCTGACTAAGGGGGATGAGCCTCATCAATCGTTTCATAAGGAGCACGACGAAAAGATGATAGTGCTACCCTGCCCCCCCGAGCTGCCTGTTTGCGCTGATGAGAAGGTGAGTGCCGACGGGCCCTTCTGCTTCGTCTACACGACCTTATTCAAGAAGGTGAAACTCAAGTTCCCTTTCACCCGATTCGAGAGGGAACTCCTCACCGAGCTCAACATTGCCGCCGCCCAGCTTCACCCCAACAGCTGGGTGTTTGTTCGAGCATTCCAAGTGATGTGCGACCACCTGGGGTTGCCCGCATCCGTAGACGTGTTTTTATTCCTCTTTGAAGCCAAGCACCCGGGAGACCGCCTATGGGTTAGCTTGAACGCGATTGCTGGGAGGTCCATCTTTGCTATCTTCCAGCAATCTTATAAAGATTGGAAAGGGAAGTTCGTCCAAGTGCGCACCAACGACAAGGACGACTCCCTACTTGACGGCTTCCCCTTATACTGGGTGGATCAGGGGAAGAAAGAATCCAAGAGCTGCTTCAGGAGACCCAGAAGTCCTGACAGCATGGGAGCGTTGGACAGAGATCTCTGTCTCTTCTGGAAAAGGGTGGCGGATGCCAACATCACTTTCCTTACCACCACCTTGATCTGCTTCGAATTCTACGAGGTCCAACTAGAAATTCGAATAGGTTAGAACATTTAAACTATTAATATTGCCTCTGTTTAGCTGTTTCTGGGCGTCTTGTGCGTTATGCACAAGACTTTGGTTTTATTTTTCCTGCACATACCATCTGCTTTGCTGCATACTACCTTATGCACTTATTTTCTCCTTGAGTTAACCAATGCATTTTCGTTCCATGCAGATAACATGTTGGGTAAGGGCATGCTCGCCGAATTGAAGGCGCTCGCCCGAAACCACGGGTTGGCGACGGGCTCGCAAACGGTGCCCAACTCGGTGGTGGAGAAAGCCATCGTCCACGGACGATCGCCACCTAAGGAATCAGCTCCTTCCGAGGTCCAACCTGCCGCCCAACGCAAGAAATTGGTCCTCAAGAGACCTAAAAGGAAAGCCCCTCAAGTCATCCATGAGGAGGAAGAAGAGGATGACGAGGTCACCGAGGATGGCCTCGTTACAAAGAGGAAGAGGGTGGCACCTTTTTCACCACCTGCTCCACCCCCTCTTCCAACCTCAACACCACCATCGACGCCTGCTCCTCCTCCATCATCGCCACCCCCACAGGCTCCTGCCTCACCAGTCCAAGCAATCCCACTGGCCACTGCGCCACCAGCAGTGGAGGCCCAAGAGCCAAACTTCATGGAGGACCCCCCGAGCGCCTCCACGCCATACGTATCAGCTGGAGGGGGTCCTCCTTCAAACGCCTCAGCTGCAGAGGTTACTCCAACCGGGGATGAGGTTGCTCATACCTCTCCGATTCTGATCACCGAATCCCCGATTCCGTCGCCACGCCAAGAAGCGCCTACTGACGAACCTGCTAAAGAAGGTGGCGACGAGAACCAACAACAGGCTCCCCTGGTGCCTCTCCAAGCAGCAAACCTCCCTTTGGAGGTCACAAGGATGTGGGAGCCTCTATCTGCTAAGCTGAAGACCATAGCAGAAGACATCCCGGCGATCATACCCAGAGCTGTGGAGAGCTCAACCAGGAGGCTTCAAGACGACCTCTTCACCCTCAAAACGGAAAACAGCACCATCAGAGTCGAGGTGGAGAAGTTGTCCGCCAATCTGACACTCGCGCAGATTGAACACTCCCAAGTAGAAGATGCAATGAGCACCGAGCTCAGATTGGCGCGCAAGGAGGCCACTGATCTCCGCCATAAGGTGCATCAACTTGCTCAAGAAAAGGTCGAACTGGAGAGCAAGATCGTGCCTTATCGCGTCCGGGTGGCTGACCTGGAGGCTCTCATGAAAGCTGACGCCGCTAAGGTGCAGAAATTGGAGCAGAGGTCAGTTGAGCGAGAGAAATTCCTTGGGCAAGTGGAAAAGGCAAGGGACGACGCCATGGCCGATCTCGCCGAGGCCAACGCAGAGAAGGGAAAGGTGGCCGCCGAATTGGCCCAAGCACAAGCAGAATCCAAGAAGGTTACTGAAGACCTTCTCCAGGCTCAAGAGACCAATGAACAACTCAAGAAACAGGTTGAAGAGCTGGAGCAACAGAATAAGGAGCTGAGAGAGCAAACTGAAGATCTCAAGAAGCGGATTGAGGAACTTCAGGAGCAGATTGAAGAACTCAAGCTGAACTCTGCTCAAATTCTGGCTGCTGGATTCGAAGCTGCGCGGGAACAATTTGCTTGCCTGTTCCCCGACCTGGACCTTAGCATGGTGTCGCTGAACAATGAAGTAGTAGATGGAAAAGTCGTTCCTGCTGAAGACTAATCAACTCTTCTTCATCTGCTACCTTCGTGCTTCCCTTGTACCATTTTGTAATAAACTCGTGTATATGTGCCTTTAACTGATACTTATCTTAATGACAAAGTTTGGGTATTCCCTCTCCTGACTTCTTTAAGCGCTTTAACCTTCTTTGCATGTTTAACTTTATCGGATTTAACTTAACGATTTTGCAAACACGACTTTTGACTTAACTGCTTCGAACCACTTCAAACTTAAGCAATAATCACTTTAACCAACTTGTACTCTTAAGGCAACTAACCTTATCGTAAGAATATCCCTCAAGCAACGAACTGTAACTCAGTTACTGGCTCAAACACCGCCCCACTCGACCTGCTTTATTAAACAGGTCTTTCAACCTTCTCGCCGCTGTTTGAACTCTTCCTGATCGCCAAAGACCCTTGGCGATATCAGCTTCTTTCTAGCCTCATGCTTTGGCCATTGTTTCTTTATCTGGGGGTAGAAACGCCTTTCGGGATCCTTCTTAACCCCCCTGAACTTCAGAACGAAAAACCGGGTGACTAGGCGTTCTCTTCGAACCTACCTTAGCCACCTTCCAAACTTCTTCCACCCTCTACACCATACCTGAGCTCGTTCGAGACGAGAAGGATTTATCTTGCCTAAGCTCGCATATAGGCGAGAAGGTCTTTGAACTCGCCTGAACTCGCTCATCGGCGAGAAGGTCTTTAACTCGCCTGAACTCGCTCATCGGCGAGAAGGTCTTTAACTCGCCTGAACTCGCTCATCGGCGAGAAGGTCTTTAACTTGCCTGAACTCGCTCATCGGCGAGAAGGTCTTTAACTCGCCTGAACTCGCTCATCGGCGAGAAGGTCTTTAACTTGCCTCTACATTGCCCCAGGGGTTACATCTTCTCGCCCCCAGAAACACGGAGGACTTTTTACTGGTGCCTCTACATTGCCCCAGGGGTTACATCTTCTCGCCCCCAGAAACACGGAGGACTTTTTACTGGTGCCTCTTCATTGCCCCAGGGGTTACATCTTCTCGCCCCCAGAAACTCGGAGGACTTTTTACTGGTGCCTCTTCATTGCCCCAGGGGTTACATCTTCTCGCCCCCAGAAACACGGAGGACTTTTTACTCTTTCTCGCCTGCACTCGCTCAACGGCGAGGAGGACTTTATCTCGCCTCAGAATGCGCGAGGGCGTTGAGGTCTTTTATCTGGTGCCTCCGATCGCCGAAAAACGATGAGGACTTTAAAACTTCAACTGGTGCCTTCAATCGCCGAAAAACGATGAGGACTTTAAAACCTTTTCAGAAAGCGTACAATATATCCTTACTTGCCTTAAATCACGTATAAGTGACAAGGTCTTTCTTCAAAACCTTTTGGAAAATAGTAAGCATGCAATCTGAAAACGCCTTATACTTCAAAACTCTTCTTTATTGGGTGGCCTCATTAAAAACCCTCCTTAGGGAAAAAAGAGTGCCCCCTTCAAACTGTTTCATCAGAGACATTGTAATATAACTTTTGTGTTTGTTTTTACTTACAAAGCTCTTAACTATAGTACAACTTCAAGTGCGTGGCGTTCCAGGTGCGAGGAATCGCCCCTCCTTCCAGTGTCTCTAAGCGGTAGGCACCGTTCCCGAGCGCTTCGGTTATTCTGAACGGTCCTGTCCACTTAGGTGATAACTTGTTTTCCATCTCGTACTGGTGGGCTTTCCTCATCACCAGATCGCCTTCTCTAAACTGCCTTGGCATCACCCTCGAGTTGTATCTTCGTTCAATTCTCCTCTTCACCGCCTCAGCCTTTAATCTCGCCTCTTCCCTGACCTCATCCAGTAGATCCAGGTTCAGCCTTCTCTCTTCATTCGAGTCTTCCTCTACGAAGTTCTGGAATCTCGGCGAGCTCTCCTGAATTTCTACTGGAATCATTGCGTCACACCCATAAACCAAGCTGAATGGGGTCTCATGGGTTCCCGACTGCTCGGTGGTATGGTATGCCCAGACTATACGGGGCACCTCCTCAGCCCAGCTTCCCTTGGCTTTTTCTAGCCTTCTCTTCAAACCTCTCAACAACACCCGATTAGCTGACTCCACCTGGCCATTAGTCTGAGGGTGCTCGACGGATGCAAACACTTGTTGAATTCCCACTCCTTCGCAAAGCTTCTTCAACAGGTGGCTTGCAAACTGAGTCCCATTATCCGACACCAGGCGTTTAGGCACTCCAAACCGGCACACGATGTTCTTCCACACGAAACCTTCGATCTTGTGTGCGGTGATCTGGGCCACTGGTTCTGCTTCGATCCACTTGGTGAAATATTCAATCGCCACCACCAAGTACTTCATCTGCCTGATCGCCAGCGGGAAAGGTCCCAGGATGTCGATTCCCCAGGTATGAAACGGCCAGGGGCTATAGATCGACTTCAACTCCTTGGGAGGTGCCTTGTGCCAATCGGCGTGCTGTTGGCATTGCTTGCAACATTGGGCATACTTCTTACAATCTTCTCTCATCGTTGGCCAGTAGTAGCCTGCACGGAGAGTCCTCGCGGCCAGAGCTCGACCCCCAACGTGGCTTCCGCACATACCTTCGTGGAGCTCTGCCATGATCCTCGTGCACTTCTCGCCGTGGACGCATTCCAGGAGTGGGTGAGTGAACCCAAACCTGTACAGATCGCCATCAATCAATGTGTACTTGCTGGAATTTTTCTTTATCTTCCTAGCTTCTGTCGGATCCAGTGGGAGGAGGCCATCTGCCAGGCACCGCTTGTACTGGGTTATCCAGGTGTCTGGCTCATGGATGGCACACACCAGCGCCATATTCACCTTCTCACCTCGACATGCTCTAATTCTCGGCGATCTGAGAGTTTCTTGCGTCAGGGACTTATGGCTTCTCGCTGCTTTCTCCGTCGACTTGCTTATCTGAAGGACCAGGTGATCTGCCACAAATGCTCTCGGCGTCTTCAGAGTTTCTTGAATCACCGTCCTCTGCCTACCCCCTTTGCCTGAACTGGCGAGCTTAGCTAGCAAGTCAGCTCGGGCATTCTGCTCTCTGGGCACATGCACTACTTCAAAGGAGGCAAAAGAACTCTTCAACTCCTGCACATATTCCAGATAGGCCGCCATTTGTGGATCTTTGGCCTGGAACTCGCCTGTTACTTGCCCCGTGACTAGCAGCGAGTCGCTCTTAGCCATCAGCACCCTAGCTCCCATCTCTTTGGCCAGCAAAATCCCGGCGATCAGCGCTTCATATTCCGCTTGATTGTTACTGGCTTTGAAGGCAAATCTCAAAGATTGTTCGATCAGCACGCCGTTGGGTCCTTCCAAGATGACTCCAGCACCGCTACCCTGCTGGTTCGACGATCCGTCCACCGAGAGTACCCAACGGAAATCGTCCCCTTCAACTCGCGTCGCCTCAGTTGAGAGCTCGACCAGGAAATCTGCAAAGATTTGCCCCTTGATCGGGCCTCGGGGCTCATATTTAATATCAAACTCGGACAATTCTACTGCCCACTTCACCATCCTTCCCGCGACGTCAGGTTTCTTCAGGACTTTCTGAATGGGCAGGTCAGTCATCACCAGTATGGTGAAGCTATGGAAGTAGTGGCGCAATCTCCTCGCCGAAAACACCACCGCCAACGCAGCTTTCTCTAGGGCCTGATATCTCGTTTCTGGGCCCTGCAGCACCTTACTAACAAAGTAGATAGGCTTTTGAGCCTGACCTTGATCCTGGGCGAGCACCGCACTCACCGCCCTCTCAGTTACAGCAAAATACAACCTGAGGGGGATTCCCACCAGCGGTTTGCACAGAACCGGCGGGCTCGCCAGATACTCCTTCAGTTTGACGAAAGCTTCCTCACACTCTTTCGTCCAGACAAACTTGTTATTGCGCCTCAAGCACTGGAAAGAGGGATGACCCTTCTCTCCGCTGGCGGACACGAAGCGGGACAGGGCTGCCATCCGACCTGTTAGCTGTTGAACCTCCTTCACCGTAGCTGGGCTTCTCATCGCCAAGATGGCGGCACACTTATCAGGGTTGGCCTCTATGCCTCTTTCAGTCAAGAGGAAACCCAAAAACTTCCCAGCTTCCACGCCGAAAATACATTTCTCTGGATTCAGCTTCAATCTGAACTTGGCGATCGTTGTGAACAATTCCTCCAAGTCGGCAACGTGCTTGCTCTTTTCCGGCGAGGTCACGACCATGTCATCGACGTACGCTTGCACGTTCCTTCCCAGCATTGGTGCAAGTACTCGATCCATCAGCCTCTGGTACGTGGCCCCCGCGTTCTTCAGCCCAAACGGCATCACCTTATAGCAATAGCACGATCTCTCCGTCATGAAGGCTGTCTTCTCTTCATCCATGGGATGCATCTTGATCTGATTATATCCCGAGAAGGCATCCAGGAAACTCAGCAGCTTACACCCTGCAGTGCTATCGACCAGGGCATCTATGCTTGGTAAAGGATACGAATCCTTTGGGCAAACTTTGTTTAGGTCGGTGAAATCGACGCACATGCGCCATTTCCCGTTACTCTTCTTCACCAGTACGACATTTGCCAGCCATTCGGGGTACTGGACTTCCCTGATGTGGCCTGCAGCGAGGAGTTTCTGTGTTTCATCTCTAATCGCCTGCCTCCTCTCCTCGTTGAACTTTCTTCTTCTCTGTCGCACCGGTCTCACCAAGTTGTCCATCGCCAGATGATGGCACAAGAAGTCGGGATCAATCCCGGGCATGTCCGAAGCGGACCATGCAAACGCGTCCAGATGCCGCTCAATCACCTTGGCGATCTGGTCCTGGAGCTCGACCTCCAGAGATCTTCCCAGCTTGAAGATCTTTCCTCCGATCTCTTTTTCGAGCCACTGCTCGACAGGTTTTGGCCTGGATTCTCTGGCGATCACCGCCCTGGCGATTCCCTGCTCTCTCGCTTCCTCAGGGCGATTCCGCGCCTCTTCCTCCTCCAGACCAGTATTCCCTTCCCTCAGCTCAGCGTCCACCATCTCCACGTCTCGTCCGGCGATCTCTTCTGTTATCGTCGATCTGGGCTTCACACCGGGGGGTGGGGTGGTTGTTACATAACTCACTGATCTCTTGTTTTTCAGGCTGTTCTCATAGCACTTTTTCGCTTCCTTTTGATCAGACTTGATCGTGATAACCACCCCTTCCATAGACGGCAACTTCACCTTCATGTGCCGAGTCGACGGTATAGCGCCTATCCTATTAAGCGTGGGCCTTCCCAACAGGATGTTGTACGCTGAAGGAGCGTTTACGATGAGGTATTTGATTTTCTCCGTTCTCGAACCAGCCTCATCCGTAAACGTGGTTCTCAACTCAATGTACCCCCTGACCTCCACCTGGTCACCAGCAAACCCATACAAGCACCCTCCATAGGGCCTTAGCTGGTCAAGGGGCAATTCCAGCTCCGTGAAAGTCGGCCAGAACATCACGTCTGCCGAGCTTCCCTGGTCCTCCAGCACTTTGTGGACCTTCCTTCCTACCGTTACCAAGGAAATTACTATGGGATCGTTGTCATGGGGCACAACATCCCGAAGATCCTGCTTGGTGAACGTAATGTCCACTTCCGGCGAGTGATCTTCAAACATATCCACTGTCATCACCGATCGCGCGTACTTCTTCCTCTGCGATGCGGTGCATCCACCACCTGAGAAGCCTCCTGCAATGGTGTGGATTTCCCCGTGGATAGGCATCTCGTGTTGCTGGGCTTCTCCACCCATTGGCTGGGAACTCGACGCTCCCCCGGTCCTCCTTCTCAAGCGCTTTCAACCTAGCAGATATGTTAGGAATGGCGATCAGATCCGCCAGTCCCATGACAAACTTGTGCTTAGGCGGGCGATTGTATTCCCGTCGTGCTGGTTGCGGGCGTCCCTGGCCCCTTCCCTTATTCCTCCTATCATAAGGATGGCGAGTCCTCTGGTCCTTCCTGGTCGCCGCTGCTGTCTCCAGCACCCTTTGCGGCTGGATCCTGGTCTGGGCGCGTGGCCTAGCGGGAGCCACGCTCCCTCTCTTCTTGGCGACTTCACTCTCGTCGGCGATATGGGCCACCGCAAGTCGCCTGACTTCAGCAAACGTCGCAGGGTGAGCCCTGATCAAGACCTCGCAGAATGGTCCTGGCAGCACGCCCTTCTTGAATGCATAGACCAGCATTTTCTCGTCCTTGGCCGGCGACCTGACCATCTGCGCTCCAAAGCGATTCAGGTAGTCCCTGAGGGACTCTCCCTGATACTGCCTTATATCAAACAGATCATAAGACACCCTGGGCGGTGCCTTATTCACGATGTACTGCTCGACAAAAATCTTCGAGAACTGTTGAAAATTGGTTATGTGGCCGTTAGGCAGGCACACGAACCACTCCAACGCCGTTCCCTGGAGCGTACTCACGAACATTTTGCAGTAGACGGCGTCTGACCCTCCTGACAGCATCATCTGCGTATGGAACGTGGTGAGATGAGCCTCAGGATCCTCCACGCCGGTGAAAACAGCCTTAACCGGAACCACGCTCGCAGGAATGGACGTGTCAGTGATCGCCTGAATAAAAGGCATGGGAAAAACACGAGGTGGCGACGATGGCACAACCTCTTCAGTGGAAGAACGCCCTTGCTGCTCCTGAAGAGCTTGACGCAACTCCTCAGTCACCTTGCTGAGCTCCTCATTCCTGGCGCGAGAGGCGACCAGGTCCTCATGCATTCTCGCCTGTTCGATGCGCGAGGCCTCCACAGTTGCCTGCAACGAACGCATCATCTCTGCCATCTGTGCCATGGTCATGGCAGCGGCGCCTTCAGCAGCGACGGGCGCAACTGGACTTGAGCGATTGCTTCTCATTTTTCTCATGAAACTCAGCGAATCACAGAATGCAGCGGACGACACTTACTTCAGCTACGATCGACTCAGCGATCAATCGGAGAAAACTGTGCGAAACTCCGCAAGAAACTCAAGAACACCGTAAACCTTCAAAGAAAACCACAACTTCACCAGAAACCATCGATTCCCCACGAACAACCGATCGAGCGAAAGAACTAAAACTCCACCGAACAAATCACGCGTAAACAGCAGGAAACCTCACTTCACCAAACAAAACTCGAAACGAACGGTGGAAAAATGCGAATTCACCGAGCAAAACTCAGACAAACAGCGAAAGATGGTTGCACCAGCACACAACCACGCAAAAACTTCGAAAACCTCCAAGAACTCACGCTGTGGATGGGAGCAAATTTTACACGGCCCCACGGTGGGCGCCTGATGATCCTGCCTGTTGACCAGAACGCTGGAAACTGCCTCGTCAAAGGATCGACTTTTGCACCGCTTCAAACCTCCGTTCCTCTTCGAGAGCCACCTCAAGAACCTGCAAAGAGACAGAGCAGCGCCACCTGCGGCCGATCGCACTCCAACGCCCAAGTCAGTGACTGAATCACCAAATACTAAGAGAACAAGAACCGTGCAAATCCTCTCTCACAGTAAACTCTAGAACTCGCAAGCGTAAAGAGTGTAATCTGAACGTGCGTACCTCAGAAAGTTCGTTAAGAACTCTTATATACCTGGTAGCTTTCTCTCTCCTGGCAGTTACAGACTTGGACACGTGGCTCGCATCCAACTGTACACGTGCCATCATCTGGAGGCTCCTTGACTTGGGTGCTGCTTCTGACTCTCTTTTTGGCTAAGTTACTTATGCATGGTGCTGTCCAGTGCATAGCTAACTTGGGAATGCGATCTCTTCTGGAACTGGCGAGTTAGGGGGCCTTCATACACCTTCCCTGTGGTCTCGCCGGCCGCCTTCATAATCTGCACCGCCTTCATCTCTGGCGATGTGCTTGCTCTGGCGATCTCCAATCACTAGGTCGCCTGAGTCTACATCTGGCGACTTCGTCTTTAACCCGGTGATCGCCGATTCTAGTATGCTGGAGATCGGAACACGCCAACTTAATAACTGGCGACTTCACGAGCCCCCCGACTTCCTTCCCTTCTGCCAACCTGGCGCCTTGTCAACACACTTATACTGTAGCTGGATGCCACGTCATCACTTCCGACTTCCAGGACGGTACAACTTTCTTCCTTGTAAGGCTTCCATCAATTGTTACTGGTTCAGTTTTATTGGTCCTGACTTCCATTGTTGTTGGGGCAGTTTCATAGTTCGTTGCTTTCATTGTTATTCATAAATAATGTAGGAATAATATCTCAGTTTTAGTTGTCCACTTGTAGCTACCATCAAAATTAAAGAAAACAATGTTATAAAGTTTGATAAAGCCTTTTGTCATGTTAGGTTTACAAATAACACTAATGTAATATTGCATCAATCTAGATCAATTTAAGAAAAATATGTTTATGAAGTTCATTGTATGATATTCTCTCTTTCACATATTAAAATGGAGGATTTTGAATTGAAAAACAATTTTAAACGTAAAATAGAGTGAAGAATAAACCATCTAAAGACAATAGTCTAATAGATTGTTTATGAACACTTAAAATGTAAAGAATTGAAAAGTAAAGTAAAAGACTTAAAAATAACTTGAATGTAAACTATTTTTTTTATTAGCAAAACACGAATTAATAAAATGAAGTTATTTCAGAGATACCTCAACCCTTATACAAACAACTTACAATTTAGCTCCTTACACTAACAGAAACATGCAACCTAGAGAAACAAAAAATTCCCCCTTACAGATCCCTATAAACCCCACCCCGCAAAAAACCACCTAGCAATTTCTGATAGATCTCGTGCATACCAGAGGCTCAAGACACCTATCAGAATATGAAAAACCTACACCGCCGATTTTGGATAACATCCATGAGCATACCTTAAGCTGCACCATTGTGAAAATTTCAATGTGATCAATTTTGCCATTTTTAAAGATCTTCCTATTTCTATGATTCCACAACTCAACTACCACGAATACCCACACACAACCCCACATCTGGTTAACCCTTTTATCTGCCCTGCTAATGTTGAAATTTAAAAAATGCATTTTTTGGCTCCAAGTGATCCATCGAAGTCACCCCCATCCACTCATAATACTTGGACCATACTAGCTAGGCAACTCTGCACGTGCAAAAAAGGTGGGACGTAGGTTCCTCTTCCTCCCCACATAGACAACTAAAATACGAAAGAGTTTGTACAAAAGAAACTAAGTACAATGTTAGACCGTCTAGTTGACAATCGTCTACTAGACCGTCTAATAGTTCTACTAACAAAATAGAGAGCACCAAATATGAAACAGCATAAATGCAAATTGCGAGAAAGTGAACAACAAGAATGTAAATTGCAAGAAAATAAATTATAGGAATGTAAATTGCAAGAAAGTAAATGATAGGAATGAAAATTGCATGACAGTAAATGGGAGAAATTGTGAAACGCAGAGAAATTTAAATTGTAGAAACGTAAATGACAGAAATCGTAAAGTGTAGAAATGTAAAGGTTTGAAATGTAAAATAGAGCAGGATTAAAAAATTTAAATTGAAGAATTGTAAGAACACGAATGGAAGGGAAATACAAAAAAGAAAAGAAAAATTCACTCAAAAACTATAAAGCAAGGAACAAAAACTATGGTTTAGTGATCTTCAATTTCAAATATAAGAAACCCAAATATGAATTCTTTGTTTGTGAAGAAAACACATAACCATTCGGTTTATATGTTCTAGAAAACAATTTTCAATAAAAAATAGAATTCCAAAATGATTTCAAAGAAGAAAATAACTAAAAAAAGAAACGTGCAACACAGTTTCGAGGTCACTATTACTAAACTCTTGAATTCAATTCACTTCCAAAGGTAAATTCAGAATGTAAAGCAATACGAAAAGTAAAGAGAAGAAAAAATGTGAGAGAATGAAGAAGATAAATGAAGACTTGCGTAACACTGGAAACGAAAAAAACTATTAATAGAAAACTAAAAACTAAAAACTAAAACTAAACTAACTACTATCGTGTTTCTACATAACTAAGTGTTTGTACCTCCGTGTTTCTACAACTAATCTATTTATATATTTCTAAACCTTAAATCCTAAACAAAAAAAAATTAAATTAACTGTCTTTAGGTTCTTCAATTGTGAAGATTTTGTTTACCATCTAGTGTTTTTTTTTTATATATATATTTTAACTCTTTAAGCTCAACTTTTTTGAATCTTCATGGTCTAAGTATTTTAATTAAAATTCCACATGTCAAAGTCCCATTTGAAAATTTTCTTACAAAACGTCATTAGAAACTATTAAACGGTTTATGCAAAATTTAAGTTGAAAAAGGTAGTTTTTATTTATTTTTTTGTCAAAACTCTATTTTTCTATGGAAAATACAAATCTAATCAAAGAACAAAAAATAAGAACACATGAAAATTCTTTAGTCTAGAAAAATATGAAAAAATTTAGAGTTATAAAACTTACATTCTCATGGTGCTTTGTCTAATGGTAATGGTGAGGAAGTAAAAGCTAGACTTCGAAATGCCACGGTAAAAATTTTGCAACGTTGAGAACAACTATGTTAGGAACTTGGGAAAACAATTTTAGGGTTTTTATGTTTGTGTGAAATTAGAAAGTAACATTTAGTTGAAAATGTTAATGTTAGTTTGCAAAAAATTGTGTATATTTTAGTGTTGTGATGCATACAAGGTTAAACATTAAATTGGAAGCAAATTAACAATGAACATTAAAAATGTAATACATTTTTCTAATCACAAAAACACATTAAATTGTTCTATTACATACAAGAGAAACAACTAATAATGAAAGTTTAAATTTGTTCCTCAAACCACATTAACATGAAATTTGATAATTCTAATAATGATTTACAAATAGGAGCCTTCTTGAGTGCTAATTTATGATTCTTGAGTCCCAAGGTTTTGTGTTTTGAGGTCTTTCCCTTTTTGTATGCAAAAAGTTGATCTTGTTTGTGATAATGGTAGACACAAGTAGTGTTGGAGCTGGTACAAAGGAATTGGTTGGTGAACATAAATAAGGTAATATGCTATAAATCCGGTAAACATGTGATAAATTTGACAATGTTGTTTTAGCAATGATACGTATTAGATACAACCCATAAACTTAATAGTCCACTATTAGCACTATAAATAGGCATGGTTTTACAAGAGTAGGGTACATTTTTATCAATATATCATTCACTCTAATACAGAGCACTTACTTAATCGTCGGAGAAGCTATTGTAGGTTTACTCTCGAATGAGTACCAGAGAGTGAATATAAGAAGGAAGGCGAAGAAGGAACGACCAAAGGACAGGAAGCAAGTGTTCATGCCGATAGCACAACCAAAAGGAAGTGGATCGAAGAGCTAGTTGAAGTCCTATGGACGTATCAGTGAACTCTGTAAATAACCACCCATGAAACTCCTTACAGCTTAACATATGGCACTGAAGCCATGATCCCAATAGAAATGGGTGAAAATTCTTTGAGAAGAAAAAATGCTTGATGTCAATTTAAATCAAGAAAACCTAGTCGTCGGTCTGAATCTAATTAACAAATACAAAGACAATAGCAGAATCAGAGAAGAAACATTGAAGATTCGGGTGGCAAGAAGATATAACTCCAAGGTAACACCCAAAAGTTTCCAGAAGGGAGATCTAGTATGGAGAATGAGAAGTGAAGCCAAGAAGAACGAAGGGATGTTTTAAATCAATTGAGAAGGACCCTTTCCAGTTAGAGATATAGCAACTGGAGAAGCTTATTACTTAGAATTTCTTTAAGGAAAAATTGTACCGAAGACGTGGAATGTCACGCAGCTTAAGTTTTCTTATAGTTAATAAATGATGAGATGTGTACTCTTTCCTCGCTCGGTTGTTTTATCCATAAGGAGGGTTTCAAACCGAGAAGGTTTCCCCGAGGCACATAATTATAAATTTCTTATTTTTTTACAGTTATGACAAACACACGCTCAACCATTTGGCCGAGGTAGCTCTTGCTTAAAACTTAGCAATCCCTTCTGAACGCATGCATAATGAACGCGTTGGCACGGTTAAGAAAGTTTTTCATTAAAACGACAATCCCTCTTAATGCCCAAAAAATTTACACTTCTGCTAAGGAAGCTTTGCTTCCAATGCGACAATTCCTTATGAATAGTGATAAACTAAATAGTTAGCTTGAGTAAGGAAGCTTTGTCTCAAACAAAAATCCCTCCCAACAATTTACCAAAAGGGTTGTCACCTACTACTACGCGGTCGAATCGTTAAAATAGTAAATGTTTGGTCGAAATTCAAATTCATTAAAAGTAAAAAAGACGTGAGCATAGTAAAGCAATCGATCAGAGTTGAATCATAAACGTTCGGTCAAAATTCAAATTTATTTAAAGTAAACAAGACACGAGTATAGTAAAGCAAGCAATCAGAATTCAACCATACGATAGAAAATTAAATCAAAGTAGAAAAAAAAACAAGAAAAACATTAGGTAAAAAGAGACCAATAATGGATAGGAAGACAAACTTCATAAAAGATAAATATGTGTTCATTACAAAAGAGACCCACACTTCGGATTCGAAGGATTACCAAAATAAAAAAAAAATTACAAGTTAAAGAGGGTCGAACACCTTCCTCTTCATCCTCATCGACATCATCCAACAATACAAGATGACTATTGACAACATCTTTCGAGTTGTCATACTAGTCATCCTTGATCGAGTCTCCATGAATAAAGGTCACTTGCCGAATGCCCTGGTTGAAGTCTTCTATGATTATCCGAAGAAGAAAAGCATTATAGTTAGCCAATTCTTCTTCCAAGGCTTTCTTCCCAGTCGTAAGCTCTTCTTGAGCATAAGTAATCTCAGTATGACTTTGCTCAAGGTCTTTCACCCCAGCTTGTAAGGCAACGTTCTGGGACTACACGCTATCAAGTTCGACCTTGAATCGACGAGACTCTTCTTCTAAGGAACTTATGGCCTCAAAGGTCACCTTCAGAGAGCTTGATGACTTGATTAGCTCTTCCTTTAGATTCTCAATAGCGACAACAGAGTTCTTTTGGAATTCAGTCCCAATCGCTCGAGATATCACTAAATATCAGCTCATCATCTCTACGACGACTGATACCTTGTCCTCAACCAGCGTCGAGACAATAACCTCTTCTTCAGTAGGGGTAAGTGCAACCTACACACCCCGAGCGATCTGGAACCGCTCCTCCAGTAGGGATAATGACCTCGAGCATACACCTGGTGAGGACTGAGGGGATGATTGGTGAGGAGACTGTTGAACTTGAGAACTTTGATGTTTCAAATCCACATGAAGCCTGAAGCTGTGCTGCTTTTTGGTTTGGGTTTAGATTAGGTTGTTTAGAATCTTTGTTAAGATCAGTTCCAATTCCTACACAAAGCTTGATCAATCAGTTTTAAAAGAAATAAAGTGTTTTTCCAAGCAAAGGGAAAACAACTAGTTGAATCATCGAGATAACTGGTTGTTTGTCACTTAGCTGGCTTAAGGTTTTTGAAACTGCTTTTTGAATTAGTTAAGCAACTGCTTGACTTATTCAACCGTTTAAATCGTGGTTTCAACCGGTTAAATGTGTGTTTTCATAACAGTTTTTTGAAAACTTGTTTAAACTGATTCACTGATTAAAACTTCCTTAAACGACTACATTTCAAAGCTATAAATATAGTCTCTCTTTCAAAGAAAAATATACACATTCAAATACACCAAGTATTGATACAAATTTGAGATCAAAGAAAGTGATTTGTTTTTGAAAGGAGTTTTTCAAAAGTGCAAGATTGCTGTTCAAGCTTTGCTGTGGTAACAAGTTCTTATCATAGGAGTTTCCTATATTGTGCAAATCTAGGTGTTTTTATCCTTGTTTAGTTACTTGTAAAAGTACTTCTTTTTAACTTTTGTGTGTGTTTGAAATCCTGTAAAGATAGAGGGTTGTTCTGTCTTGAGGTATTTGGTGTTTCAAAGAGGGTGAGTGAATCTTGTGGGTTGCAAGGTTACCTTTTGTGTGTGTTGTAATATGGTATTGGTTACTAGTGGAACTTAGAGGTTTTCTTAGAACTGGATGTAGCTCTGTGTGAGTGAACCAGTATAAACTTATTGTGTAAATCTCTCATTCTCTCAAACTCTCCATAACTGTTTGATAATTTCATTTCTGCTGCTGGTATAAACAACTGATTAAAACGAAGGTGATGTGATTCCACTAGCACAATTAGAATGATTCTTGACATTCTTAGGAATCATCTTGAGTTGGTTAAGAGCTAGGCACTTTATCATAGAAATGGATCAAGGTTCTATGAACAAGAACTCACCAAAACTAGTGCCAAAACACAAACTCATATAGAAGATCCAATTATTGTCAAATTGAACCAACAAAAAGAGGTAAAACTTAAATCCACCGAATAGAATTGGAAGGGAAGCAAATTGAACCGAACAAAATGTAAAAGAAAGGCATAGAACTGAAATTACTTGCTGGAAAAAGAAAAGAACCGAACCAAACACAATTTAGAATAAGAACAGCTGCTGGAAAACTTAAAAACCGAACCAAAAAAACAGCAAAGAAACAAGCTAAGACAAGGAATTAACAAAGAAGAAAGGAAGGAGAAGAGAATTGCTCATGAAGATGGATGAATGATGGATGATATCGCCACTAGAAGTGTGGTTGCTCTTAGATGAGAGTGCTGCCGCCATTTGAGGACACCATGGATCCTTCAAGATAAGACTAGAGAAGAAGGCTCAAAAGCTCTCCAATGCTCACTCCAATTTTGAGTATAGTTTCTTTAGATAAATTCCAATCTGAATTTTACAAAGGGAGCACCTCTATTTATAGCCTAAGGTGCTGAAATGTAAGCTACATAATTTCAAAATTCCCCCCCTAAATTCAAATGCAAGTGGCGCCTAAACCAAGACATGAGGAAGGTGTGATCCCTTCTCTCACTTTGGCACCTCCTTATTTACTCCTACACCTATCTACTAACACCCCCCCCCCCCTAAGACTCCTAACTAAAGACTAAAAGATGTTTTAACAATAGAGGTTTCTAATGTTTCCCTCTAAGCACCTTTCTAAACAATATTTATCTAATACTTGGCCTTGCCCTTCATGTGATGGACTTTGGGCTTTTATGGGCTTTGGCCTTCTTGGGCTTGGGCTTGGGCTTATCTTTTGCAAAGATTAACAAGAAAAACTTTAAATGTGAGGGCGAATGATCTTGTTCTTCATTATAAAAAGCCACCTTTAGTTGATTCTCATCATACTCCCCGAGTTGGAGAGAATTCGCCCACGAATTCTGAATCCCTGCATAAAACAAAGTCAGTTTACCTTTACAACGAAAAGTTGAAGAAAAAGGAAAACATGACTTAGCAGTTGTAATCAATGGGATCGCAGAAAAGGAGGTCCTATAAAGTGACCAAGTGGGAAAAATTTGTCTGGGAATGATGATATTTGTTGGAAGAAGACCTCTTAAATGGTGAAACCCATTAGGAGGTATGAAAAAATCATCCCTAACATATTTTAACCAAGTTGGTGTTGAAATAGGAACCTTGGGTAATGAAAAAGATAAAGAAGAAGAAGACCTTGGAGGGTCCATTTGAGGCATAGCACGAGTCAACATGATGGATTTAGAGGAGAAATTGGTGTGACTCGGTGTAGTACGTACTTCTTTTTCTTTCTCATTTTCTCTTTTAGTTTTCATTTTTATTTGGTCCTCATGAATCTCTTTGGGAGATAGGGGTTTTAATATAACCTTGCGCCCTAGGAAGGAAAAAAACATTGTATTGGATAGGCCATCATGTAAAACATGTCTATCATATTGCCAAGGCCTTCCTAAAAGAAGATGAGATGCTTCCATGGGCACAACATCACATAAAACCTCATCTTTATACTTTCCTATTGCAAAGTTAATGAGGACTTGTTTATTTACCATGATTTCAACTACTTCACTAAGCCATTGTAATTTGTAGGGCTTGGTATGAGAGATAGTGGGTAAGGCTAACTTCTCCACAACTCTTGTACTAGCCACATTAGTGCAACTTCCCCCATCAATAATCAAGGAACATAACTTGTTGTTGATAAGACATCAGGTGTGAAAAATATTTTCTCTTTGAGTATCATTCAAAGATTTTGGAATTGTGCCCAACATACGTCTTACCATCAATAAGTCACCTTCACAAGGACTTTCACTCTCATTGGAACTTGATGGTCTAGAAGGTGAAGAATGCCTAGGTGAATTGGAATCATGCTCACTAACTACAATGCCTTCATGCATGTACATACTTCGTTTAGAAGGGCAATTAGCAGCAATGTGACCATATCCCAAACATCTAAAACACTTTTGACTAGACGATTTAATTGGGGATTTAGGCCTAGAAGTAGATGGCGTAGGATCCTTGGGTTTGAAAGAAGAATCTTTGGAAGGAAATTTTGAAAAAGACTTTTTGTTCTTCCAAGAATTGTTGTAGTAATCATCTTTGGGAATATTTTTAAAAATATTTTTCTTTGCAAGTTGGGCTTCCACCTTCATTGCAAGATGAACTAAAGAGCCCAATGATGAATACTCTTGTAACTCAACAATGTCTTGAATATCCTTCCTAAGACCACTCACAAACCTAGCAATCATAGCTTCCTCACTTTCCTCTAATTCAATTTTAAGCACAAGCGTTTCTAGCTCTTTATAATATTCATCCACATTTAGCGTGCCTTGTTGAAATCGTTGGAGTCTCAACATGAGGTCTTTCCTAAAATGTGGGGGCACAAATCTAGCGCGCATTTGATCCTTTAAAGAGTTCCAAGAGTCCACGGGAGGACCCTTGTGATAGATAATGTCCTTTACAATTCCATGCCACCATTTCATGGCATAATCACTAAACTCTAGGGTGGCTAGCTTAAGCTTATGCTCATCTTGGATCTCAAATATTTGTTCACACATAGCCGCCCAATCTAAATATACATTAGGATCACTAGAGCCATTAAAACAAGGAAGCTTGACCGAAGGTAGCCTAGCCTTTGCATCTTGGTAGTAACCACTGCCGTAGTGATGTCTTTCTCCTTGATGATGAGGTCTTTGTCCATGAAATTGTGGTGGATTCCTCCTTCTCCTATGCTCTTCTTCACGGCCAAAATCATTTGAAGAGGCTCTTGAAGATGGTCTATGAGAATGATGCCCATCATGGATAGAAGGAGATGGTCTAGCTTGTTGGACCTCCATCTTTTGCATTTTCTCTTCCAAGCGTCTAATAGTTCTTTGTGCTTCATGTAATTCACCAAGGATGGAAGCTTTGGAAGGAGAATTCTGTTTGTAGGATGCATCACTTGAAAATCCAGCCATTTGTAATTAAAAACAGCAAACACACAAAAACAGCAAACAAGTTAAGAAACAAAAAAATAAAATAAAAAATTAGCAAAAACAGTGAGTGTGGCCAGCAAGAATGCCGAAGTGAAAAGAGGCAGAAAAAGAGGTCACTCTCAAATAAATAATGTCCTTGCACCAATCTGATCTTGAGGCCTTGGAATCCTCAAATGAAAGATGTCAAAGCAAGCACACCAATCTCAAAGGCAACCACCACAAAACCAATGAAACAATAAAGACAAACAAGAAAAGGTATAAGCAAAGAAAGGTAATTGCAAAAGGAAAACTATATGTAAGACAAACTCAAAAGAGTAAGGAATGAAAGACAATCAAGAAAATAAAGAACTCAATGAGAAAGTAGGCACACAAAAGAATACTTAAGGAAAAGTACTAGAGTAGATGAAGAAAACAAAAAATTAACTACTGGATTTTTTTTTTTTAATGCAAACTGTGCTTGATATTCACTGATTTAACTGGAATGATGTAGAGCGAACTGGATTATGAAATTTAAACCATAGAAACTTCAAGATGTTAACTCAATAATGGCACTGGAATCAATTAAAAACAGTAAGCCAATTAATTGAGATAAACTTTTTAAAATCGCTGCCAGATTACCGTATTCTTTTCGGCAGAATTGTACACTTTTTTTATTTTATTTATCATTTTTTGTGTACTTTGAATTTTTGAATGATTCTTTTTTCTACTCTTTTCTAACACTTTGAATATCACAAATCCAGAATTTCAGAATTTTCCCATGAGTAAATCAATTGCAATAAGGAAAAACAGTAAGCACTTTTTTTCAGAAACAGAGGAATCCTAATAGGAATAAAAAACAGAATTATGAACTAACAAAGACATAATGGAAAATGATGTATTGGAACTTGTATAGGTCTAGAATACAAGTATGAACTCAATTCTAAAAAGAAAATGCACAAAGGATCAATATCAATTCAGAAAAAAAATTATATGACACTAAAGCAAGAAACAATCAAAAACAATAAAAGTACTACTAGAAGTAATGACAATTATGGAATAACATGACTAAGACAAAACTTGACATGATTCAAAAAGGAAAATACTCAAACATATGATAGGCAAAAGAATTAAAACAGCAAGTAAACTCAAAATAAGCCTAAAACAGAAACTTAAATTGCAAGAAATTAAAAGAGCTCTTGAAATAAAGTGCTACACAACTCAACAATTAAACAAGAACACACCTAAACTCATGATACCACATGATGTGATTCCACTAGCACAATTAGAATGATTCTTGACATTCTTAGAAATCATCTTGAGTTGGTTAAGAGCTAGGCACTTTATCATAGAAATGGATCAAGGTTCTATGAACAAGAACTCACCAAAACTAGTGCCAAAACACAAACTCATATAGAAGATCCAATTATTGTCAAATTGAACCAACAAAAAGAGGTAAAACTTAAATCCACCGAATAGAATTGGAAGGGAAGAAAATTGAACCGAACAAAATGTAAAAGAAAGGCATAGAACTGAAATTACTTGCTGGAAAAAGAAAAGAACCGAACCAAACACAATTTAGAATAAGAACAGCTGCTGGAAAACTTAAAAACCGAACCAAAAAAACAGCAAAGAAACAAGCTAAGACAAGGAATTAACAAAGAAGAAAGGAAGGAGAAGAGAATTGCTCATGAAGATGGATGAATGATGGATGATCTCGCCACTAGAAGTGTGGTTGCTCCTAGATGAGAGTGCTGTCGCCACTTGAGGACACCATGGATCCTTCAAGATAAGACTAGAGAAGAAGGCTCAAGAGCTCTCCAATGCTCACTCCAATTTTGAGTATAGTTTCTTTAGATAAATTCCAATCTGAATTTTACAAAGGGAGCACCTCTATTTATAGCCTAAGGTGCTGAAATGTAAGCTACATAATTTCAAAATTCCCCCCCTAAATTCAAATGCAAGTGGCGCCTAAACCAAGACATGAGGAAGGTGTGATCCATTCTCTCACTTTGGCACCTCCTTATTTACTCCTACACCTATCTACTAACACCCCCCCCCCCCCTAAGACTCCTAACTAAAGACTAAAAGATGTTTTAACAATAGAGGTTTCTAATGTTTCCCTCTAAGCACCTTTCTAAACAATATTTATCTAATACTTGGCCTTGCCCTTCATGTGATGGACTTTGGGCTTTTGTGGGCTTTGGCCTTCTTGGGCTTGGGCTTGGGCTTTATCTTTTGCAAAGATTAACAAGAAAAACTTTAAATGTGAGGGCGAATGATCTTGTTCTTCATTATAAAAAGCCACCTTTAGTTGATTCTCATCAGAAGGTTTAACCGGTTAAAATTCTGATATCTTTTTTTGTTGGATTGTTTGAATGCTTTCCTTTTTTTTCTTATCTGGATTGTTTGATAAAGATTCATTCTAAACCAAGTCTTTGCGAAAATCTTTCACTAAACAATTCACCCCCTCTTGTTTAAGCCATCAATTCTAATAGAGACCGCTCAGATCTCCCCCTTTTCTTCTGCTTCCTAGGCCACTCATCGTTGTTGGATGAAGGAACCAAATCGATGACAGGGGTGGATAAACCCTCACCAACTAGCTCCAATGAGCCTTTTTTTTCGCATGGTTTCTTACCGACGAAGTTGTTTCATCATATTTGTAGAACATGGGAGCTTTGATGTTTCAAATCCATGATGAAGCTTGAAATTGTGCTGTTTTTTGTTTGGGTTTAGTCTAGGGTGTTTAGAATCTTTGTAAGATCTTTCCAAGTCCCTTGCACAAGCTTGCTCAATCTGTTTTAAAAGAGAAAAGTGTTTTTATAAGCAAAGAGAAAAGTGTTTTTCTAAGCAAAGAGAAAAACAACCGGTTGAAATCTCGAAATAATCGGTTGTTTGTCACTTGGATTGTTTGAAGGTTTTAAAATTGTATTTGACTTGAACTGCCTAACCAATTCAACTAGTTAAAATGACTTTTCAATCGGTTCATTGTGACATTTCATCTTGAAGAGTGATCATGTGCTTTGCAGAATCCAAATCCAAGGTGTTTCATGAAAGGCTGGTGTTGCTGCTGTGTTTGGGTGGGATCTGGGTAGAATAGAATGTGATCCACTATTTTGTTGAATCTAAAATTGATGTGATTTAAAACCTTTTTGAAATCAAGTGTTTTTCCAACTAAGGGTAAAACAACCTGTTGTTTTGTCGAATCAACCGATTGTTTTGCTTTTAGGAGTTTTGAAAAAGGTTGAAAAGTATTTTGGTTTGGTTGACTTAACTGTCAAGCCAAAACAATCGGTTGTTTCGTGTTTTACCGATTGTTTCTTTGAAAATCCTAACAAAATTCAGTTTTGAATGGTGAATCTGTTTTAAATGTTTTCTAACTGAATACGCTCCTTCATTAATTGCTTTGAACAATCTTTGGAAAATATAAATGTTTTGTTTATGTTTTCAAATAAGGAAGAAACAATTTTTAGAAATTTAGTATGACAAATTTGATTCTAAGATTTCAAGATTCACATCAAGCTTTGGATTTCAAGAGAGAGTGAAATAAGATTGCAATTGTATTGAATTCAGATTGTACTGTGATCAGGTGTAATGCTTTCTAAACCTACTATATTTCTGATGTTGTGTTACCAAGGAGTATTGTGTGTTCTTGAGGTGTTCAAGATCAATACTCTTGGTGTGGTTTGCCAAAGGTAGTGTGTTTCTTAAAGGGTTCAAGGTCACTACTTTGGTGGTTTGTGTTTTGTAATCTAGTTTGATTGCTTAGTGATTACCCAATGGTATTCTGGGGACTGGATGTAGCTCTTGGGTTAAGAGTGAACCAGTATAAACTATTTGTGTGTTTCTCTCTTACCCTTAACTCATTTAAATTCTGTTTTAAGCTTAACTGATATCAACAACCGATTATTTTTTATGTGTATTGCTGTATAACTACTTGAGTTCTTGGCTAACTTGATTCCTGTTATGGATTTATAAAAAGAATTTCATTAAACCTAAAAAAGTTTTCAAAAATCCCTTTTAAACAATTCACCCCCTCTTGTTTAAGGCCATATATTCTAACAGTTTCAAGATCATCTCTTTGTGGCTATGTAAGTTGTAACCTGTGAGTGATTACTAGTGGAACCCAGTGGTTGTTCTGGGAACTGGATGTAGCTCAAGGTTGAGTGAACAAGTATAAAATTGCCTGAGTAAATCTCTCTCTCTCTCTCTCTCACTCCTTATAGCTGTTTGTTTGAATTCTGCTTTTGTTGCTGCTATAAACAACTGGTTAAAACGAAGTTTCAACCGATTGAAATTCTGCAAACAGTTTCTTAATCATTGTTTGATTGTTTTCCTTGATTTCTTAATTTGTGAATTGTGTTAAAGATTCATTCCTATTCAATATTTGCGAAAATCTTTGATAAACAATTCACCACCCCTTTTGTTTAAGCCATTATTTCTAACAGGTATATGCATAAATTCTGCGTTGCAGAACCTTTCAAGTATAAGTGCTATGTTGAAGACTAATCAAAGTGATGCTTCTTATTATGGTTCAAGAGCATACATCTTACTCGTATTATTGACAAGTCAAAATTCATGATCTATGTAAAGTAAGTTGTATATGTTCATCATATACTTTTGGCTTCATAAGATCAAATGAAATTCTAAACATGTTAAGGTAATGCAAAGGTATGAATGTATTTCATTATGCATTTCCCATCACTTTGAAAGATGATTTGCTTTGAAAAATAAAATTTTCTTGTTGTCTCAGAAAAACAACCGATTGTTTTCATGAAACAACCGATTATTTTACCTCTGGCACATTTGAATAAAGATGTTATGAATTCTAATGCATGATTACAACTGTTTCTTTTCTTTCAAAACCCATTGTTGGTCAAATATGTATTCTTTGTGCATCTGAATCAGATAATAAAGAGATGTATTCTTTGTTTTCCTTGAAATTAAATGCTTTTTATGAATGGAAACCACATTGGTGGTCACGGGGTTGATGAATATTTGTATATGTATCTTTGGAACGTTTGGAATTAACAGAAGAGAGAATATTGCTACCAAATCCACCTCTTGAGCAATCATTTGACCAACTTGAATATGAACCTTGTGAAGAGCTCTATTGCTGGTACTGCATATGGTGTACGCTTTAGTGAGGATGGACTTGCTGTAGAAAAGCAGATAGCTTATGATATTAGGGACCAAGATGCATGTTTTTACAAAAGAGTGTTTTGGACCTCTTGGTACTGGGAAGATCTTGCTTGCAAGGCTATTACAAAGGATTCTGGAGCAGTTTTCATCAATGATCAATGAAAAAGGGTTAAGATATTGAATGTTATCTTGAAGGTGAACTGTTGGATGAAGAAAAGATAGGGGAGAAACTATGGTCTCCTTGCTGAAATTTCTGGGGTCTATGGTAGTTTAATTCTGTTGTTGTCATAACTCTGATACACCATAGATTTTTGTTGCAATTCTGGTATGGTATCACAAGTTTGTTACTGCAATGGTGCAGCCACACACACTAGTATTCTGATTTTTCTTAATTCTGTTTTTACCCCTTCTTCTATTTTATTTGAGAAGACAAATAGGGGGAAAATTATATGGTTTGTATGCTGCTAAGTATCTGCTACATATCTGCTTTAAAACTGGGTTTATATGATTTAGTTAGTTGTTGCATAACTCTGATTTTGCACCTTGTTTTCACACTGATTTTGTTGGTTTAATCACCTAGTGAAAACTGGTTCTGTGGTGCTAATGATATATGGATATGATTACTTGTAGTACATGCACAAATTATGTTTTGTAGGTACTAGCAAATTCAAACAGAACATCACAAGCACATCACAAGCAAACCAAGGATTTGTCTTCATCAAATAGGGGGAGATTGTTGAACAAGATGCTTTGATGTCTCCAAATCCAAGTGGAAAGCTTGAAGAGTTTGCTGTTGTTGTGTGTGTGTCTAGTGGTTTGAAACTTGTTAATTAACTCATTAAGATGATCCAAGATCAATTGAATCTTTAACATTTTGAAAAAATGGGCTTTCTAAAAGGAAGTATCAACAGGTTGAAATTTCAAATCAATAGGTTGTTTGACACTTAGTGGATTTTAAAATGATTTGGAAAACCCTGTCTTTGCCTCTGCTGTCAAATAAATTTCAACAGGTTGAAATTTCGAAACAACAGGTTATTTGACACTTAGAGGAAGGTTGTCAAACAAAAATCAATCGGTTATTTCGATAAATCAACTGATTGTTTTTCTGAAAACCTTAAAAGAATTTTGTTAAGTGGTTTTTCTGTTTTAAATGATTCCAACAACTTTTGGGCTTTTGTTGTAACTGTTTCAACCATTTGATTGAAAGATAAAAATGTGGCTTTTACGCTCCTATGCATTAACTAAGTAAAAGAGATAATTCAAAAACAGTTTTCAAGTTTTCAAAAAGCTTTTGGATCATCTCAAGTGTGGAATAGGATTGGGTCTTGATCCTGCCTGTTGACCAGAACGCTGGAGCTTTGCCTCGTCAAACTTGGATCGATGTATGCGCCGCGTTTGCCTCCGTCCTTCGCCGCGATCCACCTCAAGAACCTGCAAAAGAGCAGAACGACGCCGCTGCGGCCGATCGCACTCCAACGCCCAAGTCAGTGACCGAACCACCAATTACTAAGAGTAACACTCAAGAACTCTCAAGGAACCGTGAACCAGTTCTCTCTCAGTATACTCAAGAACTCACAAGCGTAAAGAAGACAATCTGAACGTGCGTACCTCAGAAGTTCGTTGGGAAACTCTTATATACCTGGACACTTTCTCTCTCCTGGCAGTTACACACTTGGACACATGGCTCGCATCCAGCTGTACACGTGCCATCATCTGGAGCCTCCTTGACTTGGGCGCTGCTTCTGACTCTCTTTTGGCTAAGTTACTTATGCATGATACTACTCAGTGCATAGTTGCCTTGGAGCGCGATCTCTTCTGGATTGGCGAGTTCGGGTGCCTTCGTACACACCTTCCCTGTGGTTTCGCCGGCCGCCTTCATGATCTGCACCACCTATTCCACCGTGTATGATCGAGCAAGCTGTCCCCCGACCTCACCCTCTGGCCAGCTGGGAAATGTCTATCTGCCTTCATCTCCGGCGATGTCCTTTCTTCGGCGATCTCTAATCACTTGGTCGCCTGGGTTTACATCTGGCGACTTCATCTTTAACCCGGTGACCGCCGGTTCTGGTGTGCTGGAGATCGGAGCACGCCAACTTAATAACTGGCGACTACACGAGCCCCCCGACTTCCTTCCCTTCTGCCAGCCAGGCGTCCCATCAACACGCCTATACAATAGCTTGATGCCACGTCATCACTTCCGACTACCGGGGCGGTACACAAGCCCCCCAGTCTTAAGCGAAGACTTGTCCAGCGAAAAGACTAAAGGAGTCATGTCAATACCGATCTACGTGGCGCTGGCGCAGAATTCCAAGCGGTTGTACTTTCTGCTTTCCTGACGCTCCACCAAACACTCCTCTAATCGCTCGACACGTGGCTTCATCAACGGTTACCTTTAATTGTCGTTTGCGCTTCCAAAACCCATTCGAAAAACCCTTAAACCCATTTCTCTTCTACTGTTCCATCACTTCTTCGTTTTCTCAAACGCTTCAAGTTTCTTCTGCAAAAGCTCACGACGTTCTTCAACCCCCTGAATCATCAACTTCCTTCATTGTTCTTCCGATCATAAAAAGGTACTCCCTTTACCTCTTCTGATGATTTTTTCCTGCATTTTAACCGATTCGCATCATCCATTAACTGTCTGGTGCATACGCTGTGGGCTGTTTCCTCTATTTCTCCTTTCTCGTAACTTAGGGCTTCGTCTTTGTTACAACGAACCTTCGTTCGTTCGTTTTTTTACCCTTCTTTCACGATCGAGCCAGCCTCTGCAAACCCTGATCACCTTTTCTTTTCTTCTTCCTTTGCAGTTTCCGCGATGGCTCGCTCAAAGATCACCCCAAATCCTCCTCCCTCGTCACGAAACCCTTCATCTCAAGCACACAACCCACCGCGAGCACCTGGTGCTTCTTCTTCCCAGGCTGAGAGGCCTGCACCCTCCCGCCCTAACTTGGCTCAGGCTACTCCGCCTGTCGCCGGAGGAGCCTCCGTTCCTTCCCCAGACTTCAAAAAATTATACCCATGGGCCACCCCGACCTTGCTGAAGGAAACCTCCTCAGTAAACTCTGCTGGGGCAGTTCTTCGATTGAAGAAAGGGGATGAGCCTCACCTGTCGTTCCACAAGGAGCACGACGACAAGATGATGGTGCTACCTTGCCCCCCCGACCTGCCAGTGTGCGCCGACGACAAGGGGAACAACGGCGGGTTGTTCTGCTTCGTATACACCACTTTGTTCAAGAAGGTGAAACTTAGGTTTCCCTTCACTCGTTTCGAAAGAGAGCTACTTACCGAGCTCAACATCGCCGCCGCCCAGCTCCATCCCAACAGCTGGGCGTTCGTGCTGGCGTTCCAGATCATGTGCGACCATCTGGGGCTGCCAGCGTCAGTGGACGTCTTTCTCTTCCTCTTTGAAGCCAAACACCCAGGAGATCGCCTGTGGGTGAGTCTTAACGGGATTGCTGGGAGGTCAATCCTTTCTATCTTCCAGCAATCTTACAAAGACTAGAAGGGCAAGTTTGTCCAGGTGCGCCCAAACGACAAGGACGCCTCACTGCTCGACGGCTTCCCCTTGTATTGGGTAAACAAGGGGAGCAAAGAGTCCAAGGGAAGCTTCAGGAGGCCAAGAAGTCCTGACAGCATGGGTGCTTTGGACAGGGATCTGTGCTTCTTTTGGAAAAGCGTGGCAGACGCCAATATCACCTTTCTCACCACTACGCTCATCTCCTTCGAGTTCTTCGAAGATCAACTCGAAGTTCGCATAGGTTAGAGCTCGCCTCAGTATCTAAGTCATTACACTTGTCGTTACTTCTGCTAACTGTTTCTGGGCGTCTTGTGTGTTGTGCACAAGACTTTGGTTTTATTTTCTGCACCACTTATCTGCTTTTGCTGCATATGTGACTTATGTGTTTACCTTCCTCTCTGAACTAACCCATGTATCTTTGCATTATGCAGATCGTATGTTGGGCCAGGGAAAATTAGCTGAACTGAGGGCGCTCGCCCGAGCCCACGGGTTGGCATCGGGTTCCCAGACCATGCCAAACTCAGTGGTGGAGATCGCCGCCGCACAAGGCAGATCGCCACCCAAAGGCCTAACTCCTCCCGAGGCCCAGCCCGCCAATCAGCGCAAAAAGCTCGTCCTCAGGAAACCAAAGAGGAAAACCCCTCAAGTGGTTCATGAGGACGAAGGAGAAGACGATGAGGCGACTGAAGATGGCCTCATCACCAAGAGGAAGAGGGTGGCGCCTTCTTCACCATCTGCTCCACCTCCTCCTCCAACATCAACACCACCTTCCACACCCGCTCCGCCTCCAACACTGCTTCCTCCACCAGCTCCCACCTTGCCAGTCCGAGCGGTTCCTCTGGCATCCGCACTTCCTGTGGTTGAGGCCACCGAAGCTAACTTCATGGAGAACCCCCCGAGCGCCTCCACGCCCTATGTATCAGCTGGAGGGGGTCCTCCTTCAAACACCTCAACCGCAAATGTTGCATCAGTCGGGGATGAGGGTGCTCACAACTCACCTATCATCATCACTGAATCCCCGACGTCGCCACCACGCCAAGAAGCGCTCATTCCACAACCAACTCAAGAAGGTGGCGGCGAGAACCAACAACAAGCCCCCCCGGTGCCTCCACAAGCAAACCTCTCTCTTGAGGTCAAAAGGGTGTGGGAGCCCTTCTCAGCAAAACTGAAGATGATGGCGGAGGATTTCCCCTCCATCATATCCAAAGCTGTGGAGAGTTCCACCAAGAAGCTCCAAGATGACATCTTCACACTCCGAGCGGAGAATCGCAGCATAAGGATCGAGGCAGAGAGGTTATCCTGCAACCTAACACTCGCCGAAATCGACCACTCCCGAGTAGAAGATGCCATGAGCACCGAGCTCCGGGTGGCACGCAAGGAGGCCACCGATCTACGACATAAGGTGCAGCTTTTGGCTCAAGAGAAGATCGAGCTGGAGAGCAAGCTGGTACCCTATCGCATCAAAGTGGCTGACCTGGAGGAGTTGATCAAAGCAGACGCCGCCAAGGTAAAGAACCTCGAGAAAAGGTCAGCCGATCGGGAGGTCTTCTTGGGGAAGGTGGAGAAGGAGAGAGACGACACCGTGGCCAAGCTCGCTGAAGCCAATGAAGAGAACGGGAAGATCGCCGCAGAGCTGGCCCAGGTGCAGGCAGAATCCAAGAAGGTTGCTGAAGACCTTCTTCAAGCTCGGGAAACAATTGAAGAACTTAAGAAACAAGCTGAAGAGCTGAAGCAGCAGAACGAGGGGCTAAAGAGACAGATCGAAGAACTTGAGCTGAGCTCTGCCCAGATTCTTGCTGCTGGATTCGAGGCCGCCCGGGAACAGTTCGCCTGCCTGTACCCCGACTTGGATCTTACCATGGTGTCTCTCAACAATGAGGTGGTGGACGGGAAGGTTGTTCCTTCTGAAGATTGATTGCTTCCCTCCATCCACGATTCTTATGCTTTCTCCTTATACATAATTGTAATAGACTTTCCCTTTTTTATGTATATGTACCTTGAACTGATCGCACTTTATTACAAAGCTTTTGTACTTCTACTTATAACTTCTCTGTCTGCTTTATCCCCCCTTGTATAATTTTACTTTCACAGAAATTAACTTAGTAATTTCGTAAGCGCAAATGTATACTTAACTGCTTCGAACCGCCGACTTTCGAACAATAACACTCTAACAACTTGTAATTTCAAGGTAATGAACCTTAGCGTAAAATCGCTCTTCAAATAACGAACTTCAACTCAACTAATGGCTCAAGACACAACTCACCCGATCTGCCTTATCAAAACGGGTCTTGACTTTCTCGCCATTGTTTGCATTTTTTTCTAGTCGCCAAAGACTCTTGGCGATATCAGCTTCCTCCTGGCTTCACAACTTGGCCATTGTTCCTTTATCTGGGGGTAGAGGCGCCTTTCGGATCCTTCTCTACCTCCCTGAGCTTCAGAACAAAAGACCGGGTGGCTAGGCGTTCTCTTCGAACCTACCCTAGCCACCCTCCAAACTTCTTCCACCCTTCACACCATACCTGAACTCGTTCAAGACGAGAAGGATTTTCTCTTGCCTGAACTCGCTCATCGGCGAGAAGGTCTTTATCTCGTGCCTCTACATTGCCCTAGGGGGTACATCTTCTTTCCCCCAGAAACACTGAGGACTTTTGCTGGTGCCTCTACATTGCCCCAGGGGTTACATCTCCTCTCCCCCAGAAACACTGAGGACTTTTTGCTAGTGCCTCTACATTGCCCCAGGGGTTACATCTCCTCTCCCCCAGAAACACTGAGGACTTTTTGCTCTTCCTCGCCTGCACTCGCTCGACGGCGAGGAGGTCTTTATCTCGCCTCAGGACGCGCGAGGGCGTTGAGGTCTTTTAACTAGTGCCTCCGACCGCCGAAAGACGATGAGGACTTTAACTTTAACTGATGCCGCCAATCGCCAAAAGACGATGGGGACTTAGAAACTTTCTAGAAAGCATGCAATATATCTTTAACTTGCCTTAAATCACATATAAGTGACAAGGTCTTTCTTCAAAACTTTCGGAAAACAACAAGCATGCAATCTAAAACAACTTTAAGCTTCGAAAACTCTTCTTTATTGGGTGGCCTCATTAAAAACCCTCCTTAGGGAAAAAAGAGTGCCCCCTTCAAACTGTTTTAACAGAAACATTGTAATATAACTTCGTGTTTGTCTGTACTTACAAAGTTCTTAACTGTAATATAACTTGAGGTGCGTGGCATTCCAAGTGCGAGGAATCGCCCCTCCTTCCAAAGTCTCTAAGCGGTAGGCGCCGTTCCCGAGCGCCTCGGTTATTCTGAACGGCCCCGTCCACTTAGGCGACAGCTTGTTCTCCATCTCGTATTGGTGAGCCTTCCTCATCACCAGGTCGCCTTCTCTGAACTGCCTTGGCATCACCTTCGAGTTATACCTTCGTTCAATCCTCCTTTTCACCGCCTCAGCTTTTAATCTTGCCTCTTCCCTGACCTCCTCCAGTAAGTCCAGGTTCAACCTTCTTTCCTCATTCGAGTCTTCCTCCACGAAGTTCTGGAATCTCGGCGAGTTCTCCTGGATCTCTACTGGAATCATTGCGTCGCGCCCATAGACCAAGCTGAACGGGGTCTCATGGGTTCCAGACTGCTCGGTGGTGTGGTACGCCCAAACTATACGGGGTACCTCCTCAGCCCAACTTCCTTTGGCTTTCTCTAGCCTTCTCTTCAAACCTCTTAGCAACACCCGATTGGCTGACTCTACTTGGCCATTCGTCTGAGGGTGCTCGACGGATGCAAACACTTGTTGAATTCCCACACCTTCGCACAACTTCTTCAACAGGTGACTTGCAAACTGAGTCCCATTGTCCGACACCAGGCGCTTGGGCACACCAAACCGGCACACAATGTTCTTCCACACGAAACCCTCAATCTTGAGTGCGGTGATCTGGGCCACTGGTTCTGCTTCGATCCACTTGGTGAAATATTCAATCGCCACCACCAAGTACTTCATCTGCCTGATCGCCAGGGGAAACGGTCCCAGGATGTCGATTCCCCATGTATGAAACGACTAAGGGCTGTAAATTGACTTCAACTCCTCGGGAGGCGCCTTGTGCCAATCGGCGTGCTGTTGGCATTGTTTGCAGCACTGCGCATACCTCTTGCAATCTTCTCTCATTGTTGGCCAGTAGTAACCTGCACGGAGAGTCCTTGCGGCCAGAGCTCGACCCCCGACGTGGCTTCCGCATATCCCTTCATGGAGCTCTGCCATAATTCTTGTACATTTTTCCCCGTGCACACATTCCAGGAGTGGGTGAGTGAACCCAAACCTGTACAGCTCGCCATCAATCATTGTGAACTTGCTAGAATTCTTTTTTATCTTCCTAGCTTCTGTCGGATCCAGTGGGTGGAGGCCATCTGCCAGGCACCGCTTGTACTGGGTTATCCAGGTGTCTGGCTCATGGATGGCACACACCAGCGCCATCTTCACCTTCTCACCTCGACATGCTCTAATTCTCGGCGATCTGAGAGTTTCTTGCGTCAGGGACTTATGGCTTCTCGCTGCTTTCTCCGTCGACTTGCTTATCTGAAGGACCAGGTGATCTGCCACAAATGCTCTCGGCGTCTTCAGAGTTTCTTGAATCACCGTCCTCTGCCTACCCCCTTTGCCTGAACTGGCGAGCTTAGCTAGCAAGTTAGCTCGGGCATTCTGCTCTCTGGGCACATGCACTACTTCAAAGGAGGCAAAAGAACTCTTCAACTCCTGCACATATTCCAGATAGGCCGCCATTTGTGGATCTTTAGCCTGGAACTCGCCTGTTACTTGTCCTGTGACCAACAGCGAGTCACTCTTAGCCATCAGCACCCTGGCTCCCATCTCCTTAGCCAGCAAGATACCGGCGATCAGCGCCTCATATTCTGCTTGATTATTGCTGGCCTTGAAGGCAAACCTCAAGGATTGTTCAATCAGCACGCTGTTGGGTCCCTCCAAGATGACTCCAGCACCGCTACCCTGCTGGTTCGACGATCCGTCCACTGAAAGCACCCAACGGAAATCATCCCCCTCAACTCGTGCTGCTTCAGACGAGAGCTCGACCACGAAATCTGCGAAGATCTGCCCCTTGATCGGGCCTCGGGGCTCATACTTAATATCAAACTCCGACAGCTCCACTGCCCACTTCACCATCCTCCCAGCAACGTCAGGCTTCTTCAAGACCTTCTGGATGGGCAAGTCGGTCATCACCAGTATCGTGAAGCTATGGAAATAGTGGCGTAACCTCCTCGCCGAAAAGACTACTGCCAGTGCAGCCTTCTCCAGGGCCTGATACCTCGTTTCAGGGCCCATGCAACACCTTACTAACAAAGTAAATGGGCTTTTGAGCCTGATCTTGGTCCTGGGCGAGCACCGCACTCACCGCCCTCTCAGTTACAGCAAAATACAACCTGAGAGGGGTTCCCACCAGCGGTTTGCACAAAACCGGCGGGCTCGCCAAATCTCCTTCAGCTTGACGAAGGCTTCTTCACACTCCTTCGTCCAGGCAAACTTGTTATTCCGCCTTAAGCACTTAAAATATGGATGGCCCTTCTCTCCGCTAGCTGACACGAAGCGAGACAGTGCGGCCATCCGACCTGTAAGCTGTTGTACTTCCTTCACAGTGGCCGAGCTCCTCATCGCCAAGATGGCGGCACACTTATCAGGGTTGGCTTCTATTCCTCTCTCAATTAAGAGGAAACCCAAGAACTTCCCAGCCTCCATGCCAAAAATGCACTTCTCCGGATTCAGCTTCAACCTAAACTTGGCGATCGTAGTGAACAACTCCTCCAAGTCCGCGACGTGCTTGCTTTTCTCTGGCGAGGTCACGACCATGTCATCCACGTACGCTTGCACATTCCTTCCCAGCATGGGTGCAAGTACTCGATCCATCAACCTCTGGTATGTGGCCCCCGCGTTCTTCAGCCCAAACGGCATCACCTTGTAGCAGTAGCACGATCTCTCGGTCATGAAGGCAGTCTTCTCTTCATCCATGGGATGCATCTTGATCTGGTTATACCCCGAGAAGGCATCCAGGAAACTCAACAACTTACACCCTGCAGCACTATCCACCAGGGCGTCTATGCTTGGTAAAGGATATGAGTCCTTTGGGCAAGCCTTATTCAGATCAATGAAATCAACGCACATGCGCCATTTCCCATTACTCTTCTTCACCAGTACGACATTTGCCAGCCATTCAAGGTACTGGACTTCCCTGATATGGCCTGCAGCGAGGAGCTTCTGGGTTTCGTCTCTGATCGCCTGCCTCCTCTCCTCGTTGAACTTCCTTCTCCTCTGGCGCACCGGTCTGACCTGATTGTCCATCGCCAAATGATGGCACAAGAAGTCGGGGTCGATCCCGGGCATGTCCGAAGCGGACCATGCAAACGCATCCAGATGCCACTCTATCACCTTGGCGATCTGGTCCTGGAGCTCGACCTCCAGAGATCTTCCCAGCTTGAAAATCTTTCCTCCGATCTCTCTTTCGAGCCACTGCTCGACGGGTTTTGGTCTGGTTTCTCTGGCGATCACCGCCCTGGCGATTCCCAGCTCCCTCGCTTCCTCAGGGCGATTCCGCGCCTCTTCTTCCTCCAGACCGGCGTTCCCCTCCCCTAGCTCAGCATCCACCATCACCACATCTCTTCCGGCGGTCTCTTCTATTACCGTCGGCCTGGGCTTCACACCAGGAGGCGGGGTGGTTGTTACGTAACTCACCGACCTCTTGTTCTTCAGGCTATTCTCATAGCACTTCTTCGCTTCTTTCTGGTCGGATTTGATGGTGATCACCACCCCTTCCATAGACGGAAGCTTCACCTTCATGTGCCGGGTCGACGGTATAGCACCTATTCTGTTGAGCGTGGGTCTTCCCAGCAGAATGTTGTATGCTGAAGGGGCGTTCACGACAAGGTACTTGATTTTCTCTGTTCTCGAACCCGCCTCATCTGTAAACGTAGTCCTCAACTCAATGTACCCCCTGACCTCCACTTGGTCGCCAGCAAAACCATACAAACACCCTCCATAGGGCCTCAGCTGGTCAAGGGGCAACTCCAACTGTGTGAAAGTCGGCCAGAACATCACGTCTGCCGAGCTTCCCTGGTCCACCAGAACCCTATGGACCTTCCTTCCCGCCGTAATCAGCGAGATGACTATGGGGTCGTTGTCATGAGGCACCACGTCCCGTAGATCTTGCTTGGTGAACATAATGTCCACATCCGGCGAGTGGTCCTCAAACATATCTACCGTCATCATAGACCTCGCATACCTCTTCCTCTGTGTTGCGGTGCATCCACCACCTGAGAAACCTCCTGCAATGGTGTGGATTTCCCCATGGGTAGGCATCTCGTGCTGCTGAGCCTCTCCACCTGCTGGTTGGGAGCTCGACGCGCCCCCCGTCCTTCTGTCCAGCAAGTAGTCGTTTAGGAACCCGCTTTTGACCAGGTCGTCGAGCTGGTATCCTAAAGCCAAACACGAATCCACGGTGTGGCGAAAGCCCTGGTGGAACTCACACCAGGCGTCTGGCTTTGGTCCCAGCACCTTGTCGCCCACCTTCTCGGGCGCTTTCAACCTAGCTGATATATTGGGAATGGCGATCAGGTCCGCCAATCCCATGACAAACTTGTGCTTAGGTGGGCGATTGTACTCCCGGCGTGCTGGTTGCGGGCGTCCTTGGCCCCTGCCCTTGTTCTTCCTTGGGTCATAAGGATGGCGAGTCCTCTGATCCCTCCTGGCCGTTGCTGTCTCCAGCACCCTCTGCGGCTGGATCCTGGTCTGGGCACGTGGCCTGGCGGGAGCCACGCTGCCCCTCTTCTCGGCGACTTCACTATCATCGGCGATGTGGGCCACCGCAAGTCGCCTGACCTCAGCAAACGTGGCAGGGTGAGCCCTGATCAATGCCTCGCAGAATGGTCCCGGCAGCACGCCCTTCTTGAATGCGTAGACCAACATCTCTTCATCTTTGGCTGGCGAGCGGACCATCTGCGCCCCAAAACGATTCAGGTAGTCCCTGAGGGACTCTCCCTGATACTGCCTTATGTCAAACAAATCGTAAGACATCCTGGGCGGTGCCTTGTTCACGATGTACTGCTCGACGAAGATCTTTGAAAACTGTTGGAAGTTGGTTATGTGACCTGTAGGCAGGCTCAGAAACCATTCCAGCGCCGTTCCCTGGAGTGTGCTCACAAACATCTTGCAGTACACGGCGTCTGACCCTCCTGACAGCATCATCTGCCTATGGAACGTGGTGAGATGAGCTTCAGGATCCTCCACGCCGGTGAAAACAGCCTTCACAGGTACCACACTCGCAGGGATGGGCGTGTCGGTAATCGCCTGAGCGAAAGGCATAGGAAAAACGCGAGGCGGCGTTGACGGCGCGACCTCTTCAGCGACTGGACGCCCTCGCTGCTCCTGAAGAGCTTGACGCAGTTCTTCAGTCACTCTGCTAAGCTCATCGTTCCTGGCCCGAGAGGCGACCAGGTCCTCGTGCATTCTTGCCTTCTCTATGCGCGAGGCCTCCACATTCGCCTGCAGCGAACGCATAATTTCCACCATCTGCGCCATGGTCATGGCGCCTTCAGCAGCAACAGGTGCAACTGGACTTGAACGGTTGCTTCTCATTTTTCTCATGAAAACTTGACAAATCACAGAGAGTAATGAACAACACCTCCTTCACCTCCTTCAAACCCTAAACCCTAAACCAAAACAAGCCAAAGAACTCAGATCTCACCGATCAAAATCCGCGCAATCAGCAGAAAACTTCACCTCACCGAACAAAAACCCAAACGAACGGTGGAAAACGCGAAATTACCGAACAAATCCTAGATGAACAGCGGGCAATGGTTGCACCAGCACACAACCACACAAAAAACTGCAGAAACCTCCAAGAACTCACGCCGTGGATGGGAACAGGTTTTACACGGCCCCACGGTGGGCGCCTGATGATCCTGCCTGTTGACCAGAACGCTGGAGCTTTGCCTCGTCAAACTTGGATCGACGTATGCGCCGCGTTTGCCTCCGTCCTTCGCCGCGATCCACCTCAAGAACCTGCAAAAGAACAGAACGGCGCCGCTGCGGCCGATCGCACTCCAACGCCCAAGTCAGTGACCGAACCACCAATTACTAAGAGTAACACTCAAGAACTCTCAAGGAACCGTGAACCAGTTCTCTCTCAGTATACTCAAGAACTCGCAAGCGTAAAGAAGACAATCTGAACGTGCGTACCTCAGAAGTTCGTTGGGAAACTCTTATATACCTGGACACTTTCTTTCTCCTGGCAGTTACACACCTGGACACGTGGCTCGCATCCAGCTGTACACGTGCCATCATCTGGAGCCTCCTTGACTTGGGCGCTGCTTCTGACTCTCTTTTGGCTAAGTTACTTATGCATGATACTACTCAGTGCATAGTTGCCTTGGAGCGCGATCTCTTCTGGATTGGCGAGTTCGGGTGCCTTCGTACACACCTTCCCTGTGGTCTCGCCAGCCGCCTTCATGATCTGCACCACCTGTTCCACCGTGTATGATCGAGCAAGCTGTCCCCCGACCTCACCCTCTGGCCAGCTGGAAAATGTCTATCTGCCTTCATCTCCGGCGATGTCCTTTCTTCGGCGATCTCTAATCACTTGGTCGCCTGGGTTTACATCTGGCGACTTCATCTTTAACTCGGTGACCGCCGGTTCTGGTGTGCTGGAGATCGGAGCACGCCAACTTAATAACTGGCGACTACACGAGCCCCCCGACTTCCTTCCCTTCTGCCAGCCAGGCGTCCCATCAACACGCCTATACAATAGCTTGATGCCATGTCATCACTTTCGACTACCGGGGCGGTACAGGTCTTGTATTATGATATTTGATCTTGTGATTTACCCAGGTGTATTCTATTCCCTTCCTCCTTGATAATTGTATTTCTGTACTGGTGTTGCCAAGAAGTGTTGTGTGTTCTTGAGGGGATCAAGATCAACATTCTTGGTGTGTTTTTGCCAAGGAGTGATGTGTGTTCTTGAGGGGTTCAAGATAATCACTCTTGGTGTGTGTAGCTTGTAATCTAGGGTTGATTACATAGTGATTTTTCTGTGGTTTCTGTGGACTGGATGTAGCTCAGGTGTTGAGTGAACCAGTATAAATATTTTGTGTGAATATCTCTATCCTTACACTCTTTAAATTGCTTTAAATCTGTTCGTATAAACTGTTGATAAAAACAACCGACTGTTTCGTAAAAACAAAGGGTTGATTTTATGCATCAAGCTTAAAAACAGTTTTATATTTGGTTGGACAAATTTTCCATTAATTAATTCTTCATAACCTTTCACTCTACCTTTAGTACTTGCGAAAGGCTTTCAAATATAATTAAGCCCCCCTCTTGTTTTAGCGTTATAATTCTAACAGGCATAATGGCTCAAACCGATCCTGAGGTGGTTAACATTGTTAGAATTAATGGCTTAAACAAGATGGAGGTGAATTATTTATCAAAGATTTTTGCAAAGATTGAATAGTTATGAAGCTTTAACATAATTTACAGATTAAGCAATCAAGGACAACAATCAAACAATGATTAGGAAACTATTTGTAGAATTTCAATCGGTTGAAACTTCGTTTTAGCCAGTTGTTTATAGCAGCAACAAAAGCAGAATTAAAACAAACAGTTATAAAGAGTGAGAGAGATTTACTCAACCAATTTTATATTGGTTCACTCAACCTTGAGCTACATCCAGTTCGAGAACAACCACTGGGTTCCACTAGTAATCAGTCACAGATTACAACTTACACAGCCGCAAAGAGGTGATCTTGAAACCACAAGAACCACTCACCCTCTTTGCAAACACACACCTCTAGCCATAACAACCTCCGACTTTACAGGATTTCACACACACTTGGGATGCTTGGGATGCTTTTTGGAATGTTCTTGTTTAGAATCTGTATAACCTGCATTTATAAGCAAACATAGATATATAGGATAATCTATTCCAATCAAACAAGCACCACAAACCAGTTCCCACTAGGTGATTTCCAAAGAGGAACATCAACTAAATCAACGTGAGAAACCAATCAAACATACAAAGTTGCAACACAGATAAACAATTGGTTATTTCGCAGGAATAACCGGTTGAAATTTTGTATTAGAGTTTCAAATTTCAAATATAAACCAGTTATAGCAATGTTCAAAGCAGAAATAGGTGTAGATATTAGAACATTACATATCCCAAACACTTCTCCCCTTATTCGTCTTCACAAATAGACAAAAAGAAGGATAAAAAACAACCTAAAAAAGAAAAGAGAAATTGTTTAGAAACTTAAACCAACAATTTAAAATGAAGGACTGTTATCCCTCTCAAACTGTAGTTCCAAAAGTTGATTCTGAACCTCTTCTATATGTTCATCCAGGTTTGAAAACCATGAGTCCATATGGTTGAACCTTGACTCACACAAATTATGGAGATTCTTCTGATTTTCAGCAAATGTGTCTTTGCGGTTTATCATTAGCCTTTCAAAAGGAGACATTTAAGTCATCCTTTCTATCACTAGGACCAGGCTCATGACTCTCAACAATAGGTTCATCACAATCATTGGTTCCATTAGGGCCAGCTTGGTAACCATCTTTGATAACCCATGCCCCACTAATCTTAGTAAATCTCATTTTGCTTATGGATCCACGGTTAATCTCACTTGAAGGCTTGCTAATTTCAGCCAACTCCTCTTTAATATCCACTTCAAAATAGTGTAGAAATTTAGAGATTAAAATTGCATAGGGATAGTGGAATTCACTTAACCTTATGGATTTTTCAATATGATCCTTGATGATGTGAATCCAATTAAGCTTCACTTTGTTCATGATGCAGTAGATCAATAGCATGTCTTCCTCAAAGAAAGTGGAGTGATTGCTTCCTCTTGGTGTGATGATCCATGACACAATAAAGGCTATGAGCCTTTCATCAAGTTTAGCCCTCCAACAGAAAAGTTTCTTACTTTTGAGAGTGGGTTTTTAAGTCAATTCTTGTAAAATTGCATCTTGTTGAACACTTCTATCACCCCTAGGTTGCCCTTGTTAATCCTTACTCCAAAGAACTTTAGCCCAGTTATGGAAGCCCACACATCATTGGTGATAACCATGTCTACTCCCTTCCTATGAGAGATAAGAGTGTCAATATTGAATTGAAAGTTAGTGTAAAATATCTTTACCAAGTCTGGATAAATGTTTCCAGAGAGCTCAAGAAATCTTTTCAGTCTTTGCTCCTTGAGAAGGCTTCTCACAGCAGTCAAGTTTTGTTGCTTCATCCAAGTGAAAGAGACAAGCTTGGGTGTGTTGACAATCTTCCTACTTGTTTCATGTAGGTACTTGTTAATGAGTTCTAATTTTCCTGAGAGCTAGCCTTCCAGCTTCCCACCACTCCTCACAACTCTTGTTTTCATCCTCTTAGCAGATGGAGGAGTTGCAGCCATAACTTAGATCAGAGAAGAGCAAACACACTGCAGAAAAAGGCTTAGAGCAGAGAGAAAAATGAAGAAAACAGATTGTTCTATGTGAAAATAACAGCTAATAGCTTCACATATATAGCCACAACCTTTTGTCAAAGTTGGCATTAAGTGGGTTGTTTCCAAAACAGAAAAGAGAATCAAATTTGAACTAGAAAGCAGTTTTTGTCAGTCATAACAGAAAGTATAGAAAATCACATGTTGATTTGACCAATCTTTAAAAGCAGTTTTAATTTCCAAGATTAAGAGGATTTTGATTCATAAAGATCAGTTATTACAGAGATATTTTGTATTCAAAGATGTAATTAAGACATTGTTGACCACAAACATCACTGGGTTTGAACAAAAAATTAGATTGAAGTACTTTGAATCAAAAACAAATTTGACTAGTGCTGATAGAGTGAAAATAATCGATTGTTTTGAAGAAACAATCGGTTGAATTTCTGCACTAATGAAAAAGTTTGAGAAAAAACAGATTCTTTTAACAACTATGCTATATACAAACATTCAGGTCTATAAGGCACATAGATTTGTATAAAAACATAAGGAATACAAGCTAAACATAATCCAAGTACAGGCATGGTGAAAAATCCAGAGTTGAATTTAGAACAAATGTTCAACAATGAGAAGAACAAAGAGTTATCCTTTAGATTTAAAGTACACATATGTAAGCAGTACATAGTTTCAGGACAAGGCATTGTCTTGCAAATAAATCTTTTTCAGACCCTGATCTTTACTGACTTTTCAAATGGAGTAAAAAATCTGAAAACAAAACTTGTTAAATCACAAGATTTGATTCCTTAAAGAACTTGGAACCTTTTGTGTTAGACTTATCATTGGAACCAACAAAACATCTTGGAATCTGATCCGATCGGTCATCGGTAGTCGATGACGTCAGCATCAGAGAACCACGTGGACCACTCGCAGGGTGACACGTGGACCAGGTGGCAGAGAGGTAGGGGGACGATCGCCAAGAGAGGTGATCGGTGGTCAGTAACCAAGTTACCACCGACAGATCAGGCGGCAGAGAGGTCGGGGGATAGATCACCCAGAATGGTGATCGGTGGTCAGTAGCCAAGTGACCACCAGCAGACCAGTTCCCAGACTCGCGCCTGGAGGCAGAGCGCGAGTAGCGAATAAACACTGATCAGTCATCGGGTGTACTGTCATCGGGGTCTCGTGTTACACGCAGTTAAACTGGGACTAAGGTTCCCAGCGAGAGCGTTACGCATGGACCTCGCATGAGCACATCTCAGGGAATCACACACGAGAGTGGCCTGAGGGAGCTAGTAAACCGGTCAGTGATTGGTGACTCCCTCAACCCATTACGTGCGTGTCATCCTGAAGGGTAAGTCGCCTACGCAGAGAGTAACGTTTGGTGAGTGCGCCTAGACCAGCCACACCCGACGTTCTCCTAAGAGTATGCAATTTACCCAGATAAGAGAAGCATCCTAAGTTACTCCGCAAGGGCGTAACTTAGGCAGACAAAGAGAGGCGCTAGAGCCCTTCCAGTAAGTGACACGTGTGTGGTTAGATGTGAGTTGCAGGCCTCCACGTGTCATCATCTGAGAGGGGTGCGGTCCAGACAAAAGAGCACTCCGTACCGCTAAAGGTACAGACAGGCGCAGCCAAGCGCAGACATGCGCAGACTCTCACGCTCCCCATTGCTGATTCTGAAGGTACGCTTTCTCTGAAAAGCATGACAGGGTTCTGACACATGCCAGAAAAGCATAACAGAATTCTGTTATGCCCAGAAGCAGGGAAAGAGAGATAAAAGGCAGAATCAGAGTGAGAGTGGGGGAGAGAAAAAAGATAGACGAAAAACAGAGTGCAAGTTTTTTCTCACACACACATTACTAGTTTCCAGTTTCTGGTGGTTCTGTTGGACTAACTTGATCGTCGGAGTGCAAACGGCCGCTAGAGGCGCCGTCTGTGTGTTTTGCAGGTCACATTTGAAGACATCTGAGAGAAAGTTCAGAGGGTGATTCTTCAGGAGACGCAGTCGCGAAGACAGGGCAGAGAGTGCCACGAAGCGATTCCTCCACGTTTGAGTTGCCGGCAGGATCAGAATCTATTCCTGCCGGTTTACCGAAAACGTCTTCATGCGCCTACGATAATCTCACGCCCTAGAATCCCTGCGTTCACTCATGCTTTCCTTCTGATTAAACACCTGAAAACACAAAGACAAAGGGCGCCGTAGAGGCGGTTTGCACTCCGACGCTCAAGTCAATCTTAGGGCTAGGAAACACCAAAACTGATAACTGTAAAGCTCTGTGTAATTGTGTGTGTTCAGCGGCGCAAATGAATAGCGTACCTTGTTATGTCTTTTACTTCCCTTTATATACTCTAGGGTTTCCATTGTTTCCGCTAACCATAATTAGGTTTACTGAGGGTGATGAGAATCAAATAAAGGAGACTTTTATTAATGAAGGAAGAGGGCATTCACCCTCACATTTGAAGTTCTTCCTTCTAGTCTTCTCAAAATTAAAAGAAGACATAAAATAAAGAGAGGATCAAGCCTAAAGTCAGAGAAGTTTACAAGCTTTCAAGAATGGACTTCAATTAAATATCTCTCTTTATAGTTTCTTTTAAATTGTAAATAATATAGAATAGTGTTTAGAAAGATGCTTAGAGGGAAACATTAGACACCTCTTTTGTAAAAACATCTCTAGGCTTTAGTTTAGAAAATTCTAGAAGCTTGGGAGTGAGCTTAGTAAGGGGGCGTAAGCTTAGGAGCATTTTGGGTAGCTTAGGGAATAAGCTATGTAAATGACCAGCCCTTGCTCCTATAAAAGGAGGGCTTAGGTCTTTCATAATGCAGATTTGGAAATTGAAGTAAGAAAACTCTACTCAAATTGAGAGAGAATTGAAGAGCTTTGTGCCTTCCTCATTAGTCTTATCTTGAGAGTTTTATGGTTACCTCAAGTGGCGGCTTGCACACTCATCTTGGAGTCACCATCCTCTAAGTGGCGTGATCATTAAACCAAAGCATCCATCTCCATAAGTTCTTCTTTCTTTCATCTCCATATTCAATGAAATTCCTAATACATGTTTAGCTTCTTTTTGGTTCGGTATTTCTATCTTGTTTCTGAATTTGCTTCGGTGCATCCTTGCCTTGGCTGTTCATAGTTGTGTCTTCTTCTTTTTCTTGCTGTTTGTTTGGTTTAATTTCAGTTTCCAGCAATTCTATTTGGTATTCTTGCCTTTTGTTCCATTTTAATCAGTTCAATTTGACAATACATGGAACTTCTATGTGAGTTTGGGTTTTGGTGCTAGTTTTGGTGAGTTCTTGATTATAGAACCTTGATCCAATTCTATGATAAAGTGCCTATCTCTTAACCAACTCAAGATGATTCCTAAGAATGTCAACAATCATTCAAAGTGTGCTAGTGGAATCATATCATGTGGTATCATGAGTCTTAGGTTTGTTCTTATTTAATTTTGGGTTGTGTTGCACTTTTAATTCAAGAGCTCTATCTTCTTGTTGTTTCTTTTCTGTTTTTAGGATTATAATTGAGTATTCTTGCTGTTTTCTTAATTGTGCATACCAAGTGTTTGTGTTTTTTCCTTTTTGAATCCATAGTCATGTTTTTCCATGAATGTCATCACTTCTTGTAGTACTTTTATTGAATTTTTTGTTTCTTGCTTTGGTGTAATCCAATTTTCTGAACTTGTGTTTTGATCCTTTGTGCATTTTCTGTTTTAGTTTTGAGTTCATACTTGTATTTTAGATCTATACAAGTTCCTATACATCATTTTCCATTATGTCTTTGCTAGTTCATAATTCTGTTTTTCATTCCTGTTAGGATTACTCTGTTTTCTGAAAACGTGCTTACTGTTTTTCCTTATTGCAATTGATTTACTCACTGGAAAATTCTAAAATTATGGATTTGTGTTCTTCAAAGTGTTAGAAAAGAGTAGAAAAAATAAGTACTCAAAAATTCAAAGTACACAAAAAATGATAAATAAAATACGAACAGTGTACAATTCTGCCGAAAAAAATACGGTAATCTGGCAGCGATTTTGAAAATTTATCTCAATTAATTGGCTTACTGTTTTTAAGTAATTCCAGTGCCATTATTGAGTTAACATCTTGAAGTTTCTGTGGTTTAAATTTCATAATCCAGTTCGTTCTATATCATTCCAGTTAAATCAGTGAACATCAAGCACAGTTTGCATAAAAAAAAATTTCCAGTAGCTTATTTTTGTTTTCTTCATCTAATCTAGTGCTTTTCTTTAGGTATTCTTTTGTGTGCCTACTTTTTCATTGAGTTCCTTATTTTTCTTGCTTGTCTCTTGTTCTTTAATCTTTGAGTTTGTCTTATATCTAGTATTCCTTTTGTTCTAGCCTTTCATTGCTTATACTTTTTCTTGATTGTCTTTATTGCTTCATTGGTTTTGTTGTGGTTGGCTTTGAGATTGGTGTGCCTTGCTTTGACATATTTCATTTGAGGATTCCAAGACCTCAAGATCAGATTGGTGCAGGGACATTATTTCTTTGAGAGTGACCTCTTTTTAAGACCACATTCACTTCGGCCATTTGGTTGCCAAACTCACTGTTTTTGCTAATTTTGTTTCTTGATTTGTTTGCTGTTTTTGTGTGTTTGCTGTTTTTATTTGCAAATGGCTGGATTTTCAAGTGATGCATCCTACAAGCAGCATTCTCCTTCCAAAGCTTCGGTCCTTAGTGAATTACATGAAGCACAACGCACCATTAGGCGTTTGGAAGAGAAATTGCAAAAGATGGAGGTGCAACAAGCTAGGCCATCTCACTCTATCCATGAGGAGCATCATGCACATAGACCTTCAACAAGAGGTTCTTCCAATGACATAGGCCGTGAAGAAGACCATAGGAGAAGGAGGACTCCACCCCAATTCCATGGACATAGACATCACAACCAAGGGGAGAGACATCACCATGGAAATGGCTTCTACCAAGATGCAAAGGCTAGGCTACCTTTGGTCAAGCTTCCTTGTTTTAATGGCTCTAGTGATCTTAATGTATATTTAGATTGGGAGGCTAAGTGTGAACAAATATTTGAGATCCATGAGATCCAAGATGAGCACAAGTTTAAGCTAGCCACCTTAGAATTTAGTGATTATGCCAAAGAGTGGTGGCATAAAATTGTAATGGACATTATATATCGCAAGAAACCTCCCGTGGTTTCTTGGAATACTTTGAAAGAGTATATGCGCGCGAGGTTTGTTCCTCATTCTAGGAAGGAACACTTGTTGAAGTTCCAAAGGCTTCCTCAAGGACATAGGATGGTAGATGAATACTTTAAAGATTTTGAAACCACTTTGACTAAAATGAATATGCATGCTAATGAAAAGTCAAAGATAAAATGGTTTGTCCGTGGTTTAAGAAGAGATATTAGAGAATTTATAGAATTAAATGAGTACTCTTCTTTGAAGCAAGTGCTTCGCATAGCCATCAAGATGGAATTATATCTTTTGAAAACCACGTCTACAAAATAAGTTTCTACTACAAATTCTTCTACTCCTAAGTCACCTACCAAAACTTCCAATATAAAATGTTTTAAATGTTTAGGTTTTGGGCACATAGCTTTTCATTGTCCACAAAAAACCTTAATGACAAACAAGGTAAAACAAGACCTACCTTACCCACCTCCCTCACGTAAAAATGAAAAAGACAAAGAAAGCCAAGTTGACATGAGTCTTATCCTTTCACCTCCAAGGTGTTTTCCTTCCTTATCTTTTTCATTACCCAAGGTTTCTATTTCAACACCATCTCGGTTAAAAAGTGTTAGGGATGATTTCATACCTTCCAATGGTTTTCACCATTTAAAAGGTCTTTTTCCAAAAGATATCATCATTCCCAAACAAATATTTCCAACTTGGTCGATTTATAGAACCTCCTTTTCTGAACTCCCATTGTTTACAAATGATAAGTCATGTTTACATTTTTCTTCCACTTTTAATTGTAAAACTAAACTGACTTTGTTATATGCAGGGATTCAGAATTCGTGGACGAATTCTCTCCAACTCGAGGAGTATGATGAGAATCAAATAAAGGAGGCTTTTATTAATGAAGGAAGAGGGCATTCACCCTCACATTTGAAGTTCTTCCTTCTAGTCTTCTCAAAATTAAAAGAAGACAAAATAAAGAGAGGATCAAGCCTAAAGTCAAAGGAGTCTACAAGCTTTCAAGAATGGACTTCAATTAAATATCTCTCTTTATAGTTTCTTTTAAATTGTAAATAATATAGAATAGTGTTTAGAAAGATGCTTAGAGGGAAACATTAGACACCTCTTTTGTAAAAACATCTCTAGGCTTTAGTTTAGAAAATTCTAGAAGCTTGGGAGTGAGCTTAGTAAGGGGGCGTAGCTTAGGAGCATTCTGGGTAGCTTAGGGAATAAGCTATGTAAATGACCAGCCCTTGCTCCTATAAAAGGAGGGCTTAGGTCCTTCATAATGCAGATTTGGAAATTGAAGTAAGAAAACTCTACTCAAATTGAGAGAGAATTGAAGAGCTTTGTGCCTTCCTCATTAGTCTTATCTTGAGAGTTCTATGGTTACCTCAAGTGGCGGCTTGCACACTCATCTTGGAGTCACCATCCTCTAAGTGGCGTGATCATCAAACCAAAGCATCCATCTCCATAAGTTCTTCTTTCTTTCATCTCCATATTCAATGAAATTCCTAATACATGTTTAGCTTCTTTTTGGTTCGGTATTTCTATCTTGTTTCTGAATTTGCTTCGGTGCATCCTTGCCTTGGCTGTTCATAGTTGTGTCTTCTTCTTTTTCTTGCTGTTTGTTTGGTTTAATTTCAGTTTCCAGCAATTCTATTCGGTATTCTTGCCTTTTGTTCCATTTTAATCGGTTCAATTTGACAATACATGGAACTTCTATGTGAGTTTGGGTTTTGGTGCTAGTTTTGGTGAGTTCTTGATTATAGAACCTTGATCCAATTCTATGATAAAGTGCCTATCTCTTAACCAACTCAAGATGATTCCTAAGAATGTCAAGAATCATTCAAAGTGTGCTAGTGGAATCACATTAGAGGGTGTGCCTTAGCGCCGCTATCGGCCACTCTTGGGGTAATCTAGCGCGCGAGGCTCCCTTACTGGAGTGCAACCTCTGACGGGATGACCACCTGGATGCCACCTTGTGCACCTGATCTCTCGGGTGACCTATCCTGGGAGTGCCCTAGCTGCTCACGTGCCATGCCTGCAGCTCGCCCCTCGAACGTGACCTTCTCAAGTCGTATCTTTCCTAGTGGCTCTTTACTTGTGTCACGCCGAGGACTGTCGGTACATAAAACTAAGTCACAACTGCAAGTGGAGTTCTTGTAAATCAAATCAAGGTTTTCAAAATCATCCTTTCTTTTTTCCAACTCTTCTTCTAGAGTGACTTGACTCTATTTTCATGCTAGTTGTTTATGTTAGAATATATGGCTTTAAACTAGAGGGGGGAGTGAATTGTTTAAAGAGAGTTTTCGCAACTTTTTCAGCCTTGAATGAAATTACTTCAAGAAAACCTTGATTAAGAAATCAGTTTTTCAAAACATAAAGCAAAGCCACAACACTAGTAAAAACAATCGGTTGTTTTACCGAAACAATCGGTTGTTTATACCAGTTAACAAATATCAAAACTGAATTTAAAGAGTTAGGGATAGAGAGAATGCATACAAATGTTTATACTGCTTCACTCCAATCCAGAGCTACATCCAGTCTTCTCAGAAAACCTCTGAGGAAATCCACTAAGCAATCACACCTTGATCACTTACACCACAACCAAGAAAGTGACCTTGAACACCTCAAGACACACACTATTCTTGGCCAACACACCAACACTAAGATTGCTGATCTTGATCCCCTCAAGAACGCACAACCAATCTCAGCAAACACAGAAACAAAACTTGTTCAACAGAGTACAAGGATTACACTTGTTACAGAAGATAATCTGAAATCAATACAAGCAGAATCCTATTCCACACACTTTGATCAATCACAAACACTAAGCAATCTCAGCTCTTTGAAAAACTCAAAAACTCTATTCAAAATCTTGTTACTTAATTCTGTTTTTCTGAATATATTCAAAGATGTTGTTTGTTATCAAATATTAACAAACTCTTTTATTGCATTTAATGATTGGTCAAAGCATTTAAAGACTGGAGCGTAAGCAATTAAAACATTTAAAGCTCAGCCAAAGATAAAACAATTTTTTTGTTATGGTACCAAAACAAACAATCGGTTGTTTCCTCGAATCAATCGGTTGTTTTGGTTCTAACAGTTCAACCATTTGAAAACAATTTACAATCTTTTCTCAAAACATCTAAGTATAAACAATCGGTTGTTTCGACAAAACAATCGGTTGTTTTAACTTAGTTTGAAAAAAAAATTTCTTTAAAAAAGATTGAGAATGCCTATGCTTTAGATTCGATCAAGGGGTGGATTACAACACTCAAACTACCCCAGAACTAAACTAAAACAGCACAGCAACAACAAGCACAACCAAAGCTTCAACATCCTTCAAAGGGTTTGGATTCTTCAAAGCTTGAACACCACTTGGTTCAACAGTTTAAACCTTTCAACCGGTTGTGAGAAAGAGCCAATCAGTTAGCTTCTTCATGAGTTTTATTGAAAGCTTCAAGTAATTGGTAATAATTTTTACCTTTGATTGAAGAAGATGAACTCATGCTGCTGGATACTAATGTTTGTAGGCATAAGTTTGCTTCTTCATCATCAGAAGAGCTAGAGGAGGATACCTCATTATCATATGCCTTCTTGGCTTTTCCCCTTCTTTCACTTTTGAAATCTGCTTTATCATTGCTTTCATTGTTGGGGCATTCTTCTTTGATATGAACGTGTTCACCACAACCATAACAACTGTACTTGTTAAGATTAAAATCATTTTGCTTTTTAGAGTTGTACCTTTTTGAAGCTTAACTTTTATTCTTCTTCAAGAACTTGCTGAACTTTCTTCATAGCAGACTCATGGTATCTTCATCACTCTCACTTGAGTCTTACTGCTTTTCATGATTGCAAGCTTTAAGTTCAATGCCTTTGTTGTGTTTGTCCTTACTCTCTTGGACAACCAGCCTATTCATCTCAAGCTCATTCTGTTAGGATTGATGGCTAGAAAAAGAGGGGGGGTGAATTCTTTATAAAAGATTTTCTCAAATACTTTCTTTAGAATGAATCTTTAACAATTGATCCTGCCTGTTGACCGGAGCGCTGGAGAATGCCTCGTCAAAGGATCGACGTGCGCACCGCTTCTCACCTCCGTTCCTCCTCGGGATCTATCTCAAGAACCTGCAAAGAAACGATACGGCGCCGCTGCGACCGATCGCACTCCGACGCTCAAGTCAGTGACGGTATCACCAAATACTAAGAACGAGAACCGTGCAAATCCTCTCTCACTCGCAAGCGTAAAGTGTATGAACTGAACGTGCGTACCTCAGAAAGTCTGTTAAGAACTCTTATATACCTGGTGGTTTTCTCTCTCCTGGCAGTTACAGACTTGGACACGTGGCTCGCATCCAACTGTACACGTGCCATCATCTGGAGGCTCCCTGACTTGGCGCTGCTTCTACTCTTATTTTGGCTAAGTTACTTATGCATGGTACTGCCCAGTGCATAGCTAACTTAGGAGTGCGATCTCTACTGAAACTGGCGAGTTAGGGCCTTCATACACCTTCCCTGTGGTCTCGCCGACCGCCTTCATAATCTGCTTCTCCTTCGTCTTCGGCGATGTGCTTATTCTGGCGATCTCCGACTGCTTGGTCGCCTGAGTCTACATCTGGCGACTTCATCTTCAACCTGGCGATCGCTTATTTGGTAAACTGGAAATCGGAACACGCCAACTTAACAATCAGCGACCACACGTGCCTCCCGACTTCCTTCCTATCTGCCAACCTGGCGCCTTGTCAACATGCCTACACTGTAGCAGGATGCCACGTCATCACACCCGTCCACCAGGGCGGTACACAAGCCCCCCAGTCTTAAGTGAAGACTTGTCTAGCGAAAAGACTGAAAGAGCCCTCGTCAACACCGATCTACGTGGCACTGACGCAGAATTCCAAGCGATTGTACTTTCTGCTGCTCTGACGCTCCACCAAACCCTTCACCCATCGCTCGAAATGTGGCTTCATCAACGACTCTCTTCATCTGCCGTTAGCGCTTCCAAAACTTATTTCGAAAACCCTTAAACCCCTTACGCTCCTACTGTTCCATCACTTTCTTCACACTTGCATACGCTCTCACTTCCTTCTGCGAAAGCTCTCGACGTTCCTCGACGCTCTAGATCACCATCTCCCTTCAACGTTCTCCTGATCATCGAAAGGTAACTACTTTCCTTCATCTGCTGGGTTTCCTTGCATTTTCACCGATTTGCATCATCATATAACTGCCTGGTGCATACGCTGTGGGTTGTTTTTCCATTTCTCCTTCTGCGTAACTTAGGGCTTTGTCGATCGTTGCGACGAACATACATTCGTTCGTTTTTCACCTTCCGTCTGTGATCGAGTCAGCCTCTGTAATCCCCTGATCGTTTTTACTTTCTTCTTCCTTTGCAGTTGCTATCATGACTCGCACAAAGATCACCCCGAACCCCCCTCCTTCAGCACGAAACCTTTCTTCTCAAGCACACGACCCAACACAAGTTCGTGGTGCTTCCTCTTCGCAGGCTGAGAGGCCTGCGTCTTCCCAAACTGCCCTGGCTCAGGCGACTCCATCTAACGCTGGAGGAGCCCCCATCCCTCTGCCAGACTTCAAGACTCTATACCCATGGGCTAACCCAACCTTTCTAAAGGAGACCTCGTCGGTGAACACTGCGGGAGCGGTTCTGCGGTTGACTAATGGGGACGAGGCCCATCAATCGTTTCACAAGGAGCACGACGAGAGAATGATGGTGCTGCCTTGCCCCGCCGCTCTGCTAGTGTGTGCCGATGACAAAGTGAGCGCCGATGGGCCCTTCTGCTTCGTCTACACCACTTTCTTCAAGAAGGTCAAGCTCAGGTTCCCTCTCACTCGATTCGAGAGGGAACTCTTGACCGAGCTCAACATCGCTGCCGCCCAGCTTCACCCCAACAGCTGGGCGTTTGTTCGAGCCTTCGAAATAACGTGCGCCCACCTGGGGTTGCCCGCGTCGGTGGACGTGTTTTTGTTCCTGTTTGAGGCCAAACACCCAGGAGACCGCCTGTGGGTCAGCCTGAATGCCATTGCTGGGAGATCCATTTTCACCATCTTCCAGCAGTCGTACAAAGATTGGAAGGGGAAGTTCATCCAAATACGCGCAAACGATAAAGACACTTCCCTTCTCGACGGCTTCCCTTGTACTGGGTGGACAAGGGGAAAAAGGAGTCCAAGAGCTGCTTCAGGAGGCCCAGAAGTCCTGATAGCATGGGAGCTTTGGATCGAGACCTCTGTCTATTCTGGAAGAGGGTGGCAGATGCCAACATAACATTCCTGACCCCCACCCTGATCTCCTTCGAGTTCTTTGAGGACCAGTTGGAATTCCAAATAGGTTAGGACGCTACACTCTTGTCTTGATATTGCTTCTGATACTGTTTCTGGGCGTCTTGTGCGATACGCACAGGACTTTGGTTTTATCTTTTCTGCATATGCCTGTTTTGCTGTTTCATTACCTCATACACTTATCCTTTTCTTCTTTGAGATAACTCATGCACTTTCGTTTCATGCAGACACCATGTTGGGTAAGAACATGCTCGCCGACATAAAGGCGCTCGCCCGAAACCACGGGTTGGCGACCGGTTCCCAGACGGTGCCCAACTCGGCGGTCGAGAAGGCCATCATTCATGGGCGATCACCGCCCAAGGAGCCCACCCAACGCAAGAAGCTGGTCCTTAAGAGGCCTAAGCGGAAAGCCCCCCAAGCCGTCCAAGAGGAAGAAGAGGACGACGAGGTCACAGAGGATGGCCTTGTCACGAAGAGGAAGAGGGTGGCACCATCTTCCCCACCTGCTCCACCCCCTCTTCCAACCTCAACACCACCATCAACACCTGTTCCTCCTCCCTCATCGCCAACACCACAAGCCCCTTCATCACCAGTCCAAGCAGTTCCATTGGCCACTGCGCCACCTGCAACTGAGGCCCAAGAGCCGAATTTCTTGGAGGACCCCCCTAGCGCCTCTACGCCACATATGTCAGCAGGAGGGGGCCCCCCTTCAAACACTTCAGCTGCAGGAATCGTTCCAATCGGGGATGAGGTCGCTCACACCTCTCCAATCCTAATCACCGAATCCCCGATTGCGTCGCCACGCCAGGAAGCAACCACTGAAAATATTGCTAAGGAAGGTGGCGACGAGAACCCTCAACAAGCCCCCCTGGCGCCTCTCCAAGCCGCAAACCTTTCCCTCGAGGTCACAAGGATGTGGGAACCTCTGACTGCTAAACTGAAAACCATCGCAGAGGATATCCCATCGATTATAACGAGGGCTGTGGAGAGCTCCACCAGGAGGCTTCAAGATGATCTCTTCAACCTCAGGACTGACAACAGCACCATGAGGCTCGAGGTGGAGAAATTGTCTGCCAATCTGACGCTCGCGGAGATGGAACACTCCCGAGTAGAAGACGCGATGAGCACCAAGCTCAGATTGGCGCGTCAAGAGGCCACTGACCTTCGCCGCAAAATTCATGATCTTGCCCAAGAGAAAGTTGAGCTAGAAAGCAAAATCGTGCCTCTGCGCACCAAGGCGAGCGACCTGGAGGCTCACATTCAAGCTAGTGCCGATAAGGTACACAAACTGGAGCAAAGGTCAATCGATCGCGAGAAGCTACTTGGGCAAGTAGAGAAAGCGAGGGACGACGCCATGGTTGATCTCGCCGAGGCAAACAAGGAAAAAGGGAAGATGGCTGCCGAGTTGACCCAAGCTCAAACGGAATCCAAGAAGGTTGCTGATGACCTTCTCCATGCTCAAAAGACCAACGAACAACTCCGAAAACAGGTCGAAGAGCTGGAGCAGCAGAACAAGGAGCTCAAGAAACAGGTTGAAGAACTTCAAGGGCAAATTGAAGAACTTAAGTTAAGCTCTGCTCAGATTCTGGTTGCTGGATTCGAAGCCGCTCGGGAACAATTCGCATGCCTATTCCCTGATCTCGACCTCAGCATGGTGTCGTTAAACAACGAAGTAGTAGATGGAAAGGTCGTTCCCGCCGAAGACTCAACCAACTCCACCTCATCTGCTACTTTATAATTCTACTTGTATATACCTTGTAACAAAACTCGTGCATATGTGTTTTGAACAGTTACTTATTTCAATCGCAAAACTTGGATATTCTTTCTTCTGACTCCTTTTGAGCGCTTTCACCTTTTTGTATGTTTAACTTTGTCGAGTTTAACTTAACAATTTCGCAAACACAACCTTTTGACTGTAACTGCTTCGAACCACTTCAAATTTAAGCAATAACCACTTTAAACAACTTGTACTCTTGAGGCACTAACCTTACCATAAGAATACCTTCCAAGCAACGAACTGTAACTCAATCATTGGCTCAAACGACGTCCCACTCGACCTGCTTTATCAAACAAGTCTTTCAATCTTCTCGCCGTGTTTGAACTTTTCGCGATCGCCAAGACCTCTTGGTAACACCCGCTTTTCCTAGCCTCATGCTTTGGCAATCGTTTCTTTATCTGGGGCAGAAACGCCCTTTGGGATCTTCCTTTGCCCCCCTGAACTTCAGAGCTAAAGACCGGCTGGCTAGGCGTTCTCTTCGAACCTACCTTAGCCACCTTTCAAGCTTCTTCCACCCTCTTCGCCATACCTGAACTCGTTCAAGACGAGAAGGATTTTATCTTGCCTATGCTCGCACATAAGCGAGAAGGTCTTTAACTCGCCTGAGCTCGCTCAACGGCGAGAAGGACTTTATTTGGTGCCTCAACTTGCCCAGGGTGTACATCTCCTCCCCCCTGGATGCACTGAGGACCTTTTCTTTCTCTCGCCTGCACTCGCTCGACGGCGAGGAGGTCTTTAACTGGCCTTGGCTCGCACAACGGCGATAAGGACTTTATCCGGTGCCTCAACTTGCCCAGGGTGTACATCTCCTCCCCCCTGGATGCACTGAGGACCTTTCTCGCCTGCACCCGCTCGACGGCGAGGAGGTCTTTAACTTGCCTCTACGTTGCCCCGGGAGTTACATCTTCTCGCTCCCAGAAACACGGAGGACTTTTCCTCTTTCTCGCCTGCACTCGCTCGACGGCGAGGAGGTCTTTACTTGCCTCAGGACGCGCGAGGGCGTTGAGGTCTTTCATCTGGTGCCTCCGATCGCCGAAAAACGATGAGGACTTAAAACTTAACTGGTGCCTCTAATCGCCGAAAAACGATGAGGACTTAAAACTTAACTGGTGCTTCTAATCGCCGAAAAACGATGAGGACTTTAAAACTTAACTGGTGCCTCTAATCGCCGAAAAACGATGAGGACTTAAAACTTTTTAGAAAACACGCGACATATCTTTTCTTGCCTTAAATCATGTACAAATGACAAGGTCTTTCTTCAAAACTTTTGAAAATAGCACACATGCAATCTGAAAACACCTTATACTTCGAAAACTCTTCTTTTATTGGGTGGCCTCATTAAAAACCCTCCTTAGGGAAAAAAGAGCGCCCCCTTCAAACTGTTTTAACAGAGACATTGTAATATAACATTGTGTTTGTCTTTACTTACAAAGCTCTTAACTATAGTACAACTTCAGGTGTGTGGCGTTCCAGGTGCGAGGAATCGCCCCTCCTTCCAGCGTCTCTAAGCGGTAGGCTCCGTTCCTGAGCGCCTCGGTTATTCTGAACGGTCCAGTCCACTTGGGTGATAGTTTATTCTCCATCTCGTACTGGTGGGCCTTCCTCATCACCAGATCGCCTTCTCTAAACTGCCTTGGCATCACCTTTAAGTTGTATCTTCGCTCGATCCTCCTCTTCACCGCCTCAGCCTTCAGCCTCGCCTCTTCCCTGACTTCATCCAGCAGATCCAAGTTCAGCCTTCTTTCTTCATTCGAGTCTTCCCCTACAAAGTTCTGGAATCTCGGCGAGCTCTCCTGGATCTCCACCGGAATCATGGCGTCACACCCATAGACCAAGCTAAACGGGGTCTCATGGGTCCCTGACTGCTCGGTGGTGTGGTACGCCCAAACTATACGGGGCACCTCCTCAGCCCAACTTCCCTTGGCTTTCTCAAGCCTTCTCTTCAAACCTCTCAACAACACCCGATTAGTTGATTCCACCTGGCCATTTGTTTGAGGGTGCTCGACGGATGCAAAGACTTGTTGAATTCCCACCCCTTCGCAAAGCTTCTTCAATAGGTGGCTTGCAAACTACGTCCCATTATCAGACACCAGGCGCTTAGGCACTCCAAACCGGCACACGATGTTCTTCCATACAAAACCTTCGATCTTGTGTGCGGTGATCTGGGCCACTGGTTCTGCCTCAATCCACTTGGTGAAGTACTCAATCGCAACCACCAAGTACTTCATTTGCCTGATCGCCAGCGGGAAAGGTCCCAGGATGTCGATTCCCCAAGTATGAAACGGCCAAGGGCTATAGATCGACTTCAACTCCTCGGGAGGTGCCTTATGCCAATCGGCGTGCTGCTGGCACTGTTTGCAGCACTGGGCATATTTCTTGCAATCTTCTCTCATGGATGGCCAGTAGTAGCCTGCACGGAGAGTCCTCGCGGCCAGAGCTCGACCCCCGACATGGCTTCCACATATACCTTCGTGGAGCTCTGCCATAATTCTCGTGCACTTCTCGCCGTGTATACATTCCAGGAGTGGGTGAGTGAACCCAAACCTGTACAGATCGCCATCAATCAATGTATACTTGCTGGAATTTTTCTTTACCTTCCTAGCTTCTGTTGGGTCTAGCGGGAGGAGGCCATCTGCCAAGCAACGCTTGTACTGTGTTATCCAAGTGTCTGGCTCATGGGCGGCGCAGACCTGCATCACGTCCACCTTCCCTCCTCGACATGCTCTAATTCTCGGCGATCTCAGAGTTTCTTGCGTCAAAGACTTATGGCTTCTCGCTGCTCTCTCCGTCGACCTGCTTATTTGAAGGACCAGGTGATCTGCTACAAATGCCCTCGGCGTCTTCAGAGTTTCTTGAATCACCGTCCTCTGCCTACCCCCTTGCCTGAGCTGGCGAGCTTAGCAAGCAAGTCAGCTCGGGCATTCTGCTCTCGGGGCACATGCACTACTTCAAAAGAGGCAAAGGAACTCTTCAATTCCTGCACATACGCCAAGTAAGCCGCCATTTGCGGATCTTTAGCCTGGAACTCGCCTGTTACTTTCCCGGTGACTAGCAGCGAGTCACTCTTAGCCATCAGCACCCTAGCTCCCATTTCCTTGGCCAGCAAAATCCCGGCGATCAGCGCCTCATACTCTGCCTGATTGTTGCTGGCTTTAAAGGCAAACCTCAAGGATTGCTCAATCAGCACGCCATTGGGCCCTTCCAATATGACTCCAGCACCGCTACCCTGCTGGTTCGACGATCCATCCACCGAGAGTACCCAACGGAAACCGTCTCCTTCAACCCGCGTCGCCTCTGATGAGAGCTCGACCACAAAATCTGCGAAGATTTGCCCCTTGATCGGGCCTCGAGGCTCATATTTAATGTCAAATTCTGACAACTCCACTGCCCACTTCACCATTCTTCCCGCAACGTCAGGTTTCTTCAAGACCTTCTGGATGGGCAGGTCAGTCATCACCAGTATTGTGAAACTGTGGAAGTAATGGCGCAACCTCCTCGCCGAAAACACCACAGCCAGCGCAGCCTTCTCCAGGGCCTGATATCTCGTTTCTGGGCCCTGCAACACTTTGCTCACAAAATAAATAGGCTTCTGAGCCTGATCTTGATCCTGGGCGAGCACCGCACTCACCGCCCTCTCAGTCACAGAGAAATACAATCTGAGAGGGATTCCCGCCAGCGGTTTGCACAGAACCGGCGGGCTCGCCAGATACTCTTTTAGCTTGACGAAAGCTTCCACGCATTCTTTCGTCCAAGCGAACTTGTTATTGCGCCGCAGACATTGGAAATAGGGATGCCCCTTCTCTCCGCTAGCTGACACGAAGCGGGATAGGGCTGCCATCTGACCTGTCAGCTGCTGGACTTCTTTCACTGTAGCCGGGCTTCTCATCGCCAAGATGGCGGCGCATTTGTCTGGGTTGGCTTCTATCCCCCTTTCAGTCAAGAGAAAACCCAAGAACTTTCCAGCCTCCACGCCGAAAATGCATTTCTCCGGGTTGAGCTTTAAGTTGAACTTGGCGATCGTCGTGAACAATTCTTCCAAGTCCGCAACGTGCTTGCTTTTCTCCTGCGAGGTCACGACCATGTCATCGACGTAGGCTTGCACGTTCCTTCCCAGCATTGGTGCAAGTACTCGATCCATCAACCTCTGGTACGTGGCCCCCGCGTTCTTCAGCCCAAACAGCATCACCTTATAGCAGTAGCACGACCTCTCCGTCATGAAGGCTGTTTTTTCTTCATCCATGGGATGCATCTTGATCTGATTATAGCCCGAGAAGGCATCCAGGAAACTCAGCAGCTTGCACCCTGCAGCACTATCAACCAGGGCATCAATGCTTGGTAAAGGATACGAATCCTTTGGGCAAGCTTTGTTCAGATCGGTGAAGTCGACGCACATGCGCCATTTCCCGTTACTCTTCTTCACCAGTACGACATTTGCCAACCATTCAGGGTACTGGACTTCCCTGATGTGGCCTGCAGCGAGGAGTTTCTGTGTTTCGTCCCTGATCGCCTGCCTCCTCTCTTCGTTGAATTTCCTTCTCCTTTGTCGCACCGGTCTCACCATGTTGTCCATCGCCAGATGATGGCACAAGAAGTCGGATCGATCCCGGGCTGTCCGAAGCGGACCAAGCAAACGCGTCCAGATGCCGCTCAATCACCTTGGCGATCTGGTCCTGGAGATCGACCTCCAGAGATCTTCCGAGCTTGAAAACTTTCCCTCCGATCTCCTTCTCGAGCCACTGCTCGACAGGTTTGGACCTGGATTCTCTGGCGATCACCGCCTTGGCGATTCCCAGTTCCCTCGCTTCCTCGGGGCGATTCCGCGCCTCTTCCTCCTCCAGGCCAGCGTCTCTCTCCCCCAGCTCAGCGTCTATCATCTCTACATCCCTTCCAGCGGCCTCCTCTGTTACCGGCGGTCTGGGCTTCACACCGGGAGGTGGGGTGGTTGTCACATAACTCACTGATCTTTTGTTTTTCAGGCTATTCTCATAGCACCTTTTCGCTTCTTTCTGATCCGACTTGATCGTGATCACACCCCTCCATGGACGGCAGCTTCACCTTCATGTGCCGAGTCGATGGAATGGCGCCTATCCTGTTAAGAGTGGGCCTACCCAACAGGATGTTGTATGCCGAAGGGGCGTTTACGATGAGGTACTTGATTTTCTCTGTCCTCGACCCAGCCTCATCTGTAAACGTGGTTCTCAGCTCAATGTACCCCCTGACCTCCACCTGGTCACCAGCGAACCCATATAAGCACCCTCCATAGGGCCTTAGCTGGTCAAGGGGCAATTCCAGCTGCGTGAAAGTCGGCCAAAACATCACGTCTGCCGAGCTTCCTTGGTCCACCAGGACTCGGTGGACTTTCCTCCCTGCTGTTATCAACGAAATAACTATGGATCGTTGTCATGAGGCACAACGTCCCGAAGATCCTGCTTTGTGAACGTAATGTCCACTTCCGGCGAGTGATCTTCGAACATGTCCACTGCCATCACCGATCGCGCATACTTTTTCCTCTGCGATGCGGTGCATCCACTACCTGAGAAACCCCCTGCAATGGTGTGGATCTCCCCGTGGATTGGCATCTCGTGTTGCTGGGCTTCTCCACCTGCTGGCTGGGAACTCGACGCTCCCCCGTCCTTCTATCCAGCAGATAGTCGTTTAGGAACCCGCTCTTAACCAGATCGTCGAGCTGGTATCCTAAAGACAAACACGAGTCCAGGTTGTGGCCAAAGCACTGGTGGAACTCACACCAGGCGTCCGGCTTTGACCCCAGCACCTTGTCTCCCACCTTTTCGGGCGCCTTCAACCTAGCAGATATGTTAGGGATAGCGATCAGGTCCGCTAGTCCATGACAAATTTGTGCTTAGGCGGGCGATTGTATTCCCGGCGTGCTGGTTGTTGGCGCGCTTGGCTTCTTCCCTTATTTCTCCTATCGTAAGGATAGCGAGCCCTTTGGTCTTTCCTGGCCGCCGCCGCCGTTTCCAGCACCCTCTGCGGCTGGATCCTGGTCTGGGCGCGTGGTCTGGCGGGAGCCACGCTGCCTCTCTTCTCGGCGACTTCACTCTCGTCGGCGATGTGGGCCACCGCAAGTCGCCTGACTTCAGCAAACGTCGCTGGATGAGCCCTGATCAAGGCCTCGCAAATGGCCCTGGCTGCACGCCCTCTTGAAGGCATAGACCAGCATTTCTTCATCCTTGGCCGGCGATCTGACCATCTGCGCTCCGAAGCGATTGAGGTAGTCTCTGAGGGACTCCCCATGGTACTGCCTTATATCAAACAGATCATAGGACACCCTGGCGGTGCCTTATTCACAATGTACTGCTCGACAAAGATTTTCGAGAATGTTGAAAATTGGTTATGTGGCCGTTAGGCAGGCTCACAAACCACTCCATCGCCGTTCCCTGGAGCGTACTCACGAACATCTTGCAGTAGACGGCGTCTGACCCTCCCGACAGCATCATCTGCGTGTGGAACGTGGTCAGATGAGCCTCTGGATCCTCCACGCCGGTAAAAACAGCTTTAACCGGAACCACGCTCGTGGGAATAGGCGTGTCGGTAATCGCCTGAACAA